>NC_059116.1:69123959-69457293 GCF_020740685.1 Jaculus jaculus | reverse complement strand
ATATACACTTAGAGCTTTCATAGCTTCAGGACAAATAGCCAGCATAAGAATTTGCCATTAAAAGTCTTGTTTAAAATGTAAAACACCACCATAACCAAAGGGATATGGACAAAATTTGTTTGTATATTTGAATTATACCTGTGTAATTGTACCTTTGTAGTTGAATTGTTATGCTTTGTCACCTAAAATTTCAGATTGTCTCTTCTGTTGATGTGATGTTATGCAGTTGCCAAAAATAGGTAAGGTTAAAATTAACTTTGGAGAAGATAATGTCCCAGTACATTAAATGCAGAGACCAAAAACTTCTGCCACTATAATCAGTCGACTTAAATTTGAGTTTTAACTTTGTTTTAATGCAATTTGTAACAGTGAGGATTTTATCTTCCTAATTTTCTGTTTGTTCACCTGTAAAATGGGATTAATAACCAGCTACTTTGTAAGGTTATGTGAGAAATGAGATGATTCTATAAAGTATCTGACATGTAATAAAATGCTCAATAAATGTTAACTGCAGTTATTGCTGTAACACCATTTGAGCGCTGTTTGTGAAGAAATACCTTTGGCAAAGTGATGCTAGAAAGATTATCAGCTAAATAGGGCTTTAAGTAGAACAATAAAATGCAAATGTTTTGCTTCTGTTTTTCCCCCAGAATTATATTTCAGGAAGAGAATCAAGGCTGCTTGTAAACATAACAAACACCATGTAGGTAGATATCCCTTTAAGGTTCCATAGATGGTACCTATTTAAAGAACAACAGCTGGATATTGCTATAGCACTTAATCTGTCCAAAATGCCCATTAGACTGTGTATTCATTGGGAGTTCACATTCTTTTTATGTTAGCGTCTGGGGTAAAAGCCAGAGAAAGAAAAAATAATCTCAAACACTCTGTGATGATGTGAAAAGGAACAGCTGATTACAGAGCCTGAGCGTTCAGTGACACTGACTGAGCTCTGCTATACTTTGCAGCTCAGTTTTATTTATTTAAAAAAATATTTGGGCTGGAGAGATGGCTTAGCAGTTAAGTGCTTGCCTGGGAAGCCTAAGGACCCCGGTTCGAGGCTCGATTCCCCAGGACCCACGTTAGCCAGATGCACAAGGGGGCACACGTATCTGGAGTTCGTTTGCAGTGGCTGGAGGCCCTGGCGCGCCCATTCTCTCTCTCTGTTGCTCTCAAATAAATGAAAATAAAAATAAATATTTTAAAAAAGTATTTAAGGAGAGAATGAGAATAGGCATTCCAAAGCCTGTTGTCACTACAAACTCCAGATACTTCCATTACTTTGTTCATTTGGCCTTACATAGATACTAGGGAATTGGACCTGGGTTGTTAGGCTTTGCAAGTAAGTGCTTTTAACCACTGAGCAGTCTCTCCAGCCTGCAGCTGTCTTTTATTTGCCTCTGCTTTTCATGGCTCCCCAAGTAAGCTATAGTCCAGAGCTTTTGAAAGCTCTGCAGGGCTTGTTAAAAACATCCTCGACTTTCTGAATCAGTGAGCTCAGGTGGGGCTGAGAGTTTCTAACAAGTTTTTCAGAAGGTTCTGATACTGGTGCTGCTGGTTGGAAACCACACACTGTTGACCACTACTTTGTGCAGTTGGGTCTTCTCAGAGTGTTTGGCCCTGAGTTGGGCACAGAATACATTGTTAATAATACTTGGGGGTTTTCTGCCTCTAATAACACCAAAATGAAATATAAAGGGAAGATAAAGTATATTAAGATTTTCATTAGGCAGACTGCCTGATTCTTATTAAGACTGTCCTGGTTTCCTTTATGTCTTGGGCATGAAAGCTCAGTGCTAATTTTCATGGCTTCTGGGGCCCTGAAGTACTATCATTTTCCTCTGTACCAAGGTTCTCCTCATTTACCCTTTCTGCTCTAGACCCATTTAGGCAGATCACTAATAGCAACCCACAGAACTAATACATAAATAAAACTCCCTGTACTTACCAAAGAGTTTTTGTAAGTCCTTGTCATTTGTTACTTTACTTTGTTTGTTTACCTGGTTATCATAAAGCTAAAGCCTTTGACTTTTTATGTCATTTTTCTAATATTTCAAGTTTAATGTTTAACTTGTCACTAAGCTAACATTTGAATGAGTCACTGGTGAGAAGATGTAAAGAACAAAATAATATGAACTTTTAGAGGAAGAATTCTGTATAGTTATTATACTGCTAAGCTCATTGTTTATTTCTCTAACATTTTTCTGAATGTGAGCACTTGAACAGTTCTTCTCCAGGAAGTAATTTTGAGACATTGTTTAGCATGTCCTTTTATTTTTTACTAAGTATTTTAGAGGAAACTGATATTTCCCTTCATTAAAACAGAACAATATAATCGCTGTAAATTCCAACCTCAATTGGCCCATCACTACACAGATGGGAATAAAACACTGGTGCTGCTGGTCTGGAAACCACACTCTGCTGACCACAGCTCTGTGCTCACAGATACTAAAGGCACTTATGTCTTTTTCACTGATCTTCTGAATATGATTTGTGCTCTGCTCATAGCCAACACATGAATTCAGTTTTTAGATTACTGTTTCCCATGGATTCCATAGGATAGCAGGAGGACATTATGTAGATGAGAAGGACTGCAGCAGAAATACAACACAGAAATACAAGTTTAAACAGAGTTAAGTGCTTGTCTTTAATTCTTTGATTTGAAACTGCCAGAATGTTTAATGTTTATTATAAACTGTGAATACGGAAAGAGGGGCATATTTCCAAACTGTGTGTCACCATAGAAACCTTTGGTGCTAGCATTCAGCTGTACAGACTTTGGGGAGTACTGTGTGAAAGTCCTTACATCTTGCATTCCTCAAGAAGCCTTAGAAGTATAGAAAACTTCTTTTCCTATAGCTATGTTGATCAAACTTTTGGTTCCTATTTGAAAGAAAAAAAAATCTTTTGGTAGATGTAAGAAAGTAAAGAAATTGTATCCATTAGTTCTGTTGCCATTTAAGATTTCACTCCCTTTCCTGAATGCTGAGTTCTGGCTAATTTAGAATATAGGCGTTTTCATTCTCTATTGCTTTCATTTGAACAAAATTTTAATGTCTAATTTACCCAGTGCTATGTTACTGCCAAATGTACTTCTAGTATGAGGGGCTGCAGGGCTGTCCTGAGTTCTCCTCCTAGATATCAACTTTCAAAATTATGGAAAATTCAACTAAATATCAATTTAAGGCTTAATTATTCATAATTTAAACAAGACCATGAAACTCTGTATCCAAATAGAGGGATTGTTCCTTGCCTGTTTGTACTCTTTTTCAGATTCATTGTTCTTCCACACTCCTCCCCCATCTTTACCTAAGGCTGTATCCAGTTAGCAATACTCTGCCTATAATGTCGCTTTTCCCAGTCACTAGAAAATGTCATGGAAGTACAGCTTGAACTGTGGAGGCTATTAATCTCCACAACACTGTCAAAGGAAAGAGGAGTTTTATAGCTGCAGGTTATTAGCACCACTGACAATAGAAAAGTTGACATTTTTTTCTTTGCATTTAGGCACTTCTTTTAAAAAATGGCAGTGAATAGAATGTGCATTTTAGCTGTTTGAATATTGCATTTATAAGCATGATGAGATGTGAAACCAAAACTGTATTTCATAGATTGTTGCATAGCTAACAACGGGTTTTCTCAGGTACTTTATGTAGTTTAACTTTTAATTCGAGTCATTGTTTGTGATAGTAATTCATTGCCACCAGTCCTTGTTTTCTGTTACATCCCCACTTCTGAGGTGTCTGGAAAGAGTTGGAGCACCATCATTTGGCAGCAGTATTATGCTTGTTAGATCTTCTGAGCTGTGATTTCAGAAAGCATCTAAGGTAGACTGTAAGAATATAGGCTTCCTGCTTTCTCTTCTGGAGGGGTAATCCAAACTTTTTAACTTGATATATTACAGAACACTGTCATTTTCTGTTTCAGCCAATCTGGATCTTATTCACTGACAGTAATTATGAGTGTAGGTGTGTGAATTAGTTGGTTTAAATACTCCAAATCGTGCACACACATAAATGTGTTGCATGTAAATGTTCTGAGTACAGAATGCCTAATTTAAATGAATGACAGGAAGCAAAACATCATTGAAATTGTCAAGAAAACAGAAATTAGATGTTTTGCAGCTTTGTTTTTGTCTCTGCCTGTTGCCTTCAGGTCTTAGAAACTAGAAAAGCTGCAAAATATGTACAGAATTGAGTGGGATCTTGGGTGTAACTCGTTACCAAGAAAAATTGGCAAGAAAGTTATCACTTGTTTTCTGTGTGCTCTTATGTAACTTGAACAAACGGTTCTCTTTTCAAAAAAGAAGTCATTACTTTTCCCTTGCTGAAAAAAAATTAAATTGAACTTGGACCTTCCAAATATTTTTTGATAGCTGCACTCATTTGTGTGCCTTCGGTTGGTTGTTGTTGTTTTGAATTTTAGTTAAAGCTGCATTTCTGTGTGCTCTTTTCTCTCCTTTATAATTTCCCAAGTGTTGTGTTGCAGATGGAAGAGTCTCAGCAGCTTGACTTTTAGCAATGTTGCAATTATTTGGAAGATGTCATGTGTTCAAGTATGCTGGAGTCTATCATCTCTTTACCTCTGCATTCTAATGTCAGTAGATTTTTACCAGCCCAGGTTGTTTGTGTCTAATCATTTTGTGGTGAAAATTGATGGAGGAGAGACTAAAGACATAGTCGGTGAGACCACTGTGAACTAGGGCCTCTGATATTTTTCTAGTCTAAATTATTCCATAAAATGCTTTTATTTGGTACTTGCCATTCTCTTTCTTTTTCTTTAACTCTTTTTTTTTTTTGTGTGTGTGTGTTCCTGCTCCGTATGTCCTTTGCTTTTCTAATCTGTTAGTCCTTTTCCCTCAAAACTTGTCATTTTGTGTCTGCTTCTCTCCTTTCCTATTCCCATGGTTCCTGAACATACTTAGACTCATAGAATTTGAAATTGAAAACCCCATAGAGATACAGGTGTCCCTAATATCTTGCCTGCTTGCTTAGGGAGGTCAGTGTTTTTTTATTTGTTTGTTTTGTTTTATTTTGTTTTTAAAATGGGTTGTACATGTAGGTTACAGAGAGGCCAATAAAATTGTGACAGCTCTTACAACATATATCCCCCAGTTGAGAGGATGACATAGTATATATGCATTCACAAGAGAACATTATTATTAGTATGGAGAACTGGTAACATCCTTTTAGATCTCCATAGCCTGTGGTGTGCTTTCTCAGGGATATAATAAGCAAATGCTGGTCACACCTGTGGCTGTTCGGGAGCTCAAAGGACCAGAAGAGGCGGGCAGTGTTTGAATAGCTTCATCAGTGTTTGTGGTTCAGCTGGGTCCACTACAGCTTTCTTGTTCCCTCGAGGTTTCTTGACAAACTGGCCTCCTGCTAAGGGCAAGGAACCCAATGGCAATAGGAGGAATTAATGAGCCACAGAAAATGTGACTCTCTGAGAACAGAACGTTGCTTGTGTCCTGAACTTTTTGTCCCTGAAGTTTTCAGAGGGATCCACTGTAATGGGTTTAAAAACATCCTGCTTGTGTTGATTTGTTTTGAATGGTAAAAGAAAATAGAACATTTAAAAATCATTGAACTATATTTCTTGGGTAGTATGCTAGGCATTTAGGTTATAGATATTTCTGGGACATGCATGAGAATCTTGTCACTAAGGTAGAAAACAGGATGAGTAGAAGACAAGAGGTTTGAACCTTTTTTTGAGCCTGTTAGTTTTGGTTTCAATTCAGTTCTGCTGGAATATATCAATTACTATGAGGAAGAGAGCATTTCGCATTGAATAACAGCTATTTCCAAACATTTTATATACATTTTATTAAGCATTTTTTATTGATCATATTTGAACACTGTTCTGTAGAGTGCTACAGAACACTCTAGCTTTACTAGTTTTCATTGGTTCTTGACTCTCCATCCCCGCATCATCACTCTTATCCTTAACATTATTGTGCTTTCCCTGTGTTTTGTGTCTCATCACACCTTTCCCCCATATGGGCAGATCAGTTATCTAGCAGCCTATCTAGTACAGTTATGCATCTTAAGTATGCAGTTGGCTGCCTTTTCCTACCTGGCATTCTGAACCCTGCACACTGCTACTTCACCCATTACCCTTTCCTACCCATGCTCTTCACTCACACCACTGGTGAACCTTTCTCTGGCTTACCTGCCATTCTGAATTGTTCTCACTCCTAGATAAAGTTGCCATTTATGAATTGAGAGAGGAACAAAACCATACACCCTGAAAGAACCTTTTTAAGCCATCAGATCAAGGTACATAAAAGTTTAGCATGAACAGTATGTTGAGTAATTGAGTATTGCCTCTTTAAAGCATGGGGATAAGTTATCCAGTGTACAGGAGTTAAGTTTTGGAAGAGGTAAAGATTCTGAGCTAAAGCTCTGATCCTTGCTTTTCTTTTTTTCCCTTCTTTTGTTTTTTTAAGATAACCTTTCTTGAAAAAGTTTGTCTTTTAAAACTTTCTTTTAAAAAAAGTGCAACTGAACCATACAGTAATATGATTACTATCGTTTTTAAATTTTTATTTATTTGAGAGTGACAGATAGAGAAAGAAGCAGATAGAGAGAGAATGTATGCGCCAGGGCCTCCAGCCACTGCAAACAAACTCCAGATGTGTGCACCCCCTTGTACATCTGGCTAACATGGGTTCTGGGAAATCGAGCCTCGAACTGCGGTCCTTAGGCTTCACAGGCAAGCACATAACTGCAAAGCCATCTCTCCAGCCCCTGATTACCATCTTTTAAACAACTTATCTTCTGTATTTCACATGAAATGCTTGTGTTACAATTTTAATATTACAGACAGCTGAACATTCATAATTATCTTTCACTTTCATTTACATATTATTTATAGAAGAAGTTTACTTTTGATTGGATTCTTATCTTGGCCCATTTTCTTGTGAGTTTGCTTCTGTAGATGTTTTTGCCTTAAATAAAATGAAACATCCTAACTGAATAGTGAGTGTTTATAAAATTCAGTCCGATGCTTCAATTGAACTTGTTCATTGTATATTGAGGCAGACATCTAAGACTGAAGGTTCATTTTCCTGTCATAACTGTAGGTTATTTGATCCAGAAATTACTGTAGTAGAAAATGTCTCTGCCAGTTTCCTTGGATGGTCATTGTTTTAAGGACTTTGGGTGCTGACCTGTGAGCTTTCCAATAGACTTTTACCTTGTTGGAAACTAGCCAGCACTGTATTTTATTTTCAGAAGGTAGCCACAAACAGGCAAAATAAAATTCACTTTCTGTCCTTTAATAGTCTTATGTTTAGTTGTATTTTCACTGGATTTTTGTAAATTTCTCTAATAGTAACTATACAAGAGCTTTCCAACAAAAGGTCTGTGTCATTGTCTTACTTGATTCAAGGAATACTCTGCAAAATAGATGGCCCTGATAGTATTGTGCCATTTGTAGAAGGAAACTATAATGTGGAAAGGTGAAGTAACTGGATTCAGTAAGGGTTTAACCATGGCAAACCACTAAACAGCTCTTACCTTCAAAATCTAACATTCACCTTGTAGTATTTTACTGCTATTGTGTATTAATATCTCAGAACTTAATGACCCAACATGAAATTCCATGTTATGCTATTTAAATTTTCCTCTTGGTTAATGTCTTTAAAAATTAATTTTTTCTTGAGGGGGGTGGCTTGGGAGATGGCTCAGCAGATAAGGATGCTTGCTTGAAAGGTCTGCCATCTCAGGTTCAGTTCCCTAAAATACTCATGTAAAGCAAAACATACGTAGTGGTATGTATGTCTGGAGTTTGTCTACAATGGTAGGAGGCCCTGGCATGTCCTTTCCCCTTTCCTACAAATAAATAAGTAAAATACTTTTAATTATATTTTAATATAACCTTATATACTGAGTGTATTATTTCAAAGGATTATTTTTAGAAACCAGTCTCCTTCTGTTGCCACTGGTCCCTTTTAACCCGAGATATATAGCTAAGGAAATAAATTGCATTCAAATGCATTGCAAGCAATTTCAACTATGTTGTAGAGAGATTAAGAAGAAATATCTTGGTGCATTTTTCTTTTTATTCTCCCACTTTACGCTAACAGGACTGTGTTTTTTGCATCCACAAATTTATGACATTTGTTTCAAAGAACATGTATTATAAAAAGACTGAATCAAGATATTTGACCATTGATAGACATAGTTGGATTCCTTTCTGTTTAGCTCATATTGACTATGGTTGGCAGTTCTGGTTATACAAGTTTTATAGATATTAATACAGATACTAGAACTACATTTTACATTTTACATTGTAGAAAATAAAGAAAAATACCTTGGTGTGGTGGTATATTACTTGTAACCCCAGCACTTAGAAGCACACAGGTGGATGGAGAGTTCAGAGCCGCTCTGGGCCACATAGCAACTAGGACCAAAAACCCAGTTTCAGAAGGCACTGGTTAGTGCGAGGTGGAGGGATTATAAAAAGAAAACAAAATTCCATTTTGATACTACTACAGATGTAACCACAACTGATTTCACTATTTAATTGTTATTACTTTTAGGAAGCAACAAATTCTCCAACTTAAATTCTTTTAGTTATGTGGAATGAATTCATGTAGGAATATAGAAAGTGCACAATAAGAGCTCTCGGTATTATATTAAAATTTTTGTAGCTGGGTGTGCTGGCACACACCTTTAATCCCAGCACTCTGGAGGCAGAGGTAAGAGGATTGCCATGAGTTCAAGGCCACCCTGAGAATACAGAGTGAATTCCAGTTCAGTCTGGGCTAGAGTGAAACCCTACCTCAAAAAAACAAAAAACAAAAAAAGAAAGAAAAAGAAAAGAAAGAAAAAAAAAACTGTTGTATATTTGTACTGCAGTCATAGGATACACAGCAATGTCTTTTATTCTGCCCTATCTCCTCCTCTCCAGTACTTTGATTTTCATCTCTAATTTCCTGTAATCATCCTGTGATGACTTCATTATCATTAGGAAGAGGGTAGTTGATATTTAGGGCAATGGTTCCTAGATGTGGAGGAACACTTAAAAGATTCTTAGATGTTTTTGTTGTTTCTTTGAGATGGATTCTCTCTGTGTAGAGTAGACTGAATAGAACCTTGAGTTTCCCTGTCTCAGCATCACAAGATTGGGACTATAAATGTGTGCTTCCATGTCTGACTCTAGATTTTAATTAATTAGTTAACTTTGTGTTTGTATGTGTGTGCTCATACATGTGCCATGGCATGTGTGTGAAGTTCAGAAGACAACTTTTAGGTTGGTTATTGCATTTCTGCTAGTTTGTAGCAAGTTCTCCTTGTTCATTGCTCTGGTAGCTTCCAGGAAATTTTCTCGTCTATCTTCCTTGTCATAGGTACAGTGGGATTACAGAAGTCTGCCACAGCTTCTAATTTTTCATATGGCATCTGGGATCTGAATACAGGCACTCAGAATTGCATGGCAAGTACTTGTTCTGTGTAGCCATCTCCTCAGCCCTCAAAATGTTAATTCTGACAAGGAAAAACATTTTAAAATGCCTGTCAATCATTGACTCTGATATTTTTTTAAAAGGAAGTAGAAGATTACTGTGTATTAATATTATCTTTAAGCTTAAACAATTTAAGATGATGAAAATGCAGTGTCCTAGTTGGACATGGTGGCACTAGAGAAATAGTACCTGGAAAGTGGAAGCAGGAGGGTCAGGAGGCCAACATCATCCTTAGCTGCATGAAAGTTTGGAGCCAGCCTGGGCTAAATGAGAGATCCTGGGCTAAATGAGAAAGCCTCGTGAGAGCTTGGTAGGGAAGGAGGGAGGAGATGGTATTGAGAATGAATACTACAGTGTCTTTATTATCTTATCTCACAGTGGCCTAGTGGAGAGTGTGCTGTATGTTATATGAATAACAAAAGAGAAAAGGAAGATGGTATATTTTTCCTTGTATGTCTGTGTGTGTAACTCTGTGAGATATTATGGTTTCCAAAAAAAATGACTGAATTGTGTTTAATTATGGACCTTTCCATAATGGCCATAGTGTATGTTCCCTGTGTTTATATATGTATGTGAATTTCCTATTCTCCAGAAAAATAGAAAAAAAAATCAATAAGAAACCCATTAATTCTTATTTCACCTTTTAAAAAATTCTATTCATTATTTATTTACATAGAGAGAGAACCAATGAATGAATGAATGTATAAATCCACCAAGGCCTTCTGCAAACATTCCCCAAATGCATGCACTACATTGTGTATCTGGCTTTAACTGGGTATTGGGGAATAGAACCTGGACCAACCAGGTTTTCAAAAAACTGCCTGTAACGGCTGAGCCATCTCTCCAGCCCATGTTTCATCTTTTTTCTCCTTATATTTTACTAGTTAGCATAAATTATACGTGAAAGTCAGATTCACACAAAATAAACAGATTGCATTTTAGAAAAACCTTTAAAAGGTCAAGTTGACATCCATCATTATTACTCTCTACTGTGTACCAGATCGTCATCATAGAGCACAAACAAGGCCACATTTCTTTCTGCGGAATCTCTGGACTAGAATACAAGAGAAAGAAGAACAGAAATTATTGGGCCAATGAAATACGGTCATTTATAGAAAATAGTTTTAATAGACAACAAAGGCTAACAGAGGTGTTTTCTTTCAAAATTTTTGCTCTCCATATGCCCTTATAATTCATGTCAGTGGGTAAATGGAACAGATGTGCTTAACTTGAATTCTTTTTAAGGTTTGTTCTTAACTGGATACTGTACTGAATGAGTCCTGAAGAGAAAAAAACAATTTTTGTGCTAAATATGACAGAATTTGTATTTCATTTGCTTTCCCAAACTATTGAGCGCATCGAGGAAGTATGGCAGCTTCTAGGCTAGGCATGAGGCTCTGGCCACCATCCCAGGAGCTGTTCCATGGAATGTTTGCTTCCCTTCCTTCTCCCCGTCCAAAGTGTCCCCTGTCTGGCCATTTCCAAAGCTCCTTTTGGGTCCCAAGTGCTGTATTATTTAAATCCCATCTATAGCACTCACTACAAGCAATGCCCAAATCTGCTTTTGTATTGGAAAACAAAGCTTTAAATGCAGCCCGGGGAGTCACAGGGAAGAGTAGTGATTTTTGTGAGAATGGCCTAAATCCAAGCAATGCATTTAGAGAGAGACTTTGTTTTAGGCAGAATTGGTTTCAGCAAGTTTGTCCATTGAAAATGGAGAATATTCAACTGGATGTAGATAGCATCCTGTGATGGAGTAGAGCTTTTTATGACAGGTAGTGGTGCATTTGTGCTGTGGTGCCTGCATTCTAGAGTCCTGCAAAATTCTTTAAAGTGCATAGAAGTAATTAATTATGCATATAGAAGAATATGCCCTTTCACACTCTAGTGTTTATAAGTTATTATAGGGTTATTCATAAATCAGACATGTTGTTACTATATAAAATAAATAGATGGGCTGGAGAGGTGGCATAGCAGTTAAGTGCTTGCCTGTGAAGCCTAAGGACTCCGGTTCAAGGCTCGGTTCCCCAGGTCCCACGTTAGCCAGATGCACAAGGGGGCGCACGCGTCTGGAGTTCATTTGCAGAAGCTGGGAGCCCTGGCGCGCCCATTCTCTCTTTCTCCCTCTATCTGTCTTTCTCTCTGTGTCTGTCGCTCTCAAATAAATAAATAAAAAATTTTAAAAAAATTTAAAAATAGATGTTTTTATAAGTAACTTGAAAAAATGGATAGCCAGGAATATGTAGCTAATAGTATAGTCTGTAGTTTGTAATCAATCAAATGATAATGACTTCTTATATGAGCTTCTCAACACTGACAAGTAAACAGAAGTAAATATAAGATGCAATTATTCGGGTATGTTCCATGAAATGCACTGATGATATACAACAAGAGACATGAATGTAATTGAATCTTTCAAGGACCCTTGAAAGGAAGGGTGTTTGGGCCATATAGGAAGGCAATTAAGGATTATACATATAAAGAGCAAGAATAAAATTTTTCCAAAAAGTGCTGACGTATTTTGTTGGTAGAAACTTCAAAACATTTTAGAGAAAGCAAGATTGGAGAATTATTTTCATTGACATAGTAACCTTTAGCGGTGAAGACACTAAGACCCAATGTTAGAAATAAATCATTTTAATTGACCATTGCATTCCAATCAGAGTCTAAGAAAGCATAAACATTAGAAATAACTTTGTAAACTTAAGCCAAAAAAATCATATGACCGGGATATTTTATGAAGTGAAGGGCAATGAGGGAAATCTGGCCAAGCTCTTAATTGCAGGCTTCTGGGGAAGGCAGAACAAGTGGAGGGAGATGTCCAGTTACCTGTTCTCCAGTGATTTACAGAGTGGTGGGTTTCAGTGGAGGCTGTGCTGTTACATTTGGTGATCAAGTGTGCTTATTGGATTGGGTACCATATATGGAACAGGGGGACATCCTAGTCTGATGAAAATATCAATCTTGAAAGGCACTAGGTATATTCAGTGCAAGTAAAAGAGGTCCCATGCACTGCTTTTGTGAAATGCCACCATAGCTAATCAGCTGGTGTGGGTCAGAGGAAGTGGTAAGCCTCTGTGGGTGTTGTGGTTTTTGTTTGGTTTGTTTTAGTGTTTTTAGGTTAGGGCATGGGAGACTGGAGGCCACTGAAAGCAGAGTTCAAAATCCAATATCTTCTCCTTTTTCTCGATGTGTTACTCTTGCCACAGGAAACAGTAATTACATGAATGCCTTGTAATATAACCTGAAGAAAATTTTTATTTTGCTCAATATTAATTTATACAGAGGAGAAGAGATAAAGGGAAACCAGCTACTGGCATTGAACAATGTTTCATACTCAATGTGAAGCTCTCACAAAGAAGCCGTAGACATGCCCTAGGCCTTGGAGGGGAAGGGAACATTTGAACAAGTTACTCCAAGGAGAATTTGAGACCTTATATGGATGTAAATGCTGCTTGTGTCTGCAGAGACAACGCAGTAGTTCCTTCTTCTTTCCTGAGGAAGGACTTGAAAGTAGTGAATTTCATATTATAACTTGGAATATACGATGCACAAAATATTTTTGTTAATAGTTTCTCTCCCCCAAAACCTCAAGATTATTCCCTCCTTTATTGTTGTTGTTTTAAGTTGGCATACAGAGGTTTAGGTATCATTTCATTCTGATGTTTTCAAGTACATTTTTTTCTTCAATTCCCTTGTGCCCTCTGTCCCTCCTCTCTCTCTCCCTCTGTATCGGATATGCCCTTCTGTCGCCTCCCCCACGTCATCGCAGCATCACTCTCTTAGCTCATGTTGTTCGAAAGATGCGTGTTAAGATACTGAATCTAACGAGATTCTGACATTTGCTAGCAATTCACCACAAAGAATAATTATATTTACCAAGAAAAAGTCATGTGAAATTAAATGCATTTTTTCCTTCTTTTTTTCTTCCTGCCTTGGTTAGATTGCTGAAAGAGGCTAACCATAATGAAGATACGGTTTTTCTAATCAAATGGGAATATATGATCTGAAGGTAAAAATAAATAGTAATTATATAATGCCAAAACCCTCTCTTGTGGAGCCACTGGAGTATTTGGTAAACTCCTGTTGGGTTTTAGTATTTAAATGCAGTGCAAGAGAGATTGAATAAGATACTAGGCTAGTTTAGCTTGAGTTCAGCTGTAATAAAAATTTTAGTACTTTTCTGTCTACAAACTGTCCTCTTGTAGGTAAAATGTATTCAGTGGTGATTCCTTTTATGTCTGTTTTCTTGTGGGGGGGGGGAAAACCCTCATGACTTCCGGGTAAGAAAAAAATACCCTTATTTTAAAGGGTTACACTATATTTACTTCAAACATTAGTTCTGATAGTTTTAAGAGCTTTCTTTTATTGTGCTGAATTAAAGTATAGAATACTATTTTTTCATTAACCTGTGTAACAAATTGGGTGAGATCGTGTTTACTGGCTTTACTTTATGTAAGAAACAAGTTAATGGCACAGTTAAGACTGCTTAGGGCACTGAATCTTTTTATATAAAAGCTTAACTAAAATGCTAATCTTTAAGATTAGAGACTGGAGCTTAAAATAAAAGAGTAAAAAAAGAAAAGTGTAGAAAAGTTATTGAGCTTGTTCTGTTAAAAGCCTTGTAAGCACAGAAGGGCATGGTATTTGAAGAGTCAAAGTCCAGTTTGTCTCATGAAGTTGATGTACAGCCCTGTGACCTCAGAGTCCAAAAGCAGTTTTACTGTATTCTAGCTAAAACAACATAGAGATGCTGCGCAGTTTAATTTCCCCCTTAGGTACTGAGTGAACTTTATTCAAACACCTTCCCACAGTAAGACAGCTGTGTGTGCTCCTTTCCCAACACACCCAGTGACTTCATTATCCATAAAGAATTTCTCATTCCCTGAGGATTAAGGTACTCACATGTCATATTTGTCTATTATAATAGTTAATTATAGAAAAAGGGTAGTTTGGGTAGGGGAAATATTGGAAAGGGTACAGTCTCTTAATGTTACTGAAATGTCTTCCTATTCTAGACTCAATACTTTGTCTTTCTCTCTCTCCTCTGCCCCCCCCCCACTTTTATAATTACAGGGTCATCCTTCTGTGATGTCTTTGAAATGGAATATTTAGAAATATTGTGCTGTCTTTAAAGGGGTGGTAACCTGTTAAACATGCTCCATACATTTGAAGTATGTCAAGTGGTTAATTTGAAATCATTAAAGATATAATTTTTTGAGATGGTTAGTACATAACAACAGTACTTGTGATTTACCTGCAAAGCCTAGGCACATAAACATGTGTAGGTCAATTAGGGGCTGGAGAGATGGCTTAATGGTTAAGGTATTGCCTGTGAAGCTCAAGGACCCAGGTTTGGTTCCCCAGTACCCATATAAGCCAGATTCCCAAGGTGGTCATATATCTGGAGTTTGTTTGCAGTGGCTAGAGATCCTAGTGTGCCCATTCTGTCTATCTCTTTCTTGTGTTACCCCCTCTCATAAATAAATAAAAATATTTTTTAAAAATTGTAGTACTTTAATTATTAGTTTTTTAGAAAGTATTTTTGCATGTTAAGTACTCTGTAATTTTCTGTTGCATAGTAATCAAAGCATTTTTTTTTTTTTTTTGAGGTAGGGTTTCAATCTAGCCCAGGCTGATCTGGAATTCACTATGTAGTCTCAGGGTGGCCTTGAACTCATGGTGATCCTCTTCTGCCTCCCGAGTGCTGGGATTAAAGGTGCTGGCACAACCATGCCAAGATGAAACCATTCTGTTTTCAAATATTTTTATTTATTTATTTGAAATGAGTGAGAATGGGCACACCAGGGCCTTTTGCTACTGCAAACAAACTCCAGATGCATGTGTCACTTTGTGCATCTGGCTCTGTGTGGGTAGTGGAGAATTGAACCCAGGTTATTAGGGTTTTCAGGCAGCCACTTTGACTGTTGTGCCACTTCTTCAGCCCCAAAATAGTCTCACAATATATCTGCAGATTTTAAGAATGAATGACAGACTCTGAAAGATTACATTAGTATGGCAAATACACCAAGTTATAAAAAAAAACTTTTTCTAGTTGCTTCATATAGGAAATATATTATAAATGATACTTAGATTTAATAGTTCAGTGTTATGAGCATCACTGAGTAACTCTTTAAAAACACTGATGCTGGGCTGGAGAGATGACTTGGCAGTCAAGGCACTTGCCTGCAAAGCCTAAGAACCCACGTTCACTTCCCCTGAACCCATGTATGTACATGGTGGTACATGTGTCTGGTGACTAGAGGCCCTGGCACACCCATTCTCTCTTTCCCTATCTACCTCTCTCAAACAAATTAATTAATTAATTAAAAATAAAAAATAAACTGATGCTTGGGTCTCTTTACAACCGTCCAAGTCATAGTTTTGAAAGAGAGGGCTTCAACATTGTTGGGTTTTTCCTTGGGCTAAAAAAGAAGAAAAGAGCGTATGCCTTCTGTAATCTACAAAAATGTTCAAATTTTTGTAGCTCCTGCAGAAATGTGTTCATCTAGTAGAGTTGTGTTCTTTCGGCTGAACTACAGAAAAAAACCAAAAACTCTACATTCATGAGTTTGTTCAAAAAATATCTCAAGTGTCAGTCAGAATCAAGCCTGACTGCCAGCTCTAGCCAGAAAGGACGTGATGCATGAGCTGTGTGTGCATGGAGTTTATGTTCTGTAGGTTTTCTTTCTTTTCTTAGTTTTGATAAAAGATTATTTGAGTGTTCGGAAAGTCTGAATGCTCCACTAGCAGTGTCATCTCATTTCATCAGCAGATTTATCATCATTTTTAGGTATAGGTAGGTTTGCCAGCTAGTTCCTGGGTCTGGACTCCTTGAATTTTGGTTTTTCTTTTATTTATTTATTTATTTATTTATTTATTTATTTATTTATTTATTTGAGAGTGACAGAGAGAGAAAGAGGCAGATAGAGAGCGAGAGAGAGAATGGGTGCGCCAGGGCTACCAGCCACTGCAAATGAACTCCAGATGTGTGTGCCCCCTTGTGCATCTGGCTAACGTGGATCTTGGGAAATTGAGCCTTGAACCGGGGTCCTTAGGCTTCACAGGCAAGTGCTTAACCACTATGCCATCTCGCCAGCCCTGGTTTTTCTTTTTAGCGACTGTTGGTATATGAACTGATTTCACCAGGTCAGTCCTTCACCAGCACTCCACTTACAGTGCTCTATCTAGACTCACTTAAGTAAGTATGCTTCGTGTGCTTGAAACAAACAAGCAGTATATTGCTTTTGGTTCTATAGAACCCCACCTTTCAAAGTTAAAGTCAGATAGACCATCTCCTTTATAAAATGGGTACTCATCACTGGGGAGACATGGGAAGTAAGCAAGTAGTATCAGTTGCGTCATGGTAATTCAGTTTTAAAAGTATTACTCAGGAGCTGGAGAGATGGCTTAGTGGTTAAGCACTTGCCTGTGAATCTTAAGGACCCCAGTTCGAGGCTCGATTCCCCAGGACCCACGTTAGCCAGATGCACAAGGGGGTGTACGTGTCTGGAGTTCGTTTGCAGTGGCTGGAGGTCCTGGTTTGCCCAGTGTCTCCCTCTCTCTCTGCCTCTTTCTCTCACTGTCTGTTGCTCTCAAATAAATAAATAAAAATACCAAAAAAAATTTTTTTTAAGTATTATTCAAAAATGGATACTTTGAATGTATTTAAGTATTTTTGACCTGTTCTCCTTCTAATGGAGTCTGTTGTCACAGCCTCTTCTATATCCTGATACCAAGCTGTTTTCCGCACAATAATTATCCAGAGGCTTGGGAGATTGCTTAGTAAAGATGCTTACTGCCTGAGCTGGAATACCTGTGTTTGATTCCTAGAGCCCTTAAAAAATCAGAAAATCTTAACAGGTTTATGTAATCCCAGCACACTGATGACAAGATGGGAAACAGGGACAGGAGAGTTTCCCAAAAGCTGGTAGCAAGCAAAGCAAAGAACAGCAGCAGAGCAAGAATCAAGAGATAGAAACCCTGCCTCAGATGAGGTGGAAAGGCAAGGAATGGTCTGAATGCTGCCCTCCGACCTTCACGTGCGTACGGTTGCACAATACCTCGCTCCCACACACAAACATGCATGCATGCTGCACATGCATGCTCGCCAGTGTGTGCATACACACGCTCACACTCATGCACACACTTACCCAAATCTTAATATATAGAGCATGCACACCAGGGCTTAAATGTGTATTCAATTAGGCTAGGTCCTCTTTGCTGACCTACATAACAGCTCATTCATGAGATAATGTGTCCTGCAGCTAGAGAGAGGAATCTGCTGCCTGAGAGCTGGGGAAGCCTGGCTGGCACAGCACAAAGTCAGTGGTCAGGAAACCATCTAAAATTAGATCAGGCCGAAAAATATGACAAGGCTTTTTACAAACCTGTTCTTGATTTCAAGAATATTTCTTCCTCAAAATATGTGTAATTTGTCACCCATACTCTTCTTGATAATGCTGTAATGTATGTCTTTATTAATGCAATGTCCCTTGTTATCAAAAAAATTGTCAAATAAACAGTTTATATTTTAAAGGTGATTTTTTTTTTCCATTCCAAGGAATCTCACCTTTTGTCAAGGATGGTTTCCTCATTGGTGAGTTGGTCAGTATATCTTGGAAATTTAGGATAACCACAAGTGTGCTAACCATTACCATTGCTAACGCATAAATGCTTGTCCTAGACATTAATATGCTATATTATATATGCAGATGATTGTCTAATTCATTATAATATTTTTGTTCAAAATATGAGACCATTTTCTTTTCTCTTTCAGTTTTCTCCCATAAATCTAACAGTAATTTTTGATATTGATGAAAAGAAATTTCTTTTTACAAAAACATTTATTTGTGTATATAGGTGTGTGGCAGCACACAAAGTTCTATTGGTGCTGTAAACAAACACCCATCTCGTTCTAAGTGGGTGCCTGGGGAATTGAATACTTTTCAGACTAGTACATTTGACCACTGAGCCACCTCTCCAGCTTCAGGAGATTTCTTAACATTGGTATGATTGCGAGTTCTTCTGGAAAAAGACATACAGAAGTGAATTCAGTAAACAAGACATTTTAACACTTAGTAAACAGTTTAATGTATTGGTTACAGGTTTTCTGGATCATTTGAATTGTAAAGGACTTCAGTGGTGTTTTTTTATGTATCCATATTAAAAGGGGAAAAGGACAAAAGTGTCATTTTCCTATGGAAGCCAGCAGGAGAAAAACTTAAAAAAATTAAATTCAGGCTTTACTCATTAAACAAATGTTTATGGAGTATCAGGGAACAAGACAGACAGCCTCATCTTCATGGTGTGGGTGGTCTCGTGGACAGACAGCATCGTCTTCACGGTGTGGATGGTCTAGTAGAAGAACTAGAAAAGAGGTAACAAGTATAAGATGCTATAGTGATCCAGTAGCATAGAGGATTGCGTCAGGAAAGGATTACTGTTTTAAGTATGATGGCATGTTGGACTTTACCCAAAAGGAGATATTAATAGGAAGGATGTGAGAGATAAGCCATGTGATAATGTGGGGTTATCCGTCCAGTCATAAGGCATACCTGAGGAAATGCTTTGGGAAGCATGCTGGAGCAGGAGCCTGGAAATCAGTGTGGTTGGTGTGGACATGAAGTGATGGGGTGTAGAAGGAGGTAGGACCACACAGGCATAGCAGGGTCCAGATCACCTAGGACCGTGCAGAAATTTAGTTTTACCAGAACATGAGAATCACTTTGGAAATGATTGAGCAGGAAAAAAGAGTGATCAGGCCTCTTAACATTTATCATTTATCTTTTTTTAATTAAATTTTGTTTTGCCTAGAAACCCAGGCTCAAGTTCCTACAACTGGCTGACTGAGAGAAGATACCAGTTTGGCCTAGATGTGCAGGATCTTGTGGATTCATATATGTATGTCATCAGAGATTAGGGGAGGGATTAGTTGTTTCTTGTACCAGGTTCCTTTGAGACATTGTACAGTTAGGACTCTTAGTTATAACATGGCTTTTATGTGCTAGGAAATGCGTGTGAGAGGAAACTGAGAGGTGAATGTATGTGCGTGCCTGTGTGTGCCTGCATTCATGTGTGTGTGTGTACCTGCAGTCTCGTGCACGCATATGTGCCTGTGTGTGCATGCTGGCTCATGCAGGATCTCTTCCCTCCCCACTGAATTGCTGAGGTGACCCTTCTTCAGCTGACCAAAACCATCAGGACAGCACTGTCCTTCACCTGCTGAGTGGGGCTCTCACCTGCACTTAGAATTCTGAAGAGATGCATTTGTGACACTTACTTCCCTTCTTAGTTCCTTCCAACGTTGAGATATTAGTCATTTAATGTCATTCGAACCATTTAGTGACTGTTAACAATGTCACCTCCTTAATTTGCTGTTGCTTTTTCAAAAGGAGAAGCAAAGCCTGTAATAGAAATGTAAGAGGTAAGATAAGTTCTAAAGGAGGAAGCATTGTAACTTACTACAGACCATAAATTTGTGTATATGGACAAGTTTAAAAACACTGAGCTTTGAAATCATAATATTTTATGGAAACAAGAATTTTGATAGCAAGTGAAAAAATATGTTTGAGATTCTGGTTGAAAAGTAAATCCCTTCTTGAGAAACTTTCTTACTGAATTTTATAAGTGAAACAGAAATGCCCCATCACACCTATGTGACAAATAGTCAACTTGTTAAAAAATACTTTATTTATTTATTAGAGAGAGAAAGAGTTGCATAGAGAAAAAGGGAGAATGGTCATGGCAGGGCCTCTAGCCATTGCAAATGAACTCCAGACACATGTGCCCCCTTGTGCATCTGGCTTATGTGGGTCCTGGGAATTGAACCTGCATCCTTTGGCCTTGCAGGCAAACATCTTAACTGGTAAGCCATTGCCCCAGTCCACAAATATTCTACTTTTAAATAAGATTCCACACACAAAGCAAAAAGAGTTCAACTTCAAATATTAAGAAAAGGAAATCTACACAGATACACAGATAAATCAAATCTAAATATTGATTTAAACTAGATCATAGCTCTTTAGACAACACCACATAGTACCCACTGTTTCCCAAGCAAGAAAATTCATGTTCTGGACACTTGTAATAGAAATAGAACATGCTTCTCTGGTGCATGTAAGTGGATGGAATAGAAAGAACACAGGTTAGAGTCAGATGAGGCATGAATTTAAATCTCTTAATAGTTATTGGTTCTGTTACCTTGAACAAGTAAGTTAACATTCTAAATCCCAGCTTCCCATATGTAAAATAAAATCAGTAATAGATATTCACTTTACAGAATTTTGAGAATTAAAAGAGAACAATAAATACCAACCACCTGACTTCAGTATGTACTTAGTAAACTTCATAATTGTCAGAGATACATTCTTGAGGAGTAAAATGGGAAGTGAGCAAAAATGTATAATCTCATAGGAAAACACTATAAAGCAAAAATGAGCCTATTTTATAATTACTATACATAGTGGGGAGACAGTAGTTTCCTTTTTGATAAGCCTTATATAGATGCCTATTGAGAACTTATAGTACACGCCTGCTAGATTCCAGATCCTGAGAAAACACTGGAGATCAGAACCATAGTCTCTGTATCATAATCTTTTTGTGAAAGAATCCACATTGTCAAAGTGCAACTGTGTTTAGTGCCATGCAAAGGAAGAAAATACTGTTAGGAAACTATATACAGGTCAAGTTTAGCTGAGTTATGGAGATCCAGAAAACCTTCCCCAGTCGCTTATAGTGGATAAGTACCTCTAACCCTCAATGTTAGAGGCCAGGAGCTTTTGGGTCTTACTTTTAGTATCTTTGTTGAGACATCTTAACTGCTATTAAGGGCTGCTATTTCATACATTTTGCCTTTTTGTAAAGTCTTTTAAGGACAAAAGAATATATACTCATTCTGTCTTACATTACCAAATGCTTCCACTGGACCCTTTTAAAAACTAGATTTGCACTGTGACATCTTACTGATTATCTTTGCTAAATCTTGAAATATTTCTATTTCATCACCAGAGGTTTATTCCACTTTTGCTCATCAGTTATTCCCAGTGCATCTAAAAAAACTCAAAAGTAAAAGCAGAGTGATAAAATTATAGAAAAATGATATAATAGCGAAATAACAGTTCACTATTTTATTATCATTGAGTTTAAGTTTTCTTACTACATAAAAATGATAGAAATGTGGAGAGGCTGGAGAAGAGGGCTCAGTTATTAAAAAGTACTGCAAGCATGAGAACCAGAGTTCAGATTCCTAGCACCCACGTAAACGGAGAATGAATGTGGTGCGTGTGGTGGCCTGCCTGTAGTCCTAGTCTCTGAGAGGCAGAGAAAGAGCATCCAGGGTGTGCTATATTAGGTGAATTGGCAAGCCCTGGGTTCAAGTGAGACACCTTGCCTTAGTTTAAAGAAAAAGGCATAGAACAATCACGGAACCTTTGCACACACATGCACATACTCTCACACACACCTGTGTGCCCATACACATATGAACATAAATACATGCAAAAGAAATTAAAGGATTGGCTGAAGAGATGGCTTAGTACTTTCGGCACTTGCCTGTGAAGCCTAATGACCCATGTCCTATCTCTTGCTAGGTCCTACATAAGCCCAACGCACAAAGGTGATGTAAGTGCAAGGTTGTATATGCACAGTAGGTGGCACAAGTGTCTGGAATTAGACTTCAGTGGCTGAGGCCCTGGCACACCATTCTCTCTCTCTGAAAAAAATAAAAGAGATTAAAGGAAATCTAGAGACATCATTTTATTTGAATTGAGAAAAAGTCTTTAGTTGAACACAGTGGAGAACTCAGAACCTCACATTTTCCCCCATAATGGCAAGAGGGGGAAACTAATAAAAACATCATGCATTAGACATGATTCAGAAAATAATGTGGGCTTGGGAGAGTGTGGTAGAGCACTTGCCCACCACTTTGAAGACCCTGAGTTTGATATTAAGTATTACAAAACATTAAGAAAAAAAATAGAAAAGGGCCCATTAGGGCCAGAGAGATTGCTCAGTGGTTAAGGTGCTTGCCTGCAAAGCCCAGCGACCTGGGTTCAATTCTCAGTACCCATGTAAATCTGGATGTACAGTGGCACGTGTACCTGGAGTTTGTTTGCAGCTGCTAGAGGCCTGGGAGCACACATTGATTCATTCATTCATTCATTCTCTCTCTCTGTTGCCACTTGCAAATAAGTAAATAAAAAGAAAATGACTCGTGAATGTTTTAGATTTTGATGATAAGTGGTGGTGATTATTTCCCTGTGGCCTACAGCAAGTTTAGCAGGTGAGGATGAGGGAGAAATAAAGGTTGAGAGAATAAATACAAACGTCCTGTGGTAGGAGAATGATTGATTCACTTGAGGAACTAAGGGAATGCTCACGTGCTGGAATGCAGAGATAGCTGCTTACGTGATTTAGGACTTCAAGAGTGTGGGAGATTCTAAGAGCAGGGGAATCCCAAACAGAATTTCAAGCAGAAAGTATGTTTTTTATTTTTGTTTTTTGGTGTAACACAGCGTATAAAGTAGGGACTTATATGTATGAAAAGGGGCCTCATAAGAGAGTTCTGAACTTCAGACAAGAGTATGATTCCTCCATACTTAGTTCAGTTGAAAATCTTAAGTTATTAAGAGCATGAACAATATATAAATCATCTGGGAAAGAGTATAAAGTGGGAGATGATCTAGTACCCAGGCTTCTGGGCCACCAGTTTGTGGGCTCTGAAGAGTTGGATAAACTTCTCAAAGAGATAGAGAAAGGAAGAACAGCATACCAGAACCCTTGGAGAGGGTGTGTGAAGAAAGACAGGAAAGGCAAATGTTACATAAAGGCTCAGTTACTCCTGAGGACTTCAAATAAGAGGAAAACTTAAAAAATCTGTTGCATTGAGCAACATAAAAGTTATTTCATAATTTGAGAAATAATTCAGCACATGATGACATTACAAGCTGGATTGGAATTAGCTACCTGTATTGGGGGCTGAAGTAGTTGAAACAGTCAGTAGAGGTAAATATTGTTGAGAGGTTTGGTTGCTTGAAGGAAGCGTACAGAAAGCACAGTAATGTCAAATGAACCAGGGATCATATTCATTTTCATGTTTATGTTCTACTTTTAATATATTAAACTTAATTATTCTTTATTAAAGACTTGAATGTTCATGTTTTGAACTGGCAACAGTCTCCCTGAATCTGTCTGACCCCAGATTCAGAGAGCACCAGTCTTACAATTGAGCTGGAGGGCATAGGGTTGATCTGAACCAGACATCCATAGATATTAGCTCAGACTTATTTTCATAACAGCTCTATGAGGTTGGAGTGTCAGTTTTATTTTTTACATGACAAAACAGGAAATACAACTTTTATGTAGTAATCAAACATCTAGGAGACCCAGTGAGTCTGGCATTATATTTCCTAAAAGGTCTTCTCAGAAGGATAATGCCATAGATTTAAAAACTGGCATTTACAAGCATCCTTTCAAATCAAAGCTGAGGCTCTTGCCAGCCATGATGGTGCAGGCCTATTATCTCAGGACTCCAGAAGCTGAGGTAGAGGGAATTGGAGTTGGATGTTAGATTGGGCTATATACAAGACTTTGTCTCAAGTAAACTAACCTAGGATTTTGGAATTATTTTTATTGCTATTTTTGAAGTACAGGCATGAGTGCATATTTCCTTTAAAAATATTTTATTTATTTATTTGCAAGCAGATAGAAAGAGAATGAGAATTAATATGGTTGTACCAGGACTTCCAGCCACTGCAAACAAACTTCAGATGTATACACTAGTTTGTGTATCTGCCTTTGCATGGGTATTGGGGAATCCAACCTGGGTTGTTCGGCTTTACAATCAAGTGCCTTAACAACTGCACCATCTCCTTAGCTCTTTATTGTTGTTTTTGAAATACAATCACATTGATAAATAAAATGGTTATGCCATGATAAATTTTGTTATTAAGTGCATTATTATAAATCATCAAAAGGTATATTATGGGCTGGAGAGATGGCTTGGCAGTGAAGGTGCTTGCCTTTAAAACCAAAGGACCCAGGTTCGAATCCCCAGTACCCATGTAAAGCATGTATGCCCAAGAGGGTGCAGGTGTCTAGAATTCATTTGTAGTGGCTAGAGGCCCTGGTATTCCTATTCTCTCTGTCTCTCTTCTCTCTGTATCTCTCTCCCTGTTTGTAAATAAATAAAATATTTTTAAAATGTATTATACAAACCTAGATTGTATAGGCCAGTCATTGGATGTGGTCTCCTAATGCCATTAAGAGATGTGGACATGAGATAGGTATCACTTTAATTTTGTAGTATTCATTTAGGTGAATCCTGTTTATCTGTCAACTCTCCTCATTTTAAATTAGAGGCATAGTAACTAGTTAGAGAGGACTCATATGCCTCCCAATATATCAGAGATGGGAATCACATGTTACTAAGTTATAATAAAGTTTATTTTCAAATATAGAAAAAGACATTTAAGTTATTACGTTTAAGAATTAATGCTATTCTGAGTAGTATATTATTATACAAGTCCTGTATTATAAAAATTATATCAATCTTACATAAATTATACAATGTATGCCACTAATGCA
The DNA here is from genome assembly GCF_020740685.1 of Jaculus jaculus. Lineage (NCBI taxonomy): Eukaryota > Metazoa > Chordata > Mammalia > Rodentia > Dipodidae > Jaculus > Jaculus jaculus. The sequence continues at coordinate 69,432,239 of NC_059116.1, read as the reverse complement.
CATTTAATATAACATACATAATAAAGCATAGTATGTCAAAACAATACATTCATTACCAAACCTGTGAAATCTCTTCAGGTGAGCATAGTATAGTTCTTACCTCATTATGTTTCAGTTTACCTCACAAATGCTATCCTTGTAAAACAAAATATCCCTTAAGCCTTGGCCATATACTTTCATATTACTGTGCAATTTTCTATTTGTAGACATTTTATTTTGTCTTGCTGAAGTTTAATTCCTCTACCTTGCTGTTTAGTATTATCTTTTTAGGTAACTTTTTTTTCTGGAATAGCATTGGGTTATTTACAGTGGAGAAGTGGCAATGAAAATAAAGAACTGCAATATTTTAGTTGTCTTTAGGAAAATTCACTTCAACATGTATCATGCCATTGGTTTCTCAGCATTTATTTAGTATGTGTATCTGTATACTAGCTTAAAGCTACTAACTTGTGATACTAGCCAGAAATAACCAAATTTTCTGACACTTATCATAGATCAGACATTAGGCCTTAACACATTATATGCAGATTATTTGGCTGAAATTTCTTTTATATTTGACTCAGCTATGGTTCAGCAGTTAAAAGGTATGATTGCATCAAAATAGTATTCAAGTGCATTGTACTAATCTCACCACTCAGCATGGGAAAGAGACCAGATTGGTTTAAGGAAGGTAGTAAGGTGGTAGGGAAATAGCCATAGAACTGGAAAGTTGGAATGTGAAAATCTGCTTTAGTGAAGTACCCCCTGGTTTCTATGTATAAGGATTGCATTTGTCATAATAAATAAGTTTTTGGACATATCCTGCTCTGCTTATATTGTAGGCTGAAGTATATGTGAGGTTTGGGGATGTCATAACATTTGTCAAATTTATTTTGATATTTTGATCAGTAAAACATACAGTTTTAACCTATTCCTAAATTCAAAGTACTTTTGTATCCTTCTTATACAATACCAAAAAGTTCAACTATTATAAGGGAGCTGCAAAAATTTAAATAATACTCAAAAATACTCAACAGAGGGTTTTTTAAACCACTAGGGAATATTGGAAGTATTTAGTAACTTTGGCATCCAGCCTAGTTCTCTATTCTTGAAAAGTGTTTCAGTTTCTTCTGAAGTAAAAATTTACCATTGACATGAATACTTCCATTCTCCACGTATCAGTACTGTCTTAGAAGCAACATAGAATTAAAAGATGGCTAGGCCATGCTGATAGCTATTCTTTGGTTCTGTAATTAACATTCAGTGTGAAATAAATTACATGCTATTCTTTGAAACATGCTAACAGATGCCATTTGGGGCCTATGGTTGCCGTATAGACTGGTGATTTTGGCAGCATTTGTGTAAGCAGAGACAAAGCATGCTCTTCAAAAATATACCAAATGCCACTGAGAGAGCAATGGTGGCTCTGAATGCCACAAAAGGTGTAAATCATGCATAGAAATCTGATCAAGTAGACACAATTCTAATTGAATGTCTGCCCAGGAAACTAGCATTCCTCTAGTAAAATCTCATTAGTCTTGCCCAACTATAGGAACTCTGAGTTATTCTGATGTTCATGTATCAAAGGCAAATGAATTGGGTCTCTAAGAGACAAATTAGTTAAAAGCTTATGCTACTTATTTGAATTTAGGGATATACTTTCTCATATAAACTGATTTTGCATGTAGGTTCCCAATGGGCTACAAAAACCCTCTTTCACTTAGTAGGGAATCAAAAGATAGTTTTTACAATATACTTATTTTTTTTGTTACAATGGGAAAGTGTTCATTTGTCCTAATCCTCTTTCCCATAAAAATAAATGTTCTTGCTCCTTTCCAAGTTTGACTTGATGTCCTTCCTCTTCATTTGTATTCTCTGAGTTGGTAAAGGCAAGGCAAGGAGTTACTTTGATGATTTGGAGCCTTCATTTGTAAGAAATGTTCTAAAGTTATCTGAAGACATGTTTTGTTAAACAAACCCTACCTGAAAAAAATGAGGCACTCTTTTTAAATTGGGAAAAAGAAAATGAGGGTTAGTGCTAGACTTGTCTAATGAAAAGGTTCTTATATTCTATTATTCACACCTTGTTAAGGATTAAAGACTCGATGAGAGTGTGGTGTAGTCTGAGATGGGAGCAGAAGAATGTTTATAATAAGTTTCTAAGAAACAGCAGTTTGATCAAAACTAGCATGTTAAATTTGTTCTATTCTTGTAACATACTTTTAAGAAACTCCAAAGAAGGCTACTATGTAAGAAAGGTAGGCTCATGTTATGAACCTAAATATTGCTTCAAATACCAGGGTCTGAAAGAGGTATGTTCTCTCTCCTTTGGTTTTTCTTGGTCTAAGTTTCACCAGATACTTGCCTTAGTAGTAAAAGAGGTGACACTGGAAAGATTGAAATGAGGAGAGCAGCTTCATGAACTTTGCGGGATGAAATCATACTCATAAAAGATACCGAAGAGGGCCGGTCATGGTGGCGCACTCCTTTAATCCCAGTACTCGTGAGTCTACCCCGAGACTACATTAGTGAATTCTAGGTCAGCCTGGGCTAGAGCGAGGCCTACCTTGAAAAATGAAAAAAAAAAAATAAAGATACCAAAGAGGGAGATGCTAGGAAATGATGAGTGGAAGCTTTTACCACTATCATTAGTGTCTTCAAATGAACAAAACAAAAATAACCTACTTATTTTTGTTTTGTTCTTTTGTCTTTTTTGAAATAAGCTCTCACAGTGTAGCATGACCTTCTTGTCTAGCCTCCTGATACTAGGATTATAGGAAGTTGCCACTGTGCCTGAGTGTCTTCTAACTTTAGTAAGACCTTTAACAAATAGTTCAAGAACAAACACTGTGAGAAAATACTGATTATTTTAAAACACCAGCTTGTTTTGAATCTCTTAAATTGTGAAAGAAAATCCAGCAGTATTTATTGAGAATGTACCTGCAAAAACAGCTGTTAGGATTTTAAAATAGATAGAATATTTATTAGCAGATGGACGAATCTGGTTAATAGCCTTGTCCTGGTAGACATTTGCCAAGTAAATGAAGCAAATTTTACACATGGGTGAGGAAGGATATTGGAGGATAAGGAGAATAGTGTATGGGGCCTCTCTTATAATCCTACATAACATGAGGGAGTCCAAATTTAGCAAGTAGTAAAAAAGGGATAGAATTCATTTTTGTTTGAACAGTTACAAGACAAGTAGTTGCTTTAAGGGTACATTGGTATTTCAATGACATAAGCTTCATATATTATACACGAAAAGCTGGATAAATGTGGCCCAAGTTCTTTAAATGCATATTGTTCCCTTTAATATTTGTGAATAGTACCAGACTGTGACCCAGACCCAAATAACTTGTCAGTGCTCAGATGTGTTTTAGGTGAAGAGCTTTATAAGTATGCTTTTGAGCCCAGGATTACATGAAGTGCTGATTGGCAACCATTAGTGGGAGTGAGCATAACATGTAGTGCCTAGCATCACCCTCACTGGCCAGAACACTGGTTCTAGCTGGATATAAATGTTTAGCCTCTCTTTTGCTACATACTAAAATTATGTGGATTCATTAAACAAATTTAGTACAAATAAATTTCAATCCATTGACTTGGCTGTTTTTAGCTTCAGAATCCTGAAGAAATTTTAAATCACCTGAATTGAGCTCTCCAATCAAGATATTGGTATTCAGTAGGAGAATTTCAAGCCAACAGGGGTTTGAATATAGGAAAACTTGCCTTACACATTTAACCTGGCTATTTACAGCATGTAGTTTTACAAAAAGGCAGGCAAACTATTGGACTTTTAGGTTAGATCTGGCTTTGAATTCTTGCCCTATCATTTACTGTTCAGTAACCTTGGGCAAGTTACTTTATGTTTCTAAGCCTCAATTTCCTTACCTATAAAATGGTAATTTCCCTAGTCCTTTGGAGTTTTAAGAACCATTAGCTCTGAGACAAGTTAATGTTTCTTTGGTGATTGTAACTCATACAGTGCCTAGGGTTATTGCTTTAAATATCAGATTTTCAATGTACAAAATAGCTGTAGATATAGGAATATAAGAATAGAAGAAATTTGACTGGGTCTTTTTATTAATAAAAAAGAATAGAAGAAAATTGTATCAATATCAGAAATACCCCAGCAAAACTGCTTATAAATAATTTTGTAATGATTCAAGTTTTTGTAATAAATACTAATATTGTATTTTTTTTAAAGCCAGATTCAAATAAAGTAAAGAAATACTACTGTGGAAAAGATTTCTGAAATAATTCCAAGTGGGTCACTGCTAATTAGTATAGGGTTTAAAGTATGGTAAGGCTTTTATAAATAGATACTTCATAGTGTAAGTGTGAGCAAAATATCAACAGTAATTAAATGAGCAACATGTTGGTGGTGTTAAATTTTATTTTCCAAATAAGTAATATTAAATATGTGTTTGTATGTCCTATAGAAAACAATGTAAATCCCCTGAGCCAAAAAGTCAGTAAAATTTAAAGTTGAAACTAGAAATAACTAGATTTGAAGCCAGGCATGGTGGCACACGCCTTTTATCCCAGCACTCGGGAGGCAGAGGTAGAAGGATCACTGTCAGTTCAAGGCCATCCTGAGATTACATAGTGTGCAGTTCAGCCTGAGCTAGAGTGAGACCCTACCTTGAAAAACCAAAAAATAAAAAATAAAAAAAATAAGGAAGGAAAGTAAGTATGAGCTGTCTGTTTATTGCTGAGTGTTCTGAGACCATTCTGACACCCTGTGAGTGAGATACACTGAAAGCTGGGAACGAGCCTCTGACAGAAGAATTATGAACAGTTTGCCCATAATCATAAACACATGATGCACACAGACATAAAATTAATTTCACTTTTATGGACTCTTGTCCCACAGCTCTAGAAACTTACATGAGTAAAACAAAAGTATGTAGATTGAAATCAGTAGTCAGATTTTCAAACTGCTTATGTCAGGGTTTAGACCTGCACTAGAATCTGTAAAAGCATAGAAGTAATTTTGCAACTAAAGTCAAAAGTAACTTTTGAAATAAGCATACCAAAGGGAATAAAAATATGAGAGTTGGGCAGTGATCTGCTTAGGTAGCCCAAAACAGATGAGGTTCTGCCAGACTGAGGTAGTTCCTATTTTCTGTACTTTCTATTCATTTCATCCACTTAAGTTCTAAATGTTTCTCCTTGGAGGACAATTCCATAGTCTAATACATACATGTATTCAGAGATTTTTAAAGACATGCTGCCTCATTTTTTGTTTTAATTTCTTTTTCTAGTTTTACCCTTCTTTTGTACTATCCTAAAGGAAGTCTGGGGGAATATATATGTGATGGGAACAAATTTTAACATTTTTTCTTGGGTGCTACAAATTTTACCTTTGATAACCTTTGGCTTCGCTCAGTGAAAATGCTTACAGTGGGAAGGAGTCCATTTACTTCGTAGAGCTGAACAAGTTCTACCTGCAGTTAAGATGTCCACAGAGGATAACAGCCCCAAGTTGTAGGAGAGAGAGATTCTGAATCTAAGGATTTTTTTTTTCTTTTATCAATTTACTGCTTGATTCAATTCTAGAAGCATGCTTCATAGGTCTAGAATATCTTTTATCTCCAAACCTTCCACCTTCCAAAATCTAAACATACTACCAAACTTAAACCACTCAGAAAATGTAGGTGACACTACCATATTACATATTCCCATTAAAAGCTGAGTGGATGAATGAGTGATTGTTGCAGATAATGGAAGTGTTAGTTGGTGTGCTTTATATACTGCTTACAAAAAATAAGGCAGCAGTTCTATATTATCTTACTCCTTTTCTATTTTTGACCTATGCAAGAAAAAAGTATAATCCTTCTGGTGCCTAGTAGTTTGTTTCTGGGAATGATACTCTTGAACACATGAGTGTCTTTAATTTAAAAAAAAAAAATCCCCTATTCTCATCTTTAGTATCTATCTGGCATAATTAAAGAAGTAAGCAAACACTTGAACCAAAAAGAGACTTGTTTCACAACTGATGAGATCCCTTCAGGTGCTTTCATTCTTCTTTCAACTCTTAATGTCTTCCATATGCATAGGTGGGGTGTACTGATAGTGTCTGCTGCTCAAACACCAAATGTGAAAAACTACCCTTCCTCCTTTATGTTGTCTCTAATCTTCACACTTTTAAGGGAAATTTTTCATTTATCCAGGTTAGAAGCCAGAAGCAAAATATTACTTCTTGAAAATATTTTTAATACTTTTATTTGCATGTGTGAGTGTGTATGCATATGGGGGCACCAAGTTTTCTTGCCACTGCAAATGATCACCAGACATGTCTTCCACTTTTGGGTCCTGGTTTTTCTGTTTGTTTGTTTTAATATTTATTATGTGGGTCCTGGAGAATCGAATCTGGGCCCTTTAGCTTTGTAGGCAAGCATCTTAGCCACCAAGCCATCCTTCCAGCCCTGTTCCTGGTTTCATGTGAGTATGAAGGAATTGAATCTAGGCTGGCAGGCTTTCAAGCATCTGCTTTTAACTACTTAGCCATTCCCTAGACTTCACTAAAATATTCTGAAATTTGTTCGGGATATCTAAGAAGGGTCGTCTCAGAAATATGTAGGATCCATCTGAAATAAACTCCTATCACCTTAATTATTTCTTATTCTATAATTGTTCTTTAAATTCTTTCTGGAGGATGGGATTTTAGCCTATACTCAGCTTTTAGGTTGAAGTACAAATGTCAACTCATTAACAGTTTAGGAGAAACACATGACACACTTTTAGATCAGAGGAATCTAACTGTTCATAACAGACAGACCGCAATTTAGCCTTCTCTGTTTCAGCCATTACTTTTACCTGTAGTATCATTATATATAATCATAATTCCAGTACAGAGCAGGTACCAATAGTATTTGTTAATTGTGAGCTGATTGCTTTGGGATTAGTTTTGCCCATTTGTATTACTCTTAGCATATTCTTAGCACAAAGAAATAATGAACCTGCCTGAGCCATTAAATTTTTATACGTTAATAGAGATTATTTTCCACTTTGAAAATCAAAGCCTGTATGTAACTTTGGGTGGGGAAGCTTTGCCCTGAGTAGCTACTAGTTCAAGTACTGATTTTGCTAGAAATGGTCATCCTTAATGCATATTTACCTTTTCATAGCCTTAATTTCTTCATACATAAATAGAAACAATATAAAAACTTATGTGGGACTATATATAAAAAGATCAAGTATGGTACCTGCTATTTTAGTTCTCCTTACCTTTTCTGTCTTTTTAAAAATCTGCATATTTAAAAGTTCTTCAATAGCATTAATAAATAATTTCTTAGTGTCTATTACCTGGTCCATGCTAGCTATTCAGTATATGTTCATAGAAGAAGTGAGATATGCTACCTGTAATTAGAAGACTATTTTTATTATTATTTCCTCCATTAGTCCAGAACATACAGTTTACACTATATTATTCAGAAAATGGATTCACTGACTACATAAGCATCTAGAAATACAAATTACTGACTGTGAATTTTATGCAAAGCTGATATTGGATGTGAAAGTTTCTGTATGTATTTATTACCCACCACTGTTACCTCTATCAGACACTCATTGTCTGCGAAAATAATTTTTACATCGAATTGAGTTGGATATTGAGGGCTTTTTCATTGTGTATTTTAGAGGGAGCCTCATCTAGGTACTTGATTTAAAATGTGATAAGCTACTACTCTGTATGTGGAATAAGATGGTGGACAGCCTTTGATGGGACAGACGGTCCTTAATTTAAACTGAAGTCCTAGTATTCACTTAATGAAAAGAAAATCTGTGAACTGTGAGTTGGTCCATGTCTTTTGTCATTAGAATTAAATTTATCCAGCTGCCAGTTTCCAAAGGCAGGCTGAGCTATTTGTATCAGCATTTTTCTCTTTTCAGTTTCTAAGTTGGCTTGATGAGATGAAATAGTCTGGCATTTCTTTGGAAAGTATTTATTGAATTTTTGAAATATTATTTAGGATCCATTTTATAGAAATCAGACTTTTAGAAAATGACATTGTTTTTAAAATTAAAATATGCTTATTTGAGAGAGGGAGCAACATTCACCTTGTAATGAATTCTTTAGTATGATGAAGAATTATAAACCTGTTTTTAAACATATATTAGTTACCATATAACAGAGCATTCTGTCACATCAGTAGCACCAGTTAGAAAGTAAAATGCTTTCAAGAAGGTAACTGTTACAAAGTTACTTCCTGTTTACTAGGTTTGCAAAGAGATGTGCATGGAGAAAGAGAGATCTTTAGGATCTTGTGTAAATTTCAGTATCACAATTTAAAGGGCTTTGAAAATTCCAGTTTAATTAACATTCAAGTTCATTATGAGTTCACATCTAAGCCACATGTTGGGACAATGCAAATTTGTAAAACTGGACAAAGAATTCTACAAGAGTATTTTTTAAATTAGTTTTCTATTCTGCAAGTGCAGGCAATTTGGTACCATTATTAGGCTCATCCATGACCTACCCCCTCCCCATTGGCCCCTCCCTGTTGAGGTATATGGGTCGTACACTGTGGAGTTAGCCCACAGTTATTGGTACGATAAATGTCTATAAGAGTATTTTGATTGATTTTTTTTTTCCTGGGTACTTGTCATATTTTCTTACCCACTCTAGTAAGTAAGTGTCACTAAAGGGTTTCTAGTGTGTATCACCTGAGCATCCTTAACAATCTTCTTAGGAGGAAAAAGTTTAGAGGGCGTATTATTCCTTTAATGGTGTATTTTTCCTGGATTGTTATCTTCCCCCTCATTTGGATGTTTTCATTCATATACTTTTAACTTATGGAGAATAAAAGAAGTTTTATTCTAGGCTTATCAAAGCACTCTGGAGACAGTTTAAATTAGAATTGTCAGTATTGCAGTGATAAGCCCCTTGCTGTGAATCAGGGTCCCAACCACATACAAGGTTCCCAGCATAGGAAGAGAGTGAGGAAATGTTCCCCAATTGCACTATACCTTCTCGGGCATGCTTTTGGAGCCAAGCTGTCATTATACTTGGAAAACACACTTAAGATTGGTATGCTGGTTCTGGATCTTTCCAACAGATGACCTAAAGAAGATCTGCCTCATTGCTGCAATTGGGTTTCCCTGCTTTCACTGCGGTTATGGTAGGGATAAGCTCTTTGACATGGCTGGAGCAGTTTGTGAACATGTCCATGGTTTTTGACATGGTTGTCTCATCTATGGCAGAATGAATTTACTTACCTTATGATGCTTGTATCTGAAGAGCCAAACCTCTGAACAACTACATCAGAGTTTTCTTACCCTTCATAGTATGAGCTAGACACCTCTTTGTATATAGCAACCAGCTGTTAAGAAATATTGTGTGCTGTTATTTAAAATGGGATGATGTTTTTCATTTTTTATTCAGAACTTCAAGATGAATAAATAGATACAAAATGAATATTATATTTATAGAAAGAACACATTTTTACTCTCCTTTCATGGGATAGTCAGCCATCCTAACCCCAGGTCTTGATTCCAATACATACTGCTTCCTTTGGCTGTGATTTTTATTCTCTCCTTACTGGCAGTAAGGCCAGGGGTTATCATGACCCTTTGTTCACACCACAGGATATTTTGACAGCTGACACCTTCATTGAAAAAATAACAAACTGATGAAAGGACTGATACCACGATGAGAAATGTTTACTATTGGGGGCTATGCATCTAGCAAATGTCTAATGATGGGAAACAAATAGGTGTTTTGGTTTGGTGACTCTGCTGTGAATGGTTTGTGAAAGAATTAACCCATAAGCTTAACTGTAACTGAGTTTACTGAAGGGGAGAAGGCAGTGAAGAATGGCCATAAGGGTGGTTTTCTAACTATGGTTTGTATTTTTCTCATGGACATGGTGACCAGGTAACAAGCTTATAAATAATGGAAAATAATTTGCTTGTAGGTAAAATCTTTTTGGTGCTGTCATACTTCCTCTTAAAACTTTAGCTTAACCTTCTGTTTTTACCTATTTTCTTTCCATGTTCCATGTCCCTTTGTCCTGTGATGGCTGGAGTAGTTAATGAGCATTAGTGAGTAGTTAAGAGCAACAACTGTGGAATCCTGGAATCTTGAATTTGAATCTTGGTTTTACCATTTCCTGAGAATATGTTTACCTTGGACTCCAGGGTGTGACGATGCTTTCATTTAGTGATGGGGTGGATTGAGTTAGAGAATATATGCAGAGAGCTTCTAAGCAGAAGCTGTCGTGTAGCAACCACACTTTCAATCTATGTTTATCATTGTTAATCTCAACTGAAATATGAAAATATGAACCACTTTTGTTATTATTTAATATTCTCTGAATCCAGGGTCTGAACCTTATGGGGTTCTGAGCAGTTACCAGCCCACTGTGAAGACCCAGCACTGTAACATTTTGGGGGAAAAAATACACTTCCCTGCAGAAGACACAAATACAAAAGAACCTGCTTTCATGTTCTCTAGTTGGCTATAACCTCCAAAATAAAAGTGTTTCTTTCCATAAATCATGTGAGCAGCACCTTTGTTGATGATATATGCCAAATATGTTAGTGGAAATAAACACTGATTAAGATAGTGTCCTTTGAGCCGGGCATGGTGGCGCACGCCTTTAATCCCAGCACTCGGGAGGCAGAGGTAGGAGGATCGCCGAGTGTTCGAGGCCACCCTGAGACTACATAGTGAATTCCAGGTCAGCCTGAGCCAGAGTGAGACCCTACCTCGAAAAACAAAAAAACAAAAAAACCAAAAAAAAAAAAAAAGATAGTGTCCTTGTGCATAGTGTTGTTAGACAGAGGCATATACAAACACGAGAGGTATTTTTGCCATATTTTAAAGCAAATTGGATTAGTAGCATGGTCTGTACTTACTTAGTTGCATATGGTACTCATTGAAAGAATATACAGAAAAGAATCTACAATTAAATGGAATATGCAAAATGCTACATTAGTATTAGAAAAGACTATCTACACCCATACCTCTCTGAATGTGCTTTATCTCATCCAAAGTAGACATGACTTTTGGACAGTGAGAAAGGAGAGGAAAGTGACATTTGGAAAGGTTGAAAAAACAATGCACAAAAATTTGACTTTGGCTTTTAATAAAGATGGAGTATACTGTGTTAACAAAACAAATCAAGAGTTGGGTTGGGAAAAAGGGAAATAATGAAACCGTGTACTTCACAAGTGATATAATTTACAAGCAGTCTACTTTGGATGGAAAATAAAAATATTGCTTAAGCATTAGTTCTTTTAATTTTTTTTTTAAATTTTATTTATTTGAGAGTGACAGACAGAGAAAGAGGCAGATAGAGAGAGGGAGAGAGAATGGGCATGCCAGGGCCTCCAGCCACTGAAAATGAAATCCAGACACATGTGCCCCCTTGTGCATCTGGCTATCATGGGTCCTGGGGAGTCAAGCCTTGAACTGGGGTCCTTAGGCTTCAGAGGCAAGCGCTTAACCCCTAAGCCATCTCTATAGCCCTCTTTTAAAATTTTTTGTTTTATTTATTTGTTTACTTATTTTGAGAAAGAGAGAGACAGAGAATGGGCGTTCCAGGGCCCCTAGCCCCTGCCAACTTTGTGCCACTTTGTACATGTGGCTTACATAGGTACTAGAGAATTGAACCTGTGTCCTTAGGCTTCACAAGAAAGTGTCTTAACCACTAAGCCATCTCTCCAGCCCTAGTTTATTTTTTAATTTTTAAACTAGCTAATATTCTTTTGGTGAAGAAATCTCAAACTCTGAAAATTAGTAACAAGTCCCTGGTAAATGTAACCAAGGGAAAAAACTAGTATTTTCTGTGTTTTAAAAGAGAATGGGGAAATTATGGTCAAGAGACCACACCCGTCTTCAAAATACACTCACACCCCACCACCACCACCATCATCATCCTTGAATGCTAAATCCATCAGATTATATGCTTTTAAATGAAGAGTTTATAGAAATGTAAGCTCTAGCACATTGAAGAAATCTTGTTGGGACAGCTTACTATTATTATATTTTGTATTGGCTTTGGCTTCTGAAAATTTCTGTAAGAAATACCCTGTGGTCTTATCATGGTATCTTCTAATGTTTAAATCTTCCAAATGTTTAAATTTACCTTTATTGCTTTTTTTCTTACACTCATGAAAAATTTTGAGTATTGCTTTGATTTTATATTTACTTGTGATGCAGTTCCTACCCCAGTTTAACAAAAAGAACAAGTATAATATTAAGTTTTATGCAACACCATTAATTAAAGGCATTAGAAATCAGTTTTCAGTTTATTACAGAAAGAATAATACAGGAAAAAGGATAAAACATCTTGACCAATATCAGACTTCATCACTCATGTGGGTCTAGCAGCCATATCTCTTAATTCCTATTTTGTGTTTATTCTTTATATCATAATCCTAACCAGTGGGGAAAAAATGGCATTTATATATTGAAACTAGTGCATTAGAACATCATGATTAAGGGTATAGGATCGTCAAATACCATCTTAATTGGCAAGGTCTTATTAAGTATAACAAAAAAAAAACCTGTATTTAAAAAATTTCATTTATTGTGTCCACACATTTGTGTGAACACTCGTGTATGTTGGAGTCATTTGCCACTGTAAAGGAATGCCAGATACGTTCATCACTTTGAGTCTGGCTTTACATGGGTGCTAGAGAATTGAACTGAAGCTGGAAGGCTTTGTAAGCAAGTGCCCTTAACTTTTGCGCAATCTCTACACTTTGTAGAAATAAGTTTTGAAGTTTTCTCCTTAGCACTTTTATATACATTAAACTTGTTTAGTCCATCACAACAACTTTGTGTTATTTGTACTTTTGTTTCCCTTTGGCTATATGTGAGCCATGAGATACAATAAATTTATATAAATTGCCAAAATTTATATATGGATATATTGCCAAGCTTGGATTCAAAAGCAAATGACCCACCTTCTCTAAAGAGTTCTGCTCATTGGGAGATTGCTGTACCCACCTCTGCATATTCCTTGTGACAGAACCAGTTTTTCTAGTTTCATATTAATCATACATTGGCAAAATAAAATAAAAGGATTGTGCTATATCTTACTAAAATTTTATTTAAAAACCAGATCTCTGTCCCATTTGAAGAACTGTACATGGTGTGGGACTGCTTTGAATTAATCTACACTTGCAGAGGAAAGGTGTATTAGCACTGCCAGATGTCCAACCCCGTAGCTACAGGGCAGCTCCACTGAGAAGAGAGGACAGTGGTTTAAACCCCCATGGCATTTGTAGTGATATCAATGTATTTTTTCTCTGATTTTAAGATACATTTTGATCTAAGACAGGATTCTTAAGTGAACATAATTTGTACTTGATCCTTGTGTCATAGAGGTTCAAAGTCGCAAGCTTCCTGTGAAGGCCTTAAGTGGGTTTAGGCTCCTCCAACATTATATGAAATAAAATAGTGTCATTGAGAGAGGTTGGACTTAATGGTTGCAAATATTTGGTAACATTGAACAAGCATCTTTCCTCTTCTACAATTAATCCATGTCTCTATTTGCATTTGTAAAAACACTCTTGACAACACCAACAGCACAAGGAGAAAAATGCACAGCCTGAGCAATAAATCTCTTGAGGCATTCAGCAAGTGCCACAGGGCTCATTAATCTTGATTATTTCCCGTAATAGATAACTTCACAAATCAGCTATTATTCCTAATCACACACATAAAGATAACGGATGGGTAATAGCTTCCTGCATGGTTAGACCAAAGAAAAATTTCATTTACAAATATATCTCTACAAATTCTAGTAAACAGTGTTTTCTGTGTCTTAAAGGGACATGAGTAGATGGGGAGCAGACACTGAAGGAGTTGGTCCTTGAGGATTGATTTTCAGTAAGGACTTAAAAGGTTTCAGTGGAGGTAGCTACTGGTTTTTATGTTACCATGTCACTGTGAGTTTGTTTTGAGAGACTTTGGACCATAAGACAACACAATTATGCACTTCTAGTTTGTAGATGATGTTAAAGAATAATGCCCAAGAAAAAATAAACAACAGAAAACTCTTTGGTGCCAGCATTGTCTGGTAGTTGTGAAAATGGAATTTTACGTTTGTATTACACTAAGCATATTCTTCATATACCAAACAGAATGAAGCATAAAAGGGTTTATGAATGATGAGATTGTATTTGTATTTATATGGACTATAGTTGATAAAATGGTTTTATTTTTGTTTCTGCTGGTTTAACAAGTGACATTTGACTATGGTAAACCTACAGATTCACAAATTTTTTTATGGAGCAAAAATGTATATGTTTTATGTGCTAAAAAATAAGTCTAGCCAAAGTTTCCTACATGAAGGAAATTACCAATGGCTTCCATTTATAAGTTATGACTTTCTGTAGTCACATAAGACACCCTAGAAAATGGCATCATTATTATATAATCAAGTGAAAAACTATCTTTTTTTTTTTTTTTCAAAATGGCTGTGCCTAAAATCAGTAATGGAAATGAGATGTTTTATATTTGTGATGGGATATGACTCCATATTGTTTAGTCAGCAACAATAATTGTCCTATCACCAAACACTTACCCATGTATGTATAGATTCATAATTCATGGCTTTTTCTCTATTTTTACTTATTTTTAAGGAGAGAGACAGAGAGAATGGGCATGCCAGGTTCTCCAGGCACTGCAAATGAGCTCCAGATGCATGCACTTCTTTGAGCATCTGGCTTTACTGGGGTACTGGGGAACTGAACCCAAGTCATTAGGCTTTACAAGCAAGCACCTTTAACTGCTAAGCCATCTCTCCACTCCATAATTCATGTCTTTTAAAGTGACCATATCCCTTAGTAAATCCAATGGATCAATTTTCTTAACAGACCTTTTTCTTTTCCAGGTCCCTAAATTCAAATATCACTTTAAAGTTCTCTCCACCTAAAGTTATTCTGCTTTCTCAGAATGGCTTAGAGATGGTCCACTTTCCATGGCTTTATACATTCTTCATGTTTGCTAACTGTTAAACTAGAATAATTTTTTATATTTTTTGTTCATTTTTATTTATTTATTTGAGTGTGTCAGAGATAAAGAGACAGAGAGAGAGAGAATGGGCACGCCAGGGCTTCCAGCCACTGCTAACGAACTCCAGACATGTGCACCCCCTTGTGCATCTGGCTAACGTGGGTCCTGGGGCATCGAGCCTTGAACCGGGGTCCTTAGGCTTCACGGGCAAGCACTTAACCACTAAGCCATCTCTCCAGCCGTAGAATAATTTTTAAGATCAGATTTTTTCCTTTTTTCTACTGGTGAAGTTTATGCAAAGGCAAAATGTTAAGAACTATAGAAAAGGTGATGTCTGCAATGTGATTGAGCCTTAAATGGACTTTGTAGTATAGCAGAGGAGGGAAGGTACAAGAACAAACACACAAGATGAAAAGTAAGATATGTTAGAAGGACGTTTGAGTAAAACATAGCTGTACATTAAAGACATACACTATATAGTTGTGAATGAGATAAAAATACATGTGCGGTAAAATAGGCAGAATGAGCAAAGCATAAGCAAAGGAAAATACAGGCTACTTATAGAAGATAGTGACTTTAAGTCACTTGGGCTGGGCCATCAGCAATATAAAATGGAAGCAAAAGTATGAATTTAGACCAAATTTTAGAGTATTATGCCTGATGTCCTAGAGAATTTATACTTCTTCTGTATAGATGTTGGAGATTTATTAGCGTTTTTAGCTGGGCTGGAGGGATGGCTTAGCAGTTGAGGTGTTTGCTTGCAAAGCCAAAGGACCCAGGTTCAATTCTCCAGTACCCACATAATCCAGATGCACAAGGTGGTGCATGTATCTGAAGTTCGTTTGCAGTGGCTGGAGACCCTCACGTGCCCATTCTCTCACTCTCTCTCTTCTTTCTTTCTGTCAAATAAATAAAATATATAAAAAGGAGTTTGTAGCTGAAAATGATATGGGAAGACTTGTAGTTTAAAAAGATTAATTTAGCACTACATAAAATGGGTTAAAGGAGGAGGATCCTAGAAGCAGAGCCAGTGTGCAGACTCCTGCTCACCTTGACATGGAAAAGGCTCTCCTTTGGCTGTGTAAATGTGTATGAGAAGGTAAATGTCTGAGAAGGTAGAGGGAACCAGGAAGAATTCATCATTTTCTCGCATTTAACAGTTATTGAAGTATACAGATAGTAGCATAAAATTGCCAGCCACTTCATTGCAAGACTCTGTGGGTCAGGAATTTGGACAGAGTACGGAAGTGATGGCTTGTCTCTGTCCTACAATGTCTGGCAGCCGCAGCTGGAAAGAATTAATGGCTGCTGATGACTCAGCTATCTGAGCTGCAATCATCTGGAGACCTGGAGGCTTCTTCACTCACATGCTGAAATGTAGAATGGGATTCCTAGAAAGCTAGGCTGTGCTGGAGCTGCTAACAGTGACTGAACAGGCCTCTCTTTGTGCTTGGGTTTCTTTTTTCCCTCCTTCCCTTCTTTCTGTTTTTCAAGGTAGGGTCTCACTGTAGCCCAGGCTGACCTGGAATTCACTATGTAGTCTCATGGTGGCCTCAGACTCACAGTGATCCTCCAACTTCTGCCTCTCAAGTGCTGGGATTAAAGGCATATGCCACCATGGGCTGTTTATTTTTTATATGATGGATGTGCATGTGTGTGTTAATATGCATGTGGGTATACACAAGTGGAGGTCAGAGTTAACATCAGATGACCCCCTCTCAACAGTGCTGATTTTGGGGTCTCTCACTTGAATTTGGAACTAGTTGATTGAGCTAGTCTCACTAGCCAGCGTGCCCTGGGGGATCCTTTCTGTCTGCATCTGAGCACTGGGATACAGGTGGGCCATCAGACCCACACAGCACCAATGTGGATGTTAGAAATTCAAAATCATGTCCTCATTCTTTCAATCCAAGAATGTTTATCCACTGGGCCATCGCCACACCCCCTAATGTGCTTGGGCCTCTCATAGCAGGGCTGCTATATTGTCAAATAGGGCCACAGTCTTGCTTGAAAGACAGTAATGAAGGCTGTCCCACATTCAGAGAGAAAAAATTGAACTCCCTCTCCTAGTTGGGGAAGAGCAAGACCACATTGCAGAAGATTATTGTCAGAAAATTATTATTGAAGCTCACTTTGAAAAACTTTGCTAAAAGTGGAGGTAGGCAGCTGATAGCAGAAAAGATGGCTCATTCAGTTTTGTACTTACTATATTTGAGATGCCCATAGGATTTTGGAGGAGAAAAAAGTATAGTAATTTAAAGTACAAGAAATAATATTATAGTCTAGAAATAGTGAATACTTTTAAAAACTGAAGTATGTCCAGAGAAACAAAGACAGTCAAGTATAAGCATAGCTCCTCTGAGCATCTTTGCATTTAGAAAAGCAAGAAGAAGTGTCCAAGGAATGGTACAATAGGTTCAAAAAATTATAAACCTGGGAAGGTAAGTGAGAGAATTTACAGAAAGGAGTGGGCTATATGATTTTTTGAAAGAGATCCGATGACTGGCAGAGGCAGGGGCAGATGACAAGTACTTAGGGAACAAAGAAAGTGACAAGGTAGAAACAATTAGGAGGTGGCCTATGGAGCATCTTAAACTCTGGTGAAGAAGAGAGAAATTTAAAGAGATTTTTTACAAAATATGTATTTAAAAGAATAAATTACATTTTCCCTGCATTGAAAGACTTATTGTTTTGGGAGGGGTATATGCAGTAACATGTCTAGTTCTGTATATACCCCCACTAGAGTATTTTATAAATTGTGATATTCAGAAATTTTATCTAATTACTGGAAAGAATGCCAAGTGATAGCTTTACAGTCTAGAAGTGGAAATATTAAAATTAAAGATATTCAAGTGCCACAAGATGTTTCAGTAAATTATGGACCAAGTAGGTTACATTACCCTCATACTTTTCAGTAGAATGATTCAAAGAGAATGGATGGATAGACAGACAGACACAAAGCATGAGCATATACACAGTGTGAAAGTTGACTTCTGCTTTTATTTAGCTTCCTAAAAATAACATTACTTTAACATTGTAGAATGCAGTTGCCTTGCTCCCCCCATACCATATTCAGGTTTCATCATTTGAACTAGCTGCTGTAGTGAGCTCACTCGAAGACATTAAATGGAATGTGTGGTTTCTGAGGGCATAGAGGTAAGGCCTATTCTCCCTGGAGAATTGTTCTGCATGGGAATGAAGACTTGTAAGAAACATGGTCTATTTTATAAAAGTTAATCAGCCTCATTCAGGCTTGAGAAAATACTGACCCACATACCCAGTACCTAAAATAAATGAGGCCATGGACATGTGACACAGCCTCAGAGAAAATTAACATGCTTGGCCTTTTCTATCAGTGCCCTTCCTAGTTTTAAAACTGGGTAAGCTGAACTTGTGAGGAAACAGGAAATGCAGCGTCTACAGTCAGGGGACCATGTTATCTCTTGATTGGCAGCAATACAAGGCAAGGCTATAAGATGGGAGAAGAACCAGATTTCCCTCCCACCAGCCTAGTAGTATGTAGAATCACTTCGTAAAATAAAGCATGTATAAAAACTTAAGTTATAGAAAAGTGGACAAACAATAGACTACTTCTAAATGTCTAAATGTCTAGAAAAGCAAGATGAAGTGTCCAAGGAATGGTACAATAGGTTCAAAAAATTATAAACCTGGGAAGGTAAGTGAGAAACAATGGACTACTTCTAAATGTCTAAAAATTAGCATCTTAAACTACTGACAAATTTGAGAAGTTAAAAATACTACTATCAATAGACTATAAAATGAACATTTATCAAAGATTCATTAACCTCATTAATGAAGAAATGAGTAAAGTGGTAGCTTTAGATTAAAGAACATTAGAGGAACTGGACATTTGCAGGTATTTAGAAAAAAAATGAATTTCTTGATTATATGTAAAACTTAATTCATGTCTTAGAAAGTAATAAACCATAAGCTTTGTGGGTAATTGCTTTAACCAAATATGACTCTAGAAATCAACCTGTTAACTTTTCATCTAACACAAAATAGAAAAATCCAGTGTAGGTTTATCCTAAAGAAGTAAATTGTCCTTTATTAAGCCTGTTAATATATGTCCCAGTATAACAATAGAAGGACATAATGTTTTGCAACTCACCTTTCCTTTTTCTAAGTTTCACATCATTGTTATTTATACTTCATAATTGTCAAGATTTTCCTTCTAGTTAAAAATAGTCTAATGAAATTTAATACAACTCTCAGCCCTCTTCATGAGAATAATACCTGTGAGCAAAACCCAGGATATTTCTAGAGGGTATTAGTGGGTACCACTTACCCTTTATTTCAGGCTGGTATAAGATTTATTACCCATCAAGCTGAGGCCTCTAAAACAAGACATATTAGCAAGAGAAAAGTCAAATTTATTTAATATAGTTTTTCTCTGGAAACTGTTTCATAAGGAAATAAAGATCCAAATAATGAAAACTGAGCATTTTTTTGTTAACAGTCATTCAGAAGTATGATTGGGGAACAGATATGATATGATATATATTATATAAAATAACAAACTGGGGACACTTAGCAAGACCTTTTTGTCCACATTCTTCTGTATCCCCGTCTTCAAAGTAACTGATTTTGAGTATAAATTGGGTGCTTCTTACATGAGGATCTTATGAAGAGACCCCTTTAAGAAGAAGGCCAAAGATTGCTTTCTAGGTTTTATGATCTGTTTTGGGTGAGTGAGGGGAAAGGTGAGAGACAGGTAACAAATGCCCTTCTCCTCTTCCTCTTTTCTGAAATGGTGAGGTGCTGTGTTTTAGTGTGTTCAGAGCCCTTCAACATAAAAGAATGTTCAACCACAGCTGAATGAATAACCACCATGAGTGGGTCCTACATGTCTCACTAAATTTGTTCCTCATCTGTCACTTGCACTCCTTTGTTAGGTAATGCTTTTTCTGCATTGTACATGCTGCCTCATGTGATTTGACCCTTTCCATTGGCATAACAAGAGGCTACCTCATGAGTGGTATCAATGTTAATTTCCTATTCTGTCGGAAAATTAGCATGCCAATGGATGCAATGTGATATGGTCTGTTGTAATTGTCTCTGCTAACTTTTATTCAATTATTTTGTTCTTTTTTGTTTATTCATTTATTTTTCATCTCTTGATATATTGTTTTTTTCGACTAAAGAAACTTATCCTTCTATATGTCTGTCAGTCATTGTGTGAGACATTTAGACTGTTTACTCTTCCGACATCACTTTGGTGCTGGAGAACTAGTTATTGTGAAAATTCCAACTGGCTTGTTTCGGGGTTGGAGCTCAGTCAGGAAAGTCCTGATACCCCAGCACTGTTGTAGCTATCCTTTAGTGCATCTCTGTACTTGAAGTACTTTGAAACGTAAAATAATAGTAATTTTGTTATCATGATTTAAAGTCATCTTTTGCTATATAAACTACAAATATGGAGAGAAATGAGTAAAGAATAACAATAATAAAAATGTACACATGTCAACTTTGAGATTTTGCAAATTACTACCTTAAAGTCCTTAATGTAGACAACACAGTAAGATTGTCCATATGTCATACAAACTTTTTATATCATCATCATCATCTTTTCTTGAAATTAAACTCAGGACCTTGCAGATGATAAACACATACTACCTCTGAGCTACATCCCTAGCCTCAAACAACTTGAAAACAAGCTTAATAGTAATAGTAGTGTACATATTCAAAACAACATAGGGATTTTGAGTTGCTCAGATAACTATTTTTTTACATGTGTCGTTCAGATCCTTTTTGTCCATGTTTTCATCCAGTCATTTCAGGTAAGATGACCCAAATTGTCAGTGAGATTTCAACTTCCCATCATTTCCTTGCTCTGTTTTGTAGCTAGAGCCCTAAACTAATTAAGTGATATAATTATGACAGCCACAAATTGTAGCTGAACTACTTAGACTACATTAGCTTTTTTAAGGTTGACTTAGTGTTTTCCATCATTGTCATGAACAGTTAGTAGCCACTTAAGATTGGTTACAGTTCATTTTTTGCTAATGGTATTAACAGATTCTCAAGACTGGATCTACCACATGACAGTACTCACGAGTTCTTAGAGAATGGATGACCAAATGGTTTTGGAAGCCATCCCATTTTTTAGGCCATTTTGGAAAATCGCTCTTTGTGATTTGCAGTGCTTTATTTGTACTGATTTCTATGAAACCGTCTTTATGGCATATTAACTTGCTGGTGACCTACTTGCCTGACAGTTGAATTGCAGAGCATTAACTTAACAATAAGTATGTAACAGTGACAGGAACTAAATGTGATTTTACATATGTGAAAATTAGTGATTGTTTTTTCTAAAACACCATTTTTAAGAAGTAGCTTTAGAAGAAGTTTGTCAGAATTACTGATAGCTTAGAGAGATTCTCCTTAGTAAGATATACTATAACGTACTTATGAGCAAAGAGCTGCGTTGTTTTCTGATATAGTCTTTGTTGTCATTTCTTCATTCTTCTTATAATGAACTTCAGAGTGTTTAGTAAATCATATGACTTGAAACAATTGAATGAATTTAGCTTTCTTATACTGAAGTGGTCCACAATAAAGCTTCCATAGCAACCAGCTTTTTCCTTAAAATGTTTTCTTGGAAGAACAGGGAAAGAAGGAAGCAGCAGCTATAGCTATATGTTAAACATATCAGATTTATTTTTAAAATTAAAAAGGAACATTTAAAACACAGCGGAAAAGATGGTCTATAATGGGTCCATGCCACAGTGTCATAGACATAGTGAATCATTGTGAGATCAAGTATTTTACTCGCAGATGAGTCTTAAACATTAGATTTTATATATATTATATATTATTTATATAATATATAAAACATATATATATTATACATATAATATATATTTTATATATTAGATTGTATATAAGAATATTCAAAGTGCCCAAGGTACACAGAGTAAGTTTCATTCTAAGAATAAAAATGCACAAAACTTTGAAGGGTACAATGTTGTTGACTGAATATCATTTTGTATATTAATTATTGAGTCCAGTCTAATTTTCCAAAATGGTAAATGAATGAATGATATGCACAAACAGTGTAATTACATTGTCATGTTTTTGATAGAATAATAACTAGATTCAGTTTGTTCTATATCTCAGAAGTTAATTACTATTCTTACCAATCATTCATTATTAAATTTTTATTTATGCTCATTGGTTTTTCTTATTTTTAATTAATTTATAAAATCACCAATGTTTCTGCTTATGTCCCTATGATATTTTCGCAAGCAATAGACAAAATAAACTTTCTTCCTGTGTAGATACTTTGAGATTCTCTTTCTTCAGACATAGGGGCACTGCACATGCATGTATACTCCACACACACATGAGACCATATAGAGTTTGTGACTTCACTAAATGAACATTTTGCTCTGTGAAGAAGTAGTTCGCTGTGTGGTTCTGTGCTGCATAATCACAGGACATGTAGAGGTCGTGTGATGTGTGGTTCTGTGCTGCGTAATCACAGAACATGTAGAGGTCGTGTGCTGTGTGGTTCTGGGCTGTGTAATCACAGAACATGTAGAGGTCGTGCGCTGTGTGGTTCAATGCTGTGTAATCACAGAACATGAAGAGGTCGTGAGCTGTGTCGTTCTGTGCAACGTAATCACAGAGCATGTAGAGGTCGTGTGCTGTGTGATTCTGTGCTGTGTAATCACAGAACATGTAGAGGTCGTGCGCTGTGTGGTTCTGTGCTGCGTAATCACAGAGCATGTAGAGGTCGTGTGCTGTGTGGTTCTGGGCTGCGTAATCACAGAACATGTAGAGGTCATGTGCTGTGTGGTTCTGGGCTGCATAACCACAGAAGAAGCCATTTGGCCAGAATCACCTGGCACCGCCACACTCCTATTTGGGATTGTACTGTTTCAGCTCTTTTGCTTCAAGCTCATTTTTTCCCTGTCACCAGTTTACTTAAAGCAAGTTGCAGTTGGGGGACATTTTAATCAACAGGCTACAGAGGGTTCCTCTGTTGAGGTTTCAGAAAGCTTCCATGTCCTTTGCTGACATTCTAATGGTGACAATAAATTGTCACTTGGAAAGAGTCTCTCTGTTTCTCTCTCTCAGCTTAAAAAAGGGCCTTATGGTCTTTCAACTTGATATAAGGTTATGCTAGAATTTTTGTATGGAGACTAGAAAAAGAGAGTGACAAAAATGGGCATGAGATACTCCCTATAGGACAAACAGTGTTAACATTGATCATAATGACAGGAGATACTTAGAAATGAAACTTTCAGATAATCTAAGACCAACACACAGCATCTGAAAGTGGTAAAACCACTTGTGAAAAATCCCTTCTGAAAACGATGCATTTATTTTACTGATTTTTAGAGTAAAACCACTTTACTTTTTTGGTTTTATTTACAGTTGTAGTCTGATTTAACATTTGGACCTCTACCTTACAACTTTAAAGCTTAATATGTCTTCTTATTCCTGCTTTTGTATTGATTCCAAATCTGATTTTGCAAAGGTAAAGAAGTTGCCTCATAGTGACCTACGCTTATTCACAAAGCATTATGCACCAAATGTAGGAGAGATGCACTTACTTCCAGCTCTAAACAGCTAAAGTTTAAATAATGTATTTCAGCAAGGTAGTGTGTTAGATCAGCTCTCTTGAATAGTATTATATTATGAGTCAATTCTGTATTTTGGTGCCTCTCTTACTAATTACCTTTCCCTGTGTTTTACCTCTAATTTTCATTACTTAATCAGAAGAGAAGAAATCTAGTTGGCTCTTTTGCCCTTCACAACTGCATGTACAATGTTAAGCTCATTTCTCTTAAAGAGACACTGTATTGCTAAGGAAAAGATACTAGCTTAATCACAATGTCTAATTACAAAGAAGAGCAAATCTCTAAAAACAAATTAAACAGTATAAATAAAATGGAAACTAAAGGCACTAACAGTCAGAGTGAGAAGATACTGCCATCTCTCAAGTATGAGCTAACTGAAGACAGCCCATGTTAGATGTCAGCCAAACCAAGGGTTGGCAAAATTTTTCTTCTTGGAACCCTTTTTCGAGTAAGTTGACAAAAATTACAGAATTAGTTGCTAAGTAATCCTAAGTATCTTTGGGTTGAAAGTTAGGAAACAAAAGAGAGTTCCTGTGTATATGGCTCTGTAGATCTGCTCACTCTTCTTAGCCCAGGATAATAAAGGTGATCTTCCCAAATAAGGGTAGCTAACAAACTGTAAACTAATCAAAAGTTGATACATGACTTGAATCTGAAGCCATTTGAAATAAGCGTAGTACTAACTACCTTCTATTTTTTTTGATACCAGTTCTTATGATTGCAATTGCATGCCAGTTTAATATGTTTAAAACAATTTAAGAAAGCAAAATAAACCTAGGAAATGAACTTTTTAAGTAACTGGTTCAAAATGTGATTTAAGGGATATTGTTCTTTACAAAAATCTCCTAATCGTGTTTTCTTGTGGCAGCTTCCGTGTTGTTTCATGAAGTACAGTTTAGTCAGTTATAGTTCACATGAGTGTCTCAGTGAAAGTGAAGCTGTCCGTCCCGTTCGTTTCTGTGGTGTGGCTGTGAGATGTGTTTCACTGGATGGTCAATATAAGAACCTTGCCTTTGAAAAAGTTCATATATCTTCCTTGGTTTAGATATCCACATAGGAGTTTCATTTGTACTGTCTGATCTTTACATACCTTGAAAAATGTCAGGCACTTTAAAAATAGATTTTAATGTTTAGAAAATTCAGAGGAAGATACAAAAATGGAAGAAGGAAATATGATTTGGAAAATTGAAATACTAAGTAAAATGAGCTCTGGAAATATTTATTTACCTAGATTCACTTGATTCCCATTATGACAAGATTCTGTTTTACCCTGTACTCTAGAATGCAGGAAATTTGAAGTATTTCCATATCTAATTCAAGAGTAGGTGTGGGATCCTCATTCTGTCCTGCTTCTTTGTTTCTGACAGTCAAGTAGTTTCTGATTTTTTTGTGACAAGGGTTCATGGGCTAGGTGATTTGTTACTAATTTCTGGTTCTAGGATCCTGGTGAGCACCTGTATTTCTACAGTTTCCTTACCCTGTTCAGCCTGCAAAGATACCCCAAATGATGAGTCTGTCTTAACTAACAACTAACAAATTGTTACTTGCCATCATTGCCTCTACTCATGGACTTTACAGCTTGGCTATAGGTTGCCCATTTCTCCAGGTTCTGGTGTTCTGGGATACAACACATCCTGCCATTTGGCCACATGAAAGTCTTGGCACACTAAGTCACTTAATGCTGGATATTATGTTGCCAGGACTATGTTTCAGTAATTAAAGTCTGATAGACTCTTATACTTATTGAAGGCCATGAGGCCTGTTACTGAACCCACACACATCTATCATGCTAACCAGGAAAGCCAATTCAGAATCATTGAAAGAGTTGGATTGTTTTAGTGAAGTCTTAGAATTTTGTGGAGGTTTTTAATGAATGAAGTACATTTTATATGTCTATATTTAGGCATACTTTTGCCTGGGATAAAGAAGCTGATAAGTAAAATGTTCCTGGCCATGAGCAGTGGCAAGCCCTTGTCAACCAAATTCCTTCCTTTTTGTGAAGGGTCAGGAGCAGGTGTGCCCTTCTCTCCAGTTCAGCTGAGAGCAGTAGAGTCCATTCTAGAAGCCATGGCATGTGGAGTCATGTGTCTAATTCATGCTTCCATTTGGCCCTATTTGCCCTTGGGTCATAACAAGTTTGAAATCAACTCAGGTCCCAGTGACGTGTAGAGGAATAAGAGGTTTTCTGGCTTTGGAAAAGGAATCACAGAGGAAGAAATACTTAAGAAAGAAGAGAGGAAAAATGCATAAAGGAGAAATCAAAAATAGAGATAGGAAATCTTAACCCTATCATTGGTTATCTTTTTCTCTTTGTCAATAAATATAAGAATATACTGTTTTGTCTGTAAAACTAATGAAGAACCTAACTAAAATAACATCTGTTATTGTTCTTCTATAAACTGTAGCCTTTTGTTCTCTGTTTAAGTTCTATGGGCAGATGGACAGCTAATTTGATGAAAGCTTGGCTCTGCATATGATGATAATACAACCTGAGCTGTGAGCCATGTAGAGAGCAGACGACTTTCCTATACCTTTTTCATCCCTTTAATTTGAGTATAGTCCAAGAGAATTTTAAAACCCATTTAAAACACAGGTAACAGGCAGAAATCCAATATAGAGTTGATTTCAGATGAAAATTTGGCCAGAGAATTGAGACTGTCCTTCTGGGATATCAGATAACCTTCCCATCTTTCAGGACCTATAAAACATGTGAGTCACTTGAAGGGAATTACCTGAAAAGACAAGAGATACATGAGATGTGACTTTACAAGGAAATGAGTGTACTTTTAGAATACCTGCACCTTTTTAAATACCAGTGTATTGCGTGGGCTGTTCTGCTCTTCAGTAAAAATGATGAATAGCCCCCATCCATCACTTCGTACACTATGGTATATCCGAGTAGCAGAGAACTTATAAAATATTTGGCAGTCACAGAACATTCACATTTTTAATAACTCCTTTGAAGGAGAAAAATCTGTTTTTCAATAAATTCTGGCATGCTTTCTCTTAAGATTTTATTTCTCATTTAAGATTATCTTGGGGTTGATTTTTTTTTTTTTCTGTTCTTTGGCTCTATGTTTCTGCCTGACATAAATATGTTTCAAAGATGGGTTAAAAAAGGACTAGTTTATGTTTGTAGAATTTTGTTTTGTTTTTCGAGGTAGGGTCTCACTCTGGTCCAGGTTGACCTAGAATTAACTGTGTAGTCTCAGAGTGGCCTCGAACTCATGCCGTTCCTCCTACCTTTGCCTCCCAAGTGCTGGGATTAAAGGTGTGTACCTCCATGCCTACCAGTTCATAGAATTTTTTTTCTACTTTGATTATGATAGAATGATCACCGATAGAATAAATTTTTCTGAAAGTCTGGATCGTTGTGATGAAGTGAAACTTTCTCAACCCAATACATTTCTATGTTGTTATCATTATATAATTGGCTTTCCTTTGTGGGTCTGTTTCTACTTAATTACTCTATAAATTGTAGAGTTCTAAGAAGTAGTTACTTCATACCATTTTAATGACAGAACCTTGATTTTATTATATGTTAGTTATCCCTGTTACTAGAAGCTTAGTGTTTCTGCTTCTTAAAAATATGACTCATAAGGGCTGAAGAGACAGCTTATCAATGAAGGCACTTGCCTGCAAAGCCAAAGGATGCCAGTTCGACTCTCTAGGACCCACGGTAAGCTGGATGCACAAGGGGTACATGTATCTGGAGTTAGTTTGCAGTGGCTGGTGGCCCTGGCGTGCCCATATTCAGATTCTCTTCCCCCCTGTCTCTCAAATAAATAAATAAATAAAATGTATTTAAAAACATGACTTACAGGGTTGGAGAGATGGCTTAGTGGTTAAGCGCTTGCCTGTGAAGCCTGAGGACCCCAGTTTGAGGCTTGATTCTCCAGTACCCACGTAAGCTAGATATACAAGATGGTGCATGCATCTGGAGTTCATTTGCATTGGCTGAAGGCCCTGGTGCACCCATTCTCTCCCTCTTTCTCTCTGTCTCTTTATCTCTCTGTTTCTCTCTTTCTCAAAATAAACAAATTTCAAAAATAAACAAAAAAATTTTAAATGATATTTTTTATACACATTCATCAAGTTGGCACCACAGATAAATTGCTAAGAGTAATACTAACCATTGAAAATTCTGTATTTCCCCCATTGGTGGTGAACACATAACTCATAAGTGACATGATCCAGGTATGAATTACTAATAAATTTAAGTGGATTATATTTTCTGCAGAATTAAAAAAGAATTTTTAGAAGTCTGTGAAATTAATTCTTTAAGGAAAGATGACACCCAACCCCTCTTCTAGTTTACATGTACACACACCTTACCACTATGTGAACATTAAAGATCATGGGTGTAATAATGTGCAAAGATTTCCTGTTTGAAAAGAGTTCCCATAGTATTCAGTAATATGTATTTAAAAATGGAACAATGACCACATATCTGGGGACTGGTAGAAAAAGTAAACTAGGGCTGAAGAGATGGCTTAGCAGTGAAGGCATTTGCCTGCAAAGCCAAAGACCCAGGTTTGATTCCCCAGGACCCACATTAGCTAGATGCACAAGGAGGCACATGCATGTATAATTCATTTGCGGTGGCTAGAGGCCCTGGTGTGCCCATTCTCTCTTGCTGTCTATCTGCCTCCTTCTCTCTCTGTCTGTCATAAATAAATGAAAAGTAAAATATTTAAAACAATTAAAAGAAAAAGAAAAAGTAGACTGACTTGTTACTTGTAGTAGGAATTTTCTTCTGCTCTCTACCTGATTCTTTTGTCTTTTGTCAATTGGAAGTTTCTTTTAATGAAAAAAAAAATCTACATTAGGATTCAAGTGGTAAAATGTTGAAATACCAAGGCAAAGGGACACTAATTTCTCTAAAAACTTCAGAGTTTCTCTAGTTAAAATTTTGAAGCTTGATTGTGTTTAAAACATTTTGTTTCTTATTCCTAAGTTAAAAAACAATTATTGTAATTACATGTGTGTGCATCTGTGTTAATGTGTATGAGTGCAGGCACTCATGTGAAGGTCGGAGAACAATCCCCGGTATCCATCCTCACCTTCACCTTGTTTGCAACAAGGTCTCTGGTTGTTCAATACTGTGAATGCCAACCCATTGTTCCCCAAGTTTCTGAGTCTCTTGTCTCTGCTCCTCTCTCACAGGTGGAGGGCTGGGATTTCAAAGCTCCTTACTATGTCCCGCTTCCTGGTGATCTGAGCTCTCGCACAGCAAGCGCTTTACTCACTGAGCCATCTCCACCACCCATTTCTTTGAATTGTGCATTCAGGGTTGATTTGAAAGGGGGAAATAATAAGACCTTACATGTGGAGACAAACATGGAAATGGGAAGTGTTACTACAGAGATTTTTACATTTGATACTTCAATCAGTGGTGGTATTTGTTACAGAGGTAGTCACTAGGAGAGAACCAAGAATGTCAGAAATGATCAGGAGTGTTATGTTTTAGATAATGTGAAATGAGCGGTCATACTTTTGGAGATATCCAAGGGTAAATAGCAAATGGAATATGCAGGTCTGGGCATCATAGGAAAGGCCTGGGCTGCACATTTAAATTATGAATATATTTAAGTATAGTTTCAGTGATGAAAGTGAATAAAATTGCTTAATGATTCTTAAGTGAGAGAGATTATGAATCTGTGCAACATAGATAGGAACTGCCCAAGATGTCGTGAGAGTACCAAGAGTGTTAAATGTCATAGAACCTAAGACAGATAATAATAATAATGGTCAAAGAAGTTCATAACCTGAGTAATGAAATGTGTGCCTTTCTCTACCAATTCAGAAATACTTAGATATTGGCAGACTTGTAATCTTAAACTTGGTTATAAATAATTAGCTATGCTCTGTGCTGCCCATTAGGGATTCACCCTTTCTAACTGGCTGATGGGTATATTTTTATCACGATTACAAAAGACAGTTCCAGCCTCTAAATTCCAAATATCATTTCTCCTTTGCCTAGAATAGTTTTGCTTTAATATAATCCTATGGGAAATATGTCTAGTTTACTGCTCCATTTTTTTTTCTATCTTATATGAGTTTATAATGATCTTCACTTTTCTTGACAAGTTGGATAATGACAAGAAAATATTATTGCTGAGGTATCCTAGCTTAAAGAGGTTTCCTAGGGGAAACCACCTAATTCCCATAATAAAATTATAGTTCAAATTTTAAAAATATATTTTAAAAGTGTTTTCCTTACACAGAGAAGCATCAGGGGCCTTTTTTGAACTTATAATGATGGTAGAACTACTGTGCTTGACTAATGTGAAAGTGTCCCTTCTCAATTTTACCTATTACACTGAAGTTTCCAACAATGATACATGCTTTTAGACTACATGGTAATCTGATGAATCCATTACATGCATGGAAATAAATTCATAAAAATAATAACTACCTTTTACTTAAATTTACCTTCCATTTAGTCACAAAAATAGGATTTTAATG
The DNA here is from genome assembly GCF_020740685.1 of Jaculus jaculus. Taxonomy (NCBI): domain Eukaryota; kingdom Metazoa; phylum Chordata; class Mammalia; order Rodentia; family Dipodidae; genus Jaculus; species Jaculus jaculus. The sequence continues at coordinate 69,402,209 of NC_059116.1, read as the reverse complement.
AAATGGGACTTGTCACTAGTATGCAGATATTAAAACAATTGATTTGAAAGGAAAAAAAGGCATTAACTTTTTTAATGCAGTAAGAAGCACATTTAAATATCTAAACAAATCTCAGAATGGGCATACCATCTCATCATTACATAATAGCAACAACTTCTTTGATCGCCCCAACTTATATCACGTTACTCCTTATAGAAATTCGTCTGTGTCTCCTCTTTGCTTAGTGGATACAGTTCCAGCTTCTTAGCATATCCTAAGAGCATCTCACCACGCAAATCCCAAGGTACCTTTACAGCCACTTGTTTACTCACTTCTGTTCATTCTCTACTCTGGCTAACCAAAGCCATTTGTCATTGCTTAGAAAAAAAAAAATACCTCACTCTTTGTCATAGCCCACACTATACTGTGCTTTCATCTGTGAGCTTTTATTTGATTCAAGACATCTCACATGTAATTTTTGCTCTGATGCCTTAAGTAATTTGCTTCTTCTTCCTAGTTTCATGATGTTGTATAAACTTACAACACATACATTTCTATTTACATTTATATTAACATCTTACAGGAAGTTTGATAGCTCATTGCTTTTAAAAATAGTTTTTGAGTCAGATAAAGCTGAATATGAAGATCGATTTCACCATGAGGTAACTATGAGACCAAGTTATGTGATAATTATTTTAATCTCATTTTTTCTCATCTATAAATTAGGGTTATAACATTACATTTCCAAAAGGTTGTCATATTTGTCTGTCATAAATACATCATTTGACATGCAAATACTGCCCCATCACATGTTCTGTTTTGTGGTAGTAGTTATAATTATCTTTATTTTGATGTTATAAGTTATAATAACTGGTGCTCAGTAAGAAACCAGTAACTAAATACTTAATAAAAGCCTAGCAAATGAGTTAGCTTGCATAGTAATATTACTTTGATAATCCCAAACATTAAGGTAAGAAGTCTTATTAGACATGATACTATTAGTGGGATTAGAGGATAAAAATTACTGGATATTTCAAATTTTGATAAGGTAGAATTTAATAATCCTTAAATATATAATTTCCTATAATATGAAAATTTCAGGTTGCAGTATTAATAGTCAGTTTTTATTTAGCAGAGCACAAGAAATATTTAGTTATTGAATAGGGGAGTGACACTGCCCATCATCTCTTAGCATTTGAATTCAGCACTTATTTGTCACTGAAAGTGACTGCTTTTCATATCATACTATGTTTACATTGCCATAGGTTATGTCAAACTATACATTTCTTACTGTGCCGTTTTGAATTAGATATCCCCCATAAACTCAGGTGTCTTGAATGCTTAGTCCATATCTAGTCACCATTTGAGAGTTGTATCCTTGCTAGAGAAGGTGTGGTATTGGAAGTGAGGTTTGGGATGTTACTTCCACCTCTCCCTTGCCAGAGCTTGGCTCACTCTTTTGCTGCTATTTTCCACCTGTTGTGGCAAGACAGGATGTCTAGCCTCTGCTCATGCCATGCTTTCCCATGCCATCATGAAGCTTTCCCTCAAAACTAAAAGCCAAAATAATCATTTTCTCCAATCCACTGCTTTTTATTGGGTGTTTAGTCCCAGCAACATGAAGGTAACTACAACAGAAAATTGGTATGAGCAGAGTGGTGTAATTTCTGCTGGAAGCCTTACTGTAGCTTATGGTCCTTTGGAACTGATTTTTGGGGGGAATGTAGAAGGATTTGAAACCATGTTCTAAGAAACACCTTGCAGTTCTGTAAAAGTATTTGATGGACCATTCTGGTGAGAGTTCAAAGACATATGTGCAAAAAGAACTATGGATTATGAAGCTTGCTTTTGAAAGGGAAAAAGCTTTGCCTGGTCTGTGATAGAGGCAGCTTGTGTGAGAGCTATCTGTGTTCTTCCCATCTCCTGATAATTTAAGCAATGCTAAATTTAAAAGTAATGATGGAACTATTGCAGAAGGATATGACACAGAAAGAAATGAAAGATTCAGGCCAGAGATAGCAGCCAACTTCAGCTGCAGCTATTTGAGAGATTGCCACTTTAAAGGCTTGGGCCAGCTGTTCTGCATTGGGACAGTATGAAGAATGATGACTCTTAAAGGGACTGGTTCTGAAGGAAGAATGCTGAAAGTTCCTGTTTCTTAAATTGGCTTTATTCTCCTCTAGATCAACATATTTGGTTGTTTTGCATACCTGGTACTTGTTATGGAAGTATAACAAAAAAGAGTGTCAATGGAATTTCAGAATAGTTATTTGGAAATGTCCCTTTGATGATGTGGAACAGTTTCATTGTCCTGAAAAGAGGCCATGTACTTGAGGGGGAGGCATGGCACTGAACCATGGGTTTCAGTGGAAACCCCAGGATTTTGGAGATCTCAGGAGTACAGAAAAACCACCAAGGAGAACTGCCAGATTGGAATGGAGTTTTACCTGGGCTGTGGGCAGCCCAGCTGGAGGGGTGGAATTGGAACCCCAGATACTTCACCACTGCTTATAGGTTTTGGACTTGGATTTGATGTTTGCCATGTACATTTGTTCATTCTTTCCTTGCTGTGCCATTTTTTGCAATGTGATTATTTACTCTGTGCCATTATGTATATGTACTTGTGTTTGATTTTGCAGGCTTACAGTTAGGAGACTTTGAACTGTGGCACTGTTAGGACTGATTAAAAACTATGGGAACTTTGAAAACTGAACAGAATATATTTTTACATTATGCAAAAGTCATAAGTCTATGGTGGCCAGGAGTAGAATATGGTGGGTTAAATCAGACGTGTCCCGTAAACTCATGTTTTGGGGCTACTTAGTCCCCAACCGGTGGCAGTTTGGGAGGTAGAGCTCTGCTAGAGGAGGTGTGTTGCTGGGGTAGGCTCAGAGTCGTTACAGCCAGCTTCCCCTTGCCAGAATGCTCACTCTCCTGCTGCTCTTTGCCACCTGCTGTTTAGCCACTACTTATGCCAGGCTTGTCCCTGCCATCAAGAAGCTTCCCCTGGAGACTGTAAGCTAAAATAAATCTTTTTCTCCTTTCTGCTGCTTTTGGTTGGGGTTTTTTTCCCAGCAATGTAAAAGTAACTACAACACATACATTTGGAGGATAGTATTTTTAAAACATTCTCTAATATTTCAGACTCATTTCTTTACATTTAACCATGTACTATATTACAGTGTTCTGTTAGGTAAATGAACTCTGTAATTTTTAGATTAAAAAGAATTCAACATTCAGGAAACAACATACAAAAAGATCCTGATGATGGGCTGGAGAGATGGCTTTGCAGTGAAGCGCTTGCCTGTGAAGCCTCAGGACCCCGGTTCAAGGCTCGATTCCCCAGGACCCAAGTTAGCCAGATGCACAAGGGGGCGCACATGTCTGGAGTTCGTTTGCAGTGGCTGAAGGCCCTGGCAAGCCCATTCTCTCTCTTTCTCTGCCTCTTTCTCTCTCTGTCTGTCGCTCTCAAATAAATAAATAAAAATGAACAAAAGAATTTAAAAAAAAAAAAGATCCTGATGAAGTTTACTTAAAGAACTGAAGTATTTACAAAGAATAGTGAGTGGATATCCTCAAATATACTAAAAAAAAAATATGTTAAAATAAGAATTATTTATTTGCTTACTAGTTTTCATAGTTAAATACAGTAATTTTCTGGTTAAGCAAAAGAATGCACAGAACCTTAGCATCAATATGCCTACTTTGTGTAAAGAAGTTTGGCTACATCAAGCATGTACTAGACTTTTGTAACTTGATGAGGAATGTAGAAAATGACATATTGGAGGAACTGCCAGTTGTAATTACCTGGAAAGTGTGGTAAGGGCAACATTGCCATATTACTTGTAGTGTGAAGTCACATTACAGAGATGTGCTAGAGAGATTGAGATGATAATATTTGTAAAACTACAGTTCCTGGGGCAGAATAAGAAGCAGTAGCTGCAATTACTGTTATCTTTTGGAATGACTAAGCAACTGTCTTTGCCTCCAAAACTGTACCTGCATACTGCCTGTATCTTCAGTTGCCATCTTTTGTGATACCTAATTGTATTTGTTGGTTACCTATTAAAGATCACTGGGCTTTCTTTTGGGGCTTTATGTGCATGCTTGTAGCACATAACCTAATGAATTTTTTATTGTCCCAACCTGGTCTAATGTTCCCTCTTCCCTTGTTTTCTTAGTTAAGTCACTTTGCATATTTGCACTTACCCACTGGATTTTCTGCTATTCTTTGGACACTTGACGCAGCACCTCTCTTCAGTGACACTGCCATCACTCTTCCACTGTATGGCCTGAAGGTTCCCTTACTTGATTTATATTTCTCTTCCATAGTTAGCTCTTCAGAGGTCTTTTTTTGACTACTCTGTATTTGATACCCCAATGACACTCTACCTTCTGCCCTTCTTTAGATTTTTTTCATAGCACTTGGCGTTATCTAGCAATATAATATGTTCATTTTCACATTCTTCTTAATTGCAACAGATCAAAACTATACAAGTATTCTCTTAACTATTGTGATTAGACATTATTCTTGGGTACCAGGACTTTTCACTATATATAGTATGGCATTATTGCCTTACCATAGTTTAAGTGGTCATTGTTAGAAGGTAATTATCCAATTAGATCATCTTAAGCCAGAAAGAATAATTTATTCCCACACTAATTCATCTTGGCTCTTTTAACATTGACCCTACTACATAAACAACATATTCATTTTGGTAGAATTTTGAAATGGGGTCATTCTACACTCAAGAATGAAATCCTCAGAGTATTTTTGTCACAAATAAGAAAATTAACATAAATTGAACGACAAATACTCATCTTTTGTGCTATTATCATATTGATGGATGATGATATCATGTAAGCAGGGAAGTAGTTATATCTTCACACGGTGTGATATCTTGAGGTAGTGCTATCCTTAAGGAGAACATTTTTCAGGAATGTAGGGTTTCTCTCAATTAAGGCTCACATTCTAAACGTATTTTCAAGCAGGTTCTTAGGTGACCTCATGTACTTGACTTTTGTTCTAACACAGATTATCTTTCTACATTCCTTCCCTTGTTCTGTTATCCTCTGTTTCTAGTAGATTATCCTTTGCTTCTAGTAGATTCCAGAGACAGTAAAGACATCTTACTTATACCTCTTTGAAGGCTAGACTTACGTCATTTATACTTATGGATGCATCTATGTCAGTATAGCTACTGGCTTCCTCTGTGAATGAGTAGCAATGAATGACTATCAGCAATATCAACATTGCCAACGCTGATGTCCATAAAGTCATGGAGATAGTGCAAACGATGGAGGAGAGTGAGGGGAAGGCGTTAGCTGGGCAAGGGCACATGTCTCCTGTAGGAGAGCAACTCTGGCTGCTCCAAGCAGAATTACTGTGGGCCCGGATTTAATGTGAAATTATATAAATTACTTTCCCATTGCTGAGACAAAACACCTGACCAGAAGCAGCTTAGGGAAGGAAGGGTTTATTTTGGCTTATACTTTTGAGGTGAAGTCTCTCTTGCTTGGGAAAAAAGAGAAGCAAGAACTTGAGACAAGTGGTCACATTCAGCTTAGTGGGGAGGCAGAGATAACATATACTGGCTTCTAAGCTAGCTTTCTCCACTCTATACAGTCCAGGAACCCAGCCCATGGGATGGTGCCACCCATCTTTAGGAGGGTCCTCTTGTCTTATCTGATCTAATCTAGAAAGTCCCTCACCTACATGACCAGAAATTTGTTTCCATGGTGATTCTAAATTCTTCCAAGCTGACATTTAGAAGTTAACAACCACAGAAATCTAAATATTGGCTACATGTTCAGTTCCTATGAACATTGTCTAAGCTGGTTTCATTTGTTCTTCAAAGACAAAGTTGTGTTATCATTTGACCTTTTTACATTATCTTTGTTTAGCCAAAAAGGAAGTGCCCCAGGTCATTATGTTTCACTTCATTTCATAGGAAATGTTTCTAGCGCTCAACAAGTTATGTATGTATGTATGTATGTATGTATGTATGTATGTATAATGCATATACATGTGCAAATGATGGGATACACACACTTCTGAACTTTCTGGGAATCTTCTCTCATTGATCAATATGTATCTTAACAGTTTAGTATGAGCTTCTAAGCCTTTGTCACTAGCCTCTTAGAAAACTGTAGGTGTCATAACAACATAATTTATATATCTACAGGTTAGTTTTGTTTTGTATTCATACTTACTACAATTCCAAGTATTTGAATAATACTTATCAGTTGAATGTTACGCTATTTTTTAACCAAATATTTCTAGATGCTAATGATGAAAGATTTGGGGGTTTAGGAGGTATCCACAGAACCTATGGACCCCAAGTTTGTGGTTCTGTCCTACCTTTAATAAAGAATTAATAAGATGGAGTCAAAACAGATAAATTATAAGTTATTAAGTTTATATAGGGGGAAAATTCACAAAATTTGGGGTTTATATAAGGGGGATTGGGATTAAGGGAAACAGGCTTTTAAGGAGAAATTAAGGTAAAGCTATAAGCACGTGGTGTAAAGAGAAACAAAAGCTTTTAGAGAGAAACTGGAGTATAGCTGCTGGCACACAAAAAGTAGAATCTAGGAGCTTGTGGAGAGAGACTTAGGAGGATCCTGCATGGCATCTGCCATGTGTTCTTAGGGAAGTTAATAGAAATTGTGAGGCTCAAGGGAAAAAAAAATGAGAGGGAGATATAAACCAGAGACCAAAAGATTCAAAGGAGAAGTGAGTAATGAAGAGATTTACACCCATGGTTACCCCAAGTTTAAAGAAATAACTTAAGTAACAAACCTAGAGTTGCTGAGAATACCCATGTGGTAGATCTGGAGTATAAGGAACATATGCACATGGCAGATTCAGGAACCAGAGGAAAATCATACATGTTATTAAAATTAGAAGTTACCCCAAATGATAAAACAGAAGCAAGTAGAAAAGCCAAGAAACAATATTGTGGCCAACCCATCCCTCACCCAGCCAGGCTGGGTGAAAGGGAATGCCACTCACGAGTGTCTAAGCAGGGATGAGAGGGAATCCAAACACACACACACACACACACATGCACACGCACACGCACATGCACACACGGGTCACATCAAGACAGAGGGAGGGGCCAGAAGGCTGTAGCCATTTTAGCATCATTTCAGGTGTGCAAGGAGAAGACCTGACTGGTTTGTACTTTTGGAGGGTGGATCCCAGAACCCCACCTGAGTCAGCCATCCAGGAAGTACACTAGGCTGAGGGCAGCAGGGGCCACTGTAGATCAGTTTTTCTATTCGTGTGTTTGCTTTCTCCCCACCCATCCCTCCCCCAGGCTGGGTTTCACTTTGGCCCAGGCTGACCTGGAATTCACTATGTAGTCCCAGACTGGCCTGAAACTCACAGTGATCCTCCTAGCTCTGCCTCCCAAGTGTTGGGATTAAAGGTGTGTGCCACCACGCCCATCTCTATAGATCAGTTTTGATAGGACAGGAGCTCCATTTTTGCCAAGAGTTCCATTCTTGTGCCAGGGCGAGGTGGCATGTGGGGTGCCATCTCCTGGTTGTCTTTGGGCCTTAGTCTCTAACCGAAACTGCCTTTAAAAAGCTAGCTTTCTTCTATCCTTCTTCATTAAAGTATCTCATTTTCCCCCTTTTGTTGAGAGGGAGGTTGAAACAAGGACATACTTACAGATAAGGCTGGCTTCCAATTCATGATCCTCCTGCCTCTGCCTCCCTAGTCCTATGACTACAGGCTTATGCCACCACTCACTCCCCTCTTATTTATTTTTACGTGAGTGTATACGTATAGTGTGGTGTGTGAAACATATGTACATGTGCTTCAGATGCTCATACCAGAGGTCAGAGGAGAACATTGGGTGTACATACATGTATTTCCATGAGCTCCCTCAACCCTGAGCTGCCATATTTTTGGTCAGTGAGCTACAGTGATTCCAACCCCCAACTCCCTACTAGGGTTACAGATGGATTTGGTCACACCCAGCTTTTTATTTGGATGCTATGTAACCAAATTTGGGCAATCTCAGAATTTCTCTGGCCTCTTGCTAAATTGGAAAGTGCTCTTTCCCACTGAGCTTACCTTCAGCCCCTCACTTCCCTTTTTAACCCTTAATCTGGCCCACAGCAGTTTTCCAAAGGAGAATGTCAGCCTCTGTCTTCCCCTCAATCTCACCTATACCTGCCCTTCATCTTGCCCCTCAGATTCCTCCCTCCTGCCCCTCCCATCCTTCTTTCACCCTGCTGCCTTAACACTTCCTCTCTCCCCTGTCGCTTTTGTTTCTCCCTCTCTCTACTTTTTCTCCTTCTCTTAGGTTTGTACTATCCCTTTCCCCCTTTCTTCTCTCCTCCCCCACCACATCCTCCTTGTACTCTTCTCTTCTGCAGCAGGACTAAATAAAATCCTGCTCCTTGGTTTGTGACCTCAAATTGTTATCATCAGGCCATATAAGGATGCTCTCATTTCATGTCCCTCACAGCCTTATTCATTCAGAGGAAATGACTGCAGTACATTAAATGTTTCTTTAGATGCGTATATGACCGAGAAAGCCATGTTAGCATGAATGAGTTTTGTCACATATAAGTGGAATTACAAACTTTGGTTTTATGTTTTGTTTCATTGCTGTTTTATAAATCCTTAGTATGGATCTTATTTCTTGCTTCTGACTCTTCCATGGTGTCCTGTCATATAAATTCTCATTGTATCTTTTCATTTCCCTAAAATTAGTCACTTCAAGCTCTTCCCATCCCCAGGTATTTCACAGAGTGTTGTTGTGAACATATACCTCAATGAGTTATGCCTTCATTGAAGAGTTTTTACTTCTGTTTTTAGGGCTGTAATGTAAACATAGGCATCATTTCACCAAATACAAGAGTTTACCCTTCACAGTGACTAGACCCATTAAGACTCCAACAGCTATGAATGAGATTTCTTGTTTTCTCACACCTCCACTTGGTGTTATTTTACTTTGCGTTCTAATCAGATAGCTGTATTGCAGGCATTTTATTTTGCTTTTTTTTCTGATAGCTGCTGAGATAGAGCTCTTGTTTATATACAGTCTTAGCCCTTTGGATTTTCGTCTCTTTTCTGAATTGCGTATTCATATTTTATGCATGTTTTATGTTAGATTTCTTGTTTTTTCATTGATCTCTTATATAGTTATATTAAACATTTGTTTCATTTTAGATGTGGCGTATATCTTCAGTTTTGACTATTATGCCCATGTTGTAGACATATCCATTGTTATTTTTCTTTATAACTTAAAAGAGAATGTTTAATAATCTTTCACTCCTCCACTTACATAAGCTATAAAGATATTTCCAAACATTATTTCTGTTAGCTTCATAAATTCATAGACTGTGTCCCTAACCCAGAAATTCTTTACAGTGCTTGATTTCTTGAGCATTTGTGTTGAAAAAATTGAAGATTAGAGATGCTCAAGTGACAGTTTATGCAAGTTTAAAAATCTCAAATACTTCGGGACCCAAGTGTTTCAGATAGGGATTTTTAATTTGGACTTCTTATTTAGACGTTACACATTGGAGGCAAGGGTTGCTTTAAGACAATGAGATAACGATACTGGTTTTTACAGAGCCATGTCTTAAATTTCCCACCCACTTCTCAGTGTTTGGCATTGTTACCTCTTTCTTGTAAGTTGCTACATATATAAGGACTTATTTTAGAGATTCAGTCTTAAGAATAACAAACAGACCTGGGCCTTTTAGGCCAGGGCCTCCAAGAAAGCATTGTTACCAGGAATCCACAGAATTAAAGCTGAAAGAGCTTCCTGTTCTCATTTTCACAAAAAGAAAATGAAGTCTAGAGAATCAGAGAGCTCACAATGGCATACCAGTGTTCAGAGCAGAATTGTGACCCAGCCTTTTCTCCATGGCAGCTGAGTATCTCTCAGTTGATTAGCCCAGCCTGTTTCCTGGCCACCATTAGAACAGGTGGTTTCTCAGCCTCGTTTTATCCCTGTCACACTTTTGTGGGTTTCTGGTTAGTTGTCTTTACTTAGTGAGAAATTCTTCTTGTACTCAGCTGATTTATCTCAACTGTTGGGTACAAATGTTTCATCTTTTTTTTTCCCCCCTCTCCTTTTTGGCAAGAAGGCATTTATTAGTACCAGTCCAGGAAACAGAATAGAAGTCTAAGGCTACAGAGCAGCAGTGACAAGAATGGTCTCTTGATGTTTTGTATTTTAGTATGTCTCAAAAATAACCACATTTAATCCTTCCTTAGAAGCATTAGATATTGATATGCATTGCCAGCCTCATGCTATGTGTTAAAATTTCACATTTATAAGTTGTGCCCTTCCCCATTCTTAATTAAGTGGATGGAAAATAATTATGTGAAGCAATTAAGTTTTTTTTTTAAAATTTTTATTTATTTATTTGAGAGTGACAGACACAGAGAGAAAGACAGAGAGAGAGAGAATGGGTGCGCCAGGGCTTCCAGCCTCTGCAAACGAACTCCAGACGCGTGCGCCCCCTTGTGCATCTGGCTAACGTGGGACCTGGGGAACCGAGCCTCGAACCGGGGTCCTTAGGCTTCACAGGCAAGTGCTTAACCGCTAAGCCATCTCTCCAGCCCGCAATTAAGTTTTGAGAAGCCACTTAAACACTTAGAACATCCTTCCTGATCTTCCATCTAAATGTGAACCAAACCTAACTTAGCTTCTAATATTAATTTTTCTTGGTCTGCTTTTGGCTAAGTTTATAAATATACTGGATAAGTTTATAAATATAAATACATGTTAATTCATGAAATACAAGAACTTTAATAACGGTGACACACCCAGGCATAAAAGAAAGATTTTCAGAAGCAAGGAGGCCTTCTGGGTAGTATATTGTTGCTATTTGGTGAGAAAAGAAGAGGCAGTAAGGTAGCCAGCATGATCTTGATATTTTCTGAGGTTAGTGGTGTTCTCATCCACATACCAACAAAAGAGCCTTTCTTCAAGAATGCCAGACTAACTTGTGCCAAAGGCAGCCTCATCCAATGGTAGTTTCTATTTGTGTCCAGGAACTGTGAGCCTGAACTAAACTACCACCTTATTTCATGCATAAGAGCGTGGAAGCATTTGTAACCCCTAACAAAAAGTGAGTTGTTTGTCCATGTTGCATAGTAGTGCAATTTACTGAATCCTTATTTTGAAAACTACCTAACTATGAGAATGTAAAGCAACATGCTTTGGGCAAGTGGCTATCTCACTGAAAGGTAGTCAGCTCAGCCTCACCCCTGTTGAATATATATATATTTCTAGGATATGTCTTTCAGCACTTTTTATGCTGTTTGTTAACTGACTCTGAAATGGGAGCTGTAATTTTGAAGGGATTTGATGATAAACATTTATTAAGAGAGTGATTTGTGGGATTTTTTTCACATGAGGTTTCTTTACTGGGTGTCGGAGGTACATGTTCTTGCTGTGCAGCCCAGGCTGTCCTTGAACTCCTGCCTTACCTTGAAAGTAATGGGATTTACAGGTGTATACCATCATGCCTACTAATATATTTTTTACTCAGGCCCATGTAGCTTCTAGGCCTTCTAATGAGTTAGTTCTCATCTTTCTAATGGATGTTGTATTTATTTAAAAATTTCTCTGGTTAAAATGCACAAACTGGCCTGGAGAGATGGCTCAGAAATTAAGGCACTTGCCTGCAAAAACAAAGGACCTAGTTTTCATTCCTCAGTACCCACATAAAGCCAGATGCACAAGGTGGCTCATGGTTCTGAAGGTTTGGAGTTTGTTTACACTGGCTAGAGGCCCTGGCCTGTCCATTTTCTCCTCTCCTCTACTCCCCTCCCCTCCCCTCCCCTTCTCTCCTCTCTCTCATACACACACAAAATAAATATTTTGATGCAAAAATTGATTAAATATTGAACAATCTACCTAGTCAAGGCTAGTGTTATCTAAAAGTAAAATAACTTTAAAGAGTGTAGTATTTCAATGCTTTTAATTAAATGATTCATAAGAATAAGATTAGTTTTAATTTGGTCCACATTTAATAAGGTATGTCTTATAAACCCAGAACAATATTCTTCCCTACCAAAACCTAACAGAATTCATGATTAAAGCTTGTTTCAATTATAATGTTTATTTTTACTTTGCCCTTTTACTAAAGTAAGAAGCCTATCTGGGTGGTGGATTTGAGGCAATTCTGACTATTCACCAGAGGTGAAGATATGCTCTCTTTCATTAGGCAGTGTGTCCTTATTTCATGGAGGTTATAGATGAAAAATTGTTGAAATCACATGAATGATATATCCTGTACTGTATGTATAGCATAGGCAAAATGTCTGAAATTTCTGTTGAGTACACTGATACTCAGTTGAATTCATAAGCAGTTTGAAAACAAAGCAGAAATTTAGTTGGTGATGCATTCTGCACAGAGCTTTCTAGAGCAATGTAAATTCCATCTTATGAAATTGGTTAACTTAAAATACTGACATGTTTTCTACAGGAACATCGTATTCTCCGACAAGAAACAAGTTGGTGTTACCTATGTGCTTAGCCTGGCTTTCATATGGAAAAGTCACAAAATGTTTGGGGATACATCAGAGTTGATTTTTAAATATATGACCCTGCTTATTTCATATCTCTAGTTTTAGGTATGAGTGAAAATCTCATTTATACCTTTAAATATGTATGGAATACTAATACAGAGTTCTTCCAATGTCTTGTGTCACTGTAGACTCAACTGTTATTGTTCTACTCACAGGATTTTTACTGAATGTGACACCTTTTCAAGAAAATTTTACTATTCATATGCTTTTCCATATTAATAATAAATCTCAACCATAAAGATAGTAAACATTTTAGTTTCTTTTTAATACTTTATTTTTATATTTTATATTTTTATATGACAGAGATATAGAAATAGGTAGAGAGAGAGAGAATGGGCACACCAGGGCCTCTAGACACTGCAAATGAACTCCAGATGCCTGCGCCCCTTGTGCATCTGACTTAGTGGGTTCTGGGGAGCCAAACCTGGGTCCTTTGGCTTTGCAGGCAAGTGCCTTAATTACTAATCCCTCTCGCACGTTTTAGTTTCTTTAAGATGTGTCTCAGGATGCATAAAGCATCTTTGAAAAATCATTGGGGATACACAATTTGAGATTGTGACTGTTTTCATATGGGAAAGAGAATGAGAAACTGAAATAAAAACAATGGCAAGTGGACATATAGTGTGGCATGTACGTATAGTACATGTGTGTATATTTATCCCTAACTCTGTAAACATACACACATAAATGTGATCACTATTCCAATTAGAAAGACTAGAGATTTTAGTCTGTCAGGTTTCCATCTAATAGGAAATGAATGATTGAAAATGGACTATACTTACTGGGTTTTATTCATATACTTTTTAACAGGTGCCTTTATGATCATTTAAGGAAAAGGAATCCAAATGGCAGTAAACTATGGACAACAACATATACTTGGTCAAATGTAACAATAACAATTTTTAAATTTTTTTGTTCATTTTTATTTATTTATTTGAGAGTGACAGAGAAAGGGGGGGCAAATATAGAGAGACAGAGAATGGGCGCGCCAGGGCCTCCAGCCAATGCAAATGAACTCCAGATGTGTGCCCCCCCCTTGTGCTAACGTGGGTCCTGGGGAATCAAGCCTCCAACTGGGGTCCTTAGGCTTCACAGGCAAGCACTTAACCACTAAGCCATCTCTCCAGCCCAACAATAACAATTTTAATAGGAGGCAAAATAAGTTTGGGGTATAATATGGTTTATAAGTAAAAAAAAAAATCTATGGAAAGTGTAAAATAATTTATAATAGAAGGTTGTTTTGAAACAGTTGTAAGTAAACTCATTAAATTGTTTTATATATTTAACTACTTTAAAAGTTTGTGTCCTAACTTTAAAGACATTTTATATCTTAGTGCAAGTATTTGAAAACCCAACAAACAGCCTTCCCCACCCAGGGAAATGCAGGGTATTTGAATTCTGTGTTTTTTCTTAATTTATCCCACAAAATGATAGATTTTGTTTAAAATCTTTCTTTTGTCTTTTCTTATCTTACTTCCACCTCTCATCTAGTAACTCCTCTTCTACTTTATGCCATCTTTTTAAAAGGGGAAATACAATTCTTAATTCTTCAGGAGATGTTTTAAAATTCATTGAGGATACATCATCATCACCATCATTACTATTAATGTAATTATCGGCACCACTAGATGCTGCATGGGGAATTAAGGGCCCTGACTATTACAAAATCCATTCTTCTGTCTTCTATCACTAATTGGCTGTTAGGGGAATATAGAAGTGTATCAGAGGGTAGAGGAAAGGGGATGATAGCATTTGATCAACTCTCTGGCTAATTAAAATTATCCTGGATATAGTGTTTTGGAGGTGACCATGGCAGGAAAAAAGGGGCCTTTCAAAATTGTATCTTTAAATATGCATGAAATACTAAAGTAGATTTTATAAATATATGGTTTGGAAGCAAGTATTCTTTAACTTAGAGTCAGAAAGGTTTCATATTCTGGTGTGGATAGGTTTTGAGACTTTCTTATTAAGCAAGTCAGTCTGTCTTGCCTTGGGTTCTCTAGCAGGTCTGCATATGTAGATTTGCCTATAGTGAAGTTTTGACTCAATTTGTGGCCTTTCTCACCATGCTGTTTCCCCAGAAATATTAAAAAATAAAAAAATAAAAAAACCCAGAAATTGAAATTCTTGACTTGGCAGGTGTCATCTTCCAGGACAATCACTTCTTGATTTCTCCTTCTAGCAATTTTAGAGACTTTAGAGAATATCTGCTATCAAAAAATGTGCGGCTTCTAGCTTCATGTGTAATATCTTTTCTCTAGCTTCCTCTAGACTGAAATCATGATGGAAGGAATTAAAGCTTACTCCATCCATGTAATAAATGGGCAAAAGCAGTTCATAAACCTAATTCCTAAAGATACTTCTATGGGGCTGGAGAGATGGCTTAGTGGTTAAGCACTTGCCTGTAAAGCCTAAGGACCCCAGTTCAAGGCTCGATTCTCCAGGACCCACGTTAGCCAAATGCACAAGGGGGCGCACGCGTCTGGAGTTCGTTTGTTGTGGCTGGAGGCCCTGGCGTACCCATTCTCTCCCTCCTTCCCCCCCCCCTCGCCTCTTCCTCTCTCTGTCTGTTGCTGTCAGATAAATAAATAAAAATAAGCAAAAAAAAAAAAAAGAAAAAAGATGCTTCTATCCTTAGATTATGTTCCTCCACATTTCTCGTTCTGCTTCTTTTTTAAATATGACATTACAGCTCATATAAGAATTCCCTATTTCTCCTTTGTCCTTCAAATCCTAGAACCTAGCAAATAACCTGATGCTCAGTATATATTGAGAATAAAAAGTCAATATGGAAAGAATAATAATAAAAGACTTCTAAACTGTTTTTAACACTGACATAGCTTCTTAATATCTCCTAATTAAATAGAGCCAATAGATGTTATTTAAGTGCTGGGATAAAGCAGATGTAAGAATTATTAATGAATAAAACTAATATTGCCAGTAAATATGTAGAATATTGAAGAAAATTTTCATGTTTTAAGTTCTATATCAGCTTTTGATAACACAAAATTTATATTTGTCACAAGTCACTTTAATCTAATGAAAACTTACTAACATTCTTTCTTGGGTACATTCATGTTGCTGTAAATCAAAAAAGGACTTGAAGTTAATCTGTAGTTAGAATTTCAACACAAACACCTTCTTTTATTGTGAGGTTGAGTGAGTGAAGGATGGTGGTGAATTTTGTAAAGAAAAGGTTCTTACTAAGTGATTGTGTAGTTGTACTGGGTTGGCATTTTACTTGAGAAATTAAATTTATCTAATATCTTTAATTTCACACATAAAAATGTTTTTTTGTAAGCAAAGACCAGAATTTAATCAATTTTATTCAATAGAAAATGCAGTAATTGGCAGAGGTAGGAGGATCACCATGAATTTGAGGCCACCCTGAGAATGCAGAGTGAATTCCAGGTCAGCCTGAGCTACAGTAAGACCCTACCTTGAAAAACAAACAAACAAAAAAAAAAATGCAGTAACTTTCCCATATGATTTTGGACTTTCAACACATACATACACACACACACACACACACACACACACACACACACACCTACCTTTTTAAAAAGGTTATCTGTTCAATAGGTCATCTACTTTCTGTTTATAATTCTATCCATCTGGTATTATCACTGGTTTCCTAATATGTAACTTATGGTTTCTGGCACATAGAGGAGCTTATGTTCACATGAATGGATCTAAATATACACCTAGAGAATAAGTGTCCCCTTGTAAATATGTGGAGATATACTTGTGGCAAATAATGTAATGTTCAGATTCATCTGGTGAATACCTGGAAGTCAATAAGGTAGAAGAGGGCGATATATGCATACATACAAACTTAATTTTTTTAAGCTTCTTTTTAGTGGTAATATTAACTCAGACCCAGTTGTAAGCTTCATATTAATGACTTGCTAATGGACCAAAATTTTTTTTTGTTCATTTTAATTTATTTATTTGAGAGTGACAGAGAGAGAAAGAGGCAGATAGAGAGTGAGAGAAAGAATGGGCATGCCAGGGCCTCCAGCCACTGCGAACGAACTCCAGATGCGTGCGCCCCCTTGTGCATCTGGCTAACGTGGGTCCTGGGGAATCGAGCCTCGAACCGGGTTCCTTAGGCTTCACAGGCAAGCGCTTAACCGCTAAACCATCTCTCCAGCCCTGGACCAAAATTTTAATAAGTCCCCATTCAGCCCAGCTGTTTATGCTTCACCCCAATAGCTGTAGACCTTGTTGATATATCCATTTCACAAATCTTTGTTGAATTCTTAAAAGAAAAAAAAACACACAAAGAATGCAATGGGCTATCAAGAAACTTTGACCTTTCTTATGTAGAAAGATAGAGCTTGCTTGTAAGGAAGTAACATTTGTGAATCAGAGGGATCCATTTTCCAATATATGTTGAAGAGCTGGGTATAGTGGCACATGCCTGTAACCCAGCACCTGTAAGGTGGAGGCAGGAGAAACAGGAGCTCAAGACCCCATCTATGGAATGAATTCTATACCTGCTGGGGCTAAGTGAGACATTGTCTCAAAGTAATCTAAATAAATAGATAATAGTGATGAAAACCTCCCTGTGCTCATGTGATCATGTGACAAAGAAAACTATCAAGATTACTTAAAAGAATGTGTGTGTATATGTGTGTGTGTTTGAGTTATGGTCTCACTTTAGCCCAGATTGACCTGAAACTCACTCTGGTCCCAGGCTGGTTTTGATCTCACAGCAGTCCTTCTACCTTTCTGGGATCCTCTTACCTCCCACTTCTGGGATTAAAGGCATGTGCCATCATACTTGGCAAGAAATTTTTAAGCCAGCGACATTGAGGTAGTACTAAAAAGTCTTCTAGAGCCAGGTGTGGCGGCTCATGCCTTTAATCCCAGCATTTAGGAAGCAGGCAGAGATAGGAGAATCGCCATAATTTCAAGGCCACCCTGAGACTACATAGTGAATTCCAGGTCAGCCTGGGCTAGAGTGAGATCCTTGTAAGGGTCTCAGAATCCCTACAGAAAGACCCCAGACTCAAATAGTATGTAAAAGCAAAGGGCGTTTATTTTACAAAATCAACCAGCATGCGGGGGTCAACCATTCATGCAAAATGGTGACCCTGAGAGGAGCTCTGAGGCTCCTTTTAAGCACAGCTACAGGAATTTTGGTGGGCTTAGTCTTTTCTATTGGCTAATTTGAACAGTAGCTGTACTTGGAATCTTTTGATTGGTCCTAAGGTTTTGACGGGCTAGGTCTAGGGGAATTTCAGGCAAGTTAGGTAAGTTTTTTAAATGATTGGCCAGGCAAGCAGCAATTACAGTTGTGCATCTCTGATTGGTTGGGGCAGAAGCATTGCAAAAGGCATGAAAGGGACATGTCTCCAGGAACTGTCTTAGCCCCTGGGCAGTTATCTTTTCTGGCCACATGTCAGGGTCACTGTTGATTAACAGCCTGCCCTTTCTCAGAAGTCTTGCCTGCCTCTCCGGAAAACTGGAACTTAGGCCTAGTTAGGGTGGCACCTTACTGAAGCCTATCGTGGCGTCAGTTTGGTCCCTTCATTTCCCCCTTGAGAACAACCCCATCTCGAATCCTTCAGATGTATCTAAAGGTTGGTATTGTTATCTTAGAACCATTAATTGTACTGTGGCTAAGTGATCCTTAACAAATTTGACCAAGCTATTAATAATGCAGGGCCCACAAGAGAGGGCCATAAACAAGAAGATAAGGGGACTTTCCAGGGGAGAAATTAGGGTTGTTAACCAAGGGGACCAATTGAACAAAGATTCATACCAGTTTTGATTTTGCTATCTGATTTGAGCCCTTTCTTCTAACCTCTTGCGGACCATGGCGAGGCTGTTTCTGGCAATGCCTGAGTTGTTGACAAAAAATCAGAATTGTTCTCCTAGAGCCTAGCAAAGCCTTCCTTATTGTAGAAAGGGCAGGTGTAATCCCCTTCTGTTCTGCAGTACTACCTCAGCTAATGAGTCCAGTGACCGCTCTAGGTGATGGACAGACTTCTCTAATTGAGTGAGATCTAAGTCTATAAGGTTACTTAGAGCCTAATAAGTCTGATCCACCCTAATTAAGGCCATTGTACCAGTGCCAATTCCTGCAGTTATACCAGCTCCAACCAACACTGTGAGAAGGATTGCTGAGGCCCCAAACCCTTGTTTTTCTCTGTGATGGTCTGAGACCATCTCCATACAGGAGCTGAAAGGAAGGCAATAAACCTGAGGAAACAGTGTTACTAGAACACACGTGCTGGAATTCTGAAGTAACAGTGGGTGGATGCAAGGGGTTAAACTAATGGTGCATGCAAACCAGGTGCCCTTAGGGGGCACAAGGTAGGATGTACCAGGTGATAGTATGGTTACAGAGATGCTTAAGGTAAGGGAAGCTATCTAATTTTCCCCCTGTTCCTGCCACACATAGCCCCTTTCCAGTTACAGCTTCAAGGGTAAGGACCAGGGACCTTCCTCAAGAGCATCTCGGTGGGCTTTCTGAAGGAGTTGACAGATTTCCTGTGGTAGCCCAGCCAGTATAGTATGGAGGCCTGGGGTCTAAGCAGAACCAGAGTCTTCTTGGGTGAGGTTAGTGGTAGAGTTGAAAAAATTAAAAGTAAAATTGAATAACCCAAATAAAATGGACAAATCAGGGACCCTGGGGAGGGGTGTGATTAACCAGGGGGTGCCTGGGTCCATGGGGGAGGAGGTGTCTGAAACTACAATCAGTGCCGCAGGGTTTACACGTTGGAAAAGGGGCAAAGCTGGAGCTGGGCCTATAGCTACGGGGAGGGGGGTTGAGGGGAGGGGCACAGCCAGGAGAGCCTTTCTGGATCTGAAAAAGGAGTGCCCTATCCAATCCTGATGCATATAACCTTAGGCCAAAATTTTTCTCTTTTCCAATCCTCTGCTAGTTTGTCCCTTTGTTGTCATTGAGATAGAAATGGAATTTCTCTTTCCCTGTGATGTCTGGATTTTTGTTCTACTGATTTGA
This sequence comes from Jaculus jaculus, assembly GCF_020740685.1. NCBI lineage: Eukaryota > Metazoa > Chordata > Mammalia > Rodentia > Dipodidae > Jaculus > Jaculus jaculus. The sequence goes on along the minus strand of NC_059116.1, from coordinate 69,382,683 downwards.
ATCAAATCCCAATTATTCTTTACCCAGGGGGCATTGGTCTCACATCCCCACTTATAGCAAAAGAAACTTCCATTCCTCCACAAGTCCCATAGTCATTTGTCCCTGGGACAACATAAAATTGCACAGTTGCAAGTTTTTGTTCCTGGCAGTCGTCTCTGCAGGTTGCCACGGCATTGTGTTGGACTTGATGGGACTGATAATTCCCACCCTTTGTACTCGGACGTCTCCATATGGTACTGGCCAGGGCACAAAGATATAGGTGGAAGATGGAAAAAGTGGTACTCACCGGACCAGTTAGCGTCAAAATCTGCACTACTCTCCCCAGGTCTCGTGGGGAAGTCTCAGGGCCCCGAAGTATCCATTTGGTACTAAAAGCTCGGTGTGGGTTAGTGTCTGATGTGGTCTGAAACCTAACAAGAGCTATCATAAGGATCAGGTGGCTGAAGTTTTTCATCATTGAGTCTCTAGCTTGCAGATCCTCAATTTGAGTGGATCCTGTGGGTGTTTGATGGCTTGCCAGAGTCCTAGCTTCTCTTCAGGTGTGTAGTGGTCTGGATCTGCATGTGGGTCAACAGGCTTCACATGTGTGTGATGTATCCAGACAGGGACACTGTCCACCTTGACAGCAGATGGGGTGGTCAGGATCACGGTGAAGGGTCCCTTCCAGCCGGGTTCAAGAGTCTTCTTTCATTGTCTTTTGGTGAGTACAAATCTGGCCTGGACCCGTGGGGTAGAGGTGGAGGTGCCTTCAAATACATGGCCTGTAGCTGAGGCCAGAGATGTTCTTGCACCTGAAACAAAGCTTGTAAGGAGGAGAGGAATATTTCGTTATCAAATTCAGTTAACATTTCTCCTTTTATATTAAGCAGCAAGGGTGGGGGCCATGCATACATGATTTCAAAAGGGCTCAGCCCCGTGGTGTAAGGGGAGTTCCAAACTTGAAAGAGGGCAAAGGGAAGGCAAGACACCCAGTCACCACCAGTTTCAAGGGTTAATTTAATTAGGATCTCCTTTAAGGTCTGATTCATTCTTTGTAACTGTCTTGAACTCTGGGGACAATATACACAATGGAGTTTCCAATTTGTCCCCATGGCTGGCCTGGGTTACCTGTGAGATGAAGGCTGGTCCATTGTCTGACCCCAAGAGAGCAGGTAAACTATACCTTGGGATGATGTAACCCAACAGTTTCTTGGTCACGGTTGTGGCAGTCTCATTCTTAGTTGGAAAAGCCTCAGACCATCCTGAAAAGGTGTCTGTAAATACTGAGAGTCTATCCTGAAAAGGTGTCTATAAATACTGGTAAATACCTGTGTCCATGTAAACCAAGTTTTATCTCTGTAAAGTCAATTTCCCAGTTTACTCCTGGTCAGGCTCCTCTTTCCTGGATTCCCAACTGAGAAACTCTGCTTCTTGCATTTACCAGGAGGCAGGCATGGCATCAGGCTATGATTTCTACTGCCTTTTTTCTCAAAATCAGAAACTTTAAGGTGGGCCCATCTAAGTAAGTCCTCAATCTTCTATTGTCCTAGATGAGTTTGTCTGATGAGCTGGCTAGCAAAGTCCATTGGGAGGATGATCCTTCCATCAGGAGTCTTATAACATCCTTGTTCCTTATAGGCTGCTGTGTAGGTCTTAATCCTTTGTAGTTCTGAATCAGTGTAGTTTGGTGTCTCTGGCAAGGTTGGTGCCATCATTGGAGGCAATTTTGCCACCAGGGTAGTAGCGACCTGGAGGGCTGCCTCTTATGCCGCCTTGTCAGCCCTGTTTTTCCCTTTAGAAGTAGGATCCTCCCCTTTCTGGTGACCAGGGAAGTGCATGATTTCTATTTCTTGGGGAGCCATATAACCCACAGGCGGTCCAAAATCTCTTATTTATTTTTAATGGTTTTTCCTTCTACTGTCAATAGTCCCCTTTCTTTATAAATGGCCCCATGACTATGTGCCATTGCAAAAGCATAGTGGCTGTCAGTATAGATATTCTCTTTCCTTGGTCTAGTTGCAAGGTCAGGGCTGTCAATTCAGCTTTCTCAGCAAATGTACCTGGAAAGAGGGCTTCTGACCATATAGTTTCTTCCATTGTCACTACAGCTCCTGCATACAAGACACCATCCTTAAGGAAGCACCTTCCATCTGTATACCAAGTGAGCTCTGCCTCTTTAAGGGGAACATCCTTGAGATCTGGTCAGGATCCTTGTAAATTCCTCAAAATATCCTAGCAGTTATGTATGGAACTGTCCAAATCCAGATCAGGTAACAGCATTGTGGGGTTGAGGGTCTGACTGGTGACAAATTGGACCCGTGGGGATTTGAGAAGAGCCTGATAATAAGTCAGTCTGGCATTGGTCAGCTACCTGTCAGGGGGATGCTTTATCACTCCTTCAATAGCTTGAGGAGTAGTCACACTTAGGGTTTGGCCCAAAGTCAGTTTATCTGAATCTTTGACCAATAAGGTGGTAGCTGCTATGATTCGGAGGCATGGGGGCCATCCTGCTGCCACTAGGTCCAATTTCTCTCTTAGGTAAGCAGTTGGCCTCTTCCAAGGGCTGAGAATTTGAGTCAATACCCCTTTAGCTATGTCTTTGTTCTCATCAACGTAAAGATGGAAGATTTATGGATGTCTGTCAGAGCTAATGCCGGGACTTCAAGGAGGGCCATTTTCAACTGGAGGAAGGCCTTTTCCCTTTCTGGGCTCCATTCAAGGGAATTTTCCTCTCCCCTCATGGCCTCATAGAGAGGCTTGGCAATCTCTGTGAATCTGGGTATCCAGAGTCTGCAAAACCCCGCCAACTCCAGCAACTCACGTACCACGCCTGCCACCTGGTAAATGCTAGAAGCAAAGTTTCTTGGTCAGGAATCAGGGAAAGAGGAACCCGACCAGGAGTAAATTGGTAAATTGATGGGCCTGGTGGTACTCACCCAGATCCTCATGGAGTGCCTCATCAAAGATGGTGAGTTTTTAAATCCTTGGGCAATCTTGTCCAAATCGACTTTCCATTGAATCCACATTCTGGTTCTCTCCATTCAAAGACAAACAATAGTTGACTGGCCGGAGCCAGTGGCAGACTAAAGAATGCATCCTTGAGGTCCAGCACTGTGTACAAGTTGCGCTCAGGTGACAGAGTGCTTAGCAGAGTATATGGGCTCGGCACCATGAGGTGGATGTCTTACACCCATTTATTAACTTCCTTCAGATCCTGCACAGGCTGGTAGACATTGGAGTGGGGCTTCTTTACTGGCAGGAGAGGAGTATTCCAGGCAGATAAGGGACTAATATCCCTTGTTCCCAAAGTCAGTTTTTGTGAGGTGTTATTCCCAGTTTGGCCTCTCGGGGCATAGGGTACTGGCAGACTTGGATTGGGCTGGCATTAGCCCTCAGCTGGACCATGATTGGGGCCCAATGTTTGGCTAGCCCAGTCTGATTTCTTTCTGCCCATACAACAAAATCCTTTCCCATAGTTAACCCAGATATGGGCTGTCAGGCATGGCTTGGGAGGGAGAGGTATAGAGTTGATATTCTTCCTCCAGTGACACACTTAACACATGTACAGGACACTCTGATTAAGTACCTGTCCTCCCTTGGGGCTGAAATGGATTTGTGCCCCCATTTTAGTCAAAAGGTCTCACCCCAAGAGTGGATATGGGCACCCAGGGATGACCATGAACGAATAGGTTCCCCATCCCATTCCTAAGCCCATTTCTCTTTGGGGAATCCATGAATATTGATTTGTCCCAGTGGCTCCCTGGACCCATGTCTGTTTGGTGGAGAGGGGTCCCATGGGCTGTGTCAGGATCGAATGCTGAGCTTCAGTATTGACTAGAAAGCCTACTGTTTTCCCCTCCACTTCAAGGTTGCCCAGGGCTCTTGGAGGGGATATGAGCCCTCACACCCTCAGTCATTGAGGTCTCTTATCTCCAGGATTTTGGGATTTTTGTCCCTTTGTCTTTGCAGACATTCATTTTTCCAATGTCCCATCTGTTTACAATAGGCACATTGGTCTTTTTGGAGACTGGGCCATTGTGGCCCTTCCCCTCTCAATTATGGGGCTGGTTTGCCCCTGTTTCTCCCATAAGCCATGATTTTTAATTCCCCTGGGTCAGATTTTCCCATGGCAGCCAGTAGTATTTTGGCCAGGCCTAGTTAGGGGGGCACCTTACTGAAGCCTATCATGCCGTCAGTTTGGTCCCTTCAACCCTACCTTGCATATCCAAAACAAAATTGACTTCTGTAAGCTGTTTATGTTCAGTTGAAAAAATATATCCCAAATTATAATAATTTATTCCTTTAATACTTATACAGCACTTACTATATAGAACATGTTATTCTGAATGTTTAGTGAATATTGACTCATTTCATCCGCATGACAGTCATATGATACAGTTTCTGTTACCACTGTTATTTTAAAGATAGCAAAACTGATCAGGAATAGGTCATTAAGTAACTAGCCTAGGATCACAGAGCTAGTAAGGGGAGTCAGTATTGGATTCTGAATGAATGTGTGCTGAAACCATCATACTGTGAGGCTGCCAAGTAACACAAAGCAATAATTCATAAATCACACTGACAACCAGTGATAAAAGTCTCTCTAGCCTAAAATATTTCATCTCTTTATATCATCTCTCTCTCCTCACATCTTTTATTGAGACCGTTAAGAGATTTTGTCGAATGCCAACTGTGTTGGATTTAGAAGAACTGTCTTTGAATTGTGACATTTACTAGCTGTGTGGCTTTGGTAAAGTCACCTTTCTGAGTCACTTTTTTCATTTGAATAGATATTATGATATAAATCTTATTGATAACACCAAAATCAAAATGTTCTATAAAATGTTAAGCACTCTAGATACTGGCTAGGCATCATTCAGAAAGACCAGTGTTTCTCCAAAGATGAGACTGCCTAGGAACCTTGCTGCTCTCCTGTGGTCCAGCTCTCCTGCTGTCCTCAGGAGGCTCTGTAGAGGCCACCCCTTTAGATTTGGGTCTATTCTAGAATTAATCTCTGTGGCATCTTAGACTGTCTATTGTTCACTGCTTAATATTCATGCATGTAATAGGAATCATAATATGAGCATAATACTTTTTCACATTACAGTGGAGCAATGGAATGTCCATTCTGAATAATACTGTGTTCACCCAAGTATTTTTTAAATGTATTGCCCTCCGGACGGTAACTTAGTGACTTTGTCACTGACCCTGAGCAATGTGATACTGCACCTCTAAGAAAGCTTAACTTGAACAGTATAATATCATCTTAAGCTTATTGGTTCTGATCTTGTAAGAGCTAACTCATGCATGCACTACATGATAGACCATGTCACACCTGACAGCCTTGTTCTTTGCTATCCTTTTATACATTTTTAAGCCAGAATGTATTCAAAGCATTGTGCTTCAAAAGGCATATTACTCTTAATGACTGTGTAGAAGTGTTTATTATCTGCTTCTATGATTTTAAAAATCAAAGGGGTAATAAGAAGGACTTAATTGTTTTAAATGCTCCAAAAATCGTATTTAAAAACTCTTTTTTGTGTGTTTTGTGAAAGCATAAGCATATCTGTGAATTAACTAAGGCCCTTTGTCAATCTTGATTTGCATGGCAAAGGTGATAGGCCTTAGTAGTGCCCAAACCAAGAGCCTGTTTCTCATTTGCATAAGTGAACTGTGTACTCTTCACTCTGTGCTCCCTAATCCTACTCCAAAGATCTGGGAATGTTTTTCAGAATATCACCTATACTGCATTCTTGTATTTAATCTTAAATTGCATGCCCACAGCATGTTTGTATTAACCATTCACTCAAAAAACTATATCGCTTTTATTGAAAATTAGTTTACTTAATAAGTAGGCCTTATCCTAATATGAGTATTTAAAGTATTATAAAGAAGAAAAGCTTCAAAATTGTGCTTTGGATACTTAGCAGAACCCTGGACCTACTAACTTTGGGAACCTTGGCGTTGCAATTTTCCTGCCAACTTAATAGCCTTTCCTTTGGGTATCCAAGAGAAATGTTAAACTAGGTAGTGTATTATCTCAATCTCACCCTGTACAAGGCTGAGAAATTCAAAAGTCTTTGTGTTATTTTACAGCTCCAAAGTCCCTTCTCTTGTCCTTGAATCATTTTAGCATGAGACAAGGAGGTCAGCAAACCCTAGTTCTATTTTGGTCCTGACCAGTGACTGGTTGTATGATCTTTCACAAGTCACTTAACTCCTCTGTCACTCTCTGTGAAATGAAGCTGGAAGGCCCTGTTCCCCTGTCTTGTCTCCAACAGTGACTTCTTCAGGAAAGGTGAATAGACATGCTCAGCCAAATTGGTCTGTTTATGGCACTTTCCCAGGCTGCCATCCAGTTGGACAGATACACGAATGAGTCTAAAGCTAGATGAGTACTGATGGCTTTCCAAAAAGATGTCTCAGATAAACTGTAACCTTTGTCACCCTGTCTCCCGTACTAATGAAGATGTGATTGTTCAGAGGCATTTTCCCCCTTAAAATGTAGAATTCTTGAATAAACCTGAGAATAGTAGTTTCAGAGTTCATTTTAAAAAAATCAGTGAATTGAATTGGTGAAATTCAGAGACATGCTTCCTAGAAACCAGATTTCACTAGTTTTATTTTATAAGGAATAATTCCAGAAAGAAAGAAAGAAAGAAAGAAAGAAAGAAAGAAAGAAAGAAAGAAAGAAGGAAAAGGAAGAGATGGAGGGAAGGAGGTAGAGAAGGAGAAAGGGAGGGAAGGAAAGAGAGATTGAGCTTGTAGAATTTTCTGATTTGGTATAGTCTCATTTCCTGTGAATACATATGAGTAGTATGTTCTCCATCGACAACCTTTTTATAGTATATTAAACAAAATTTTAAACAGGAAAAAATGTATTATAACAGAAATCAAATTTATGGTTTCCTCTAGCATAGTCTAGCCATTAATAACTTATTCCATTTATTCCTGGATAAATGATGTGCTCGGAACTATCATTTTACCTTTATAAATCTGTAGTTCCTTTTATTGACAGCTACTTTTCAGTATTTAAAATGTTATATAAATTAATTTTTATAATCTTCTCTCTGAAACTGATATAAATAGATACACTTTTCACAGGCGAGGAAATACATAGTGCTACTATATACACGAAAATGCCTTTAAACTTTTCCACAATGATCAGAAGGACTAAAGTACTACAAGGTCAAGAAATGGGTATAACTGAGTTCATGTCTTTATTGTACTACTTACTGGGCTGTTGATTTTCGCCTCCTTTTTGTTTAGTAAGGATTGGTTTGTATAAAAAGAATTCATGAGTAGAATGTGATGAATTTTGATAATTATTTGGAAGTGTATAGTACTCACTGCTATTTGATGGGCTTCTGTGTTTCCATGTTTTTGTTCAAAGAATTGGAAAAGATCCACACAAAGAAACTTTAGCAAGAAACTTTATAAAGAGCAAAGCAATAGTACACTGCCAAGAGGGGCAGTGGGCCACCTAAGGTTAAGAGTACTGAAAAGCCTTGGGTTATTGCCTGGAGTTTCGTGTTAAGGAGTCCACAAGGAGGGGTTGGTTATGAGAGGTTTTGTTGTGTGGTACTCTAGTATGATTGACAGGTTTAAATTATATGACCTTTTCTCTATGTATCTCTTCCCATGATGCATCTGATTTTAATCATATGTATTTCCAGTTATGCATAGGCACAAATAAGACAGTAAAATAGAGGATTCTCCCTAATAGCTCAATTGGAGGGCACAATTTACATTATTGTATATGCCCCTCAAAACCAGTCTAGGCTAGATGCCCCCTAATGTTCCAAGTCTTATATATGTCTAATCCTGACTAGTTAATTAACAAATTGCAAAATTGCCCCTATTCTCTATGCCACTTCCCCCAAGAAAAATGTTGCTGAATTTTGCTTCAGGCTGTTAATGTTCTAACGGGGTTCAATTTCAGCTGTTGCTGTCACTGAGTAACAGAAATTTTCCCAAGCAAATATCAAACTTCAAAGTCACATCAGATTATTTAGAGACCTACTTAATCCAGACCATCTTTGAAATTGAAATTTCTTAAGCATCGTCAAAGACCTACATTGAAGTCCCAGATTCTATTCAGGAAGTTCACTTGTTCTTCAAAAAGTTTCTATTGTGGGGTCTGGGGAGATGGCTCAGAGGGTAAGAGTGTTTGGCATGTAAGTATACGGACCTGAGAGGGCCTAATGTGCCCCAAATGTGAATCCCCAGCATTCACATAAACAGCTGGATGTGACCACAAACTCCTGTAACCCTAGTTCTGTGGAGAGCACAGAGAGAAGAATCACTCACAGGTTCTCAAAAAATGCAGGTCCAGGTTTAGAGAGAAATTGTTTCAAGGAATCATGTAGATATCATGTTAAGACATCTGACTTCTCCTCTGGCCTCCTTATGCATGTACACAGTGAGTGCATACACACCAGCACATGCATGTGCATCCACCCCCACATACCACCCCACCCCACACATGCACATACCACCCCACCCCACACATGCACATACCACCCCACACATCATACATACACCAGAAAAAAAATTAAAAAAGAAACCCTGTTGGGAAAAGCCTCATTTGTCTGCTTAACTGTGGAAGAGCCTTTGCTGTCCCATTGTGTCAGAGGTTCTCTTGTTCAGTGTCCCCACCCTAGGGCTATTTGGGCTGTTCATTTCCTAGATTACCACCTGGAAACAGAACAGAATCACAGTGGGACCAACAACAGCACTAAAGACTGCAGAGGTTCTTATAGATACTTCCTGGGTGCTCCTGACTGAAGCTAACAATCCTTGAGGTGCAGAATTACTGCAGGTTCAGCTCAAACAGAGTTCAGTTTGGCCTCTCAAATCAACAGCTTTTAAGCACATCCATTTGCAGAGGCGCTGAGAGCTTGGAGGTAGGTGTGCAGCCTGCAAATGAGCTCAGTGGCTAAGATTTCCATGACTAGACCACATGGTATGTTTATGGTTGGGATTGAAATCACCAACTTAGAGTCTCATTTTGTCTGAGAAGTTAATGCTTACACATAGAACTTTACAACTACATGTGTATTTGTAAATTCAGAAATAATAAAATTTCCCACCAATTTATAGATATAGAAAACCGATTTCTCACTTGATAGGTCCAATTACATGGTGGATTAAAAAAAAACTTGAGACCTTACTTAGTGGATTCTGAGTCTTATGAGTGAATAGTATGTACATAGTATTTGCTTGTCTGGACTATTTGCATGGCAAATTCTTTTATTGCCAAACCATTGAGCAGCATTTTCAATTTTGTACTGCCCTTCCTTCCTCTGACCCTCTCTCTTGACTGCTGTCCCTTTCTCCTCTAAACGTACTTGAGCCCCTACTATGTGTCAGCCACGATCTTATTCTGGAGTTCCACCTAAAACAGCAGTGCTTCATGTGCTTCTGATGCTTATAGTCAAGTATAGACATTAGTCAAATAATCACAGAAATAAGCATAAAGTGGGGCTGGAGAGATGCCTTAGCAGTTAAGGCATTTGCCTGCAAAGCCAAAGGATCCCAGTTCGATTCTCCAGGACCCACGTAAGCCAGGTGCACAAGGAGGTGCACACACCTGGAGTTCACTTGCATAAATTAATTCTGAGTAATGTAATGGAGAAAACATGTTTAGTGGTGAAAGTCAGTGACTCTCTTTTTTTTCTTTGACTTTTCATTCCTAGAAAGTGGTGGTTCTGTGCCTTGTTTCTCAATGAAGGGTGTGCTTACAGTGCTTCTTACAGACATTGTCCTTAGGGTCTTATTCTGATTATATATTATGCTAAAGGAAAGGTTCTTATGCCAGAGGAAAGTAGAAATGATAATGCTTTTAAAGCAATTAACTCCTCAAGAAAGGGCTTAGGGGCTAGATAGATGGTGATGGCACATCTGTTTTAGTGCTTCCTGAGACAGCCTAATGACCTGGGTTCAATTCCTCAGTGCCCACATAAAGCCAGATGCACAAAGTGGCATGTACATCTGTAGTTTGTTTGCAGTGGCTGGAGGCTCTGCACACCACAATCATTCATTCATATTCCCTCTCTCTTTCTCTGTCTTTCCTTGCAAATAAATAAATATCTTTAAAAAAAATAATATAAGGCTAGGTGTGGTGACACAAGCCTTTAATCCCAGCACTCAGGAGGCAGAGGTAAGAGGACCGCCACGAGTTTGAGGCCACCCTGAGATTACATAGTGAATTCCAGGTCAGCCTGGGCTAGAGTGACACCCTACCTCAAAAACCAATTATAATAATAATAATAATACAAAAGAAAGGGCTTAGTACAGACCGATGAGAGGCTTTTGTTTTGTGATATTTGCTAGATAACTGTTGACTAGAATGGTGACAGAATGTGAATTCATATCTTTTTTTTGTTTTGTTTTGTTTTGTTTTGTTTTTCGAGGTAGGGTCTCACTCTAGCTCAGGGTGACCTGGAATTCACTATGTAGTCTCAGGGTGGCCTCAAACTCATGGCAACCCTCCTACCTCTGCCTCCCAAGTGCTAGGCTTAAAGGCGTGCACCACCATGCCTGGCCTTGAGTTCATATCTTAAAGTAGCTGTGCCACTCCAGATGCAACTGCTTTGGGTGCCTATCCTACCCTGTCTTGTGTTTTCAAAAAGCCACTTAATGAAACATTCTTTTATAATTTTTTTTTTTAAGAGAGAGGGAGCGAGGGAGAGAGAATTGGTGTGCCAGGGCCTGAGCCACTACAATCAAACTCCAGACACTTAGGCCATCTAGTGTGCTCTTGTCCTTGCCTCACATCTGGCTTAAGTGGGATCTGGAGAGTAGAACATGGATTTTTAGGCTTGGCAGGAAAGCGCCTTAACCACTAAGCCATCTCTCCAGCCCCGGAAACATTCATTTTTAAATACATAATATTATTCAGCAGTGGTTTTATTTCGTTTTTTGTTTTGTTTCGATTTTAAGAATGTACCTGTGCTGCAGCTTTGTCTATGTCCTGGATCCAGTCTGAATATAACATCTTGTCATTCTCAGTACTGCACAGAACCACTGTGCTTTCTGTCCTGGCTCCCTACTACCCCCCCTCCCTTTGGCAGTACTGGTAGCAACCATTAGAATAATATAAACTACTTACTAATCAGTTTAGTAACCAAGGACATCTGCCTTACATAATGCAGAGCCAAATTAGGAAGGTTTTCATGATGCTCACAAATTGCCAGTCAAAAATCATAATGATAAAATCAGTTGGCTCTTTTTGCTGGTTTCCAACCAGCTGTACTCCATAAAAAGTATCACCATAAAGTTACATCTTTGTGCTCATTCAAAAGGTCTTCAAGTAGTCCCCTCGTAGAAAGCATTTCAGAACATTTCCTAACTTAATAAATTGTTGGGTTCTTCTCTTATATTTACTCCTTTAAAACTAAGGGAAATAATCTCCTTAAAACAAGCAGTCCTAGCCAGGTGTGGCAGTACAAACCTCTAACCCTCAGCTGTGAGTTCTGGTGAGGTTTGAGGATTACCCAAAGTGAAGCCTGCCTGGGCTGCAGAGTGAGTTCCAGGCAAGCCTGGGCTATAGTGAGACCCTGCCTCAGAGGTACAATCAAGCAATCCTGAAAAATTCACCTCATAGAAACCTTTGAAGCTTTAGTTGTGTGTGTCAGGTATTTATTATTCAATTTCAATAGCCAATAAAGTAATTCCTATCCTCTGCAAACTTAAAAACATAGAACCTTTCTTTAATACAAAAAGAGTCCCATAGGGACAGGAGTTAGAGACAGTTTCCTTACAGGAGTAGAAAGAGCATGTATCCTACTATATAATGTTTTAACATCTTGCATCAAATTTATAATTTTTTTATATCAGTTTCTGTCATAGTCTGTTCCCTGGTTATACAACAGATTAACTTAGACTGGGTAGTTCATGAGCGAGGGAGGTTTATTTGGTTCATGATTAAAAGGCAGGAGGTCGAGAGTGTGGCCGTGGCACGTGATGAGGGCCTGTGTGCTGCATCGTAGCACACCGGAAATGCAGCGCGCAGAGACAGAGAGGAAAGTGGATTCATCCTAGCAGCAGCCCACACCGGAGATGCCGAACCCACTCCTGAAATAATGACATTAGCCTTGTCGTGAGGGCACCCCAAAGGTCTGCTCTTAACTCTTCTGTATTGGAGACTAAATTGGATTTTAGAGGGTGGGGAGTGCAGAGAAGAAAAGAAGGGTAGATATCTGACATCTGAATTTCCCAGTTTTTGCCCTGTCTTCATCTCCCAGCTTTCCAGTTGCTGGTCAGATATGAAGAGAGGAGGCATTTTCCATGAACAGGAAGTTTAATGCTCTCTAAGGAGAACTTGTTTAGAACAGTCTGAAAGGTGGCGTTCAGGTATGTGACAGTGGGAACTTCTGCAGCCACACGCAGCAGCTCGTATGAAACATACTTTCTAGTTGAAATACTTTTCTAGTTATTCCTTTATAGTTATCACTTTTGACACTGTTCAGTTCCTTTACTTTGACTACTATAAAACTCATCATATATTAGGTATGAAAAAGAAGTTAAGAGCAGTGGCCCAAGAAAGCGCAGCCATAACTCTGAAGCCAATGCACACAGACATTGTTAGGGTTTCTATTGTTGTTGGTGGTTTGTTTGTTTTGAGGTAGATAGAGTCTTGCTCCAGCCCAGGGTGACTTGAAATTCACTATGTAGTCTCAAGCTGGCATGAGACTCACAGCAATTCTCCTACCTCTGCCTGCCAAGTGCTGGAATTAGAGCCGTGTGCCACCATGCCCAGAAGATGGAGGGAGGGAGGGAGGGAGGATATGAGTGAATAAGAAAAAGAGAATATGAGAATGAGAATGAATGGGTGCCCCAGATGTATGTGCCACCTTGTGAATCTGTCTTCACATGGGTACTAGGGAATAGTCCTCAGGTCATTAAGTTTTGTATACAAGCACCATAACCACTGAGCCATGTCTGCAGCCCCTAATTGATTATAATAGGTGTGAGTCACTGTGCCGGGCTAAGAACACAGTCCTGGGATAGGTGGTAAGGGGTCAGCATTGGGTGAGGATGCTCAATAATGTCTCTGTACTGAACACTCTACCATGGGTAATTACTTAAAATGTGTGAGATACTTGCTCTTTTTAGAAAAGAACTTGTTTTTCTTGTGTTGCAGTATTGCTCAGTCCTCTGTAATGCCAAATGCATCACCAGATATCAGTCTGGTGAAGTACTTCTGACTTCACTGAAAGATAAAACTTACAAAGCTAATCCATACATCTGTGTCTTTCCTTCAGTGTTTTTTTCCTTACCTTTTTACCTCCATTACTTCTTGATTAAAGATCTGAGTGTATCCAAGTACATACACACATTTCATGTAGTCATGCTTATTATTCTTGATGACTTCCCTATGAAAATGAGATTAGTTTCACCTGTTTTGTGCATATTTGAGAAAAGGAAACTATCACTTCTTTATAATAAAGATGAAAATGACAATGGGAGTTGGGACTGATATTTCTCAGTTGAAAATAAATTGAAATACAGATACACATGTAATTCATGTTATATTTTTCATATTTAAAACATAAGCTTGTCATTTCAAAATAATATTAAGTGACATTGTTTGAAATTTTTCAAAAACTAGTGATCATTTGTGTCTGGTGAATTAGTGGCAGTGCCTTATTAAACTTCCTAATCTATGCATTCATCAACTCCACATACATCTGTTGAATGTCTGCTGTGTGCCAGGCACAAATTTCTAAATACATAGTTGCATATACACGATCCCTGTCATATGGAATTTAAGTTTGACATATGCAATTTCAATAGATGTTCAAAAGATTTAAAAACCTTTTGATTATATATATATGTGTATGTGTGTATGTGTGTGTGTGCATATATATATATAATTGTTTGCATAGCTTGTGAACATTTTTTACTCTAATTCACATTTAGTCATTTTCTTAAATTATGAGATTGCTTCCACAGATAAAGTTGAAAAAGAAAACACTGAATCAGATCATCTGGCTTGAATCAACAGGTGGATCGCCAATCAGCATAAGGCAGAATTTTCCCCTTATTGAGTATCATTGTTTTACTAGGTATTTCAATCTGCATGACTTATGAGAACTACTTAACTGGAGCATTAACTATAATAGCTTCAGGTTCAGCACACTGTCTTTTGAAACTGCCCTGATCTATGGTAGAAATGGCCAAGAACTTATACAAATGTAGTGTACCTGTGGAGCCCCACAGAGAATAGGTCCTTGCATAGCGAGTACTGTACAAACCAAATTCCTGAGCAGTCATACACTGGAGTCTAAAGAGGGAAAGAATGGTCATTTTTTTCATTGGCTATAAAATGGATTTGTTTGAACCCAAATCTAAACTTCTGTGAGCCAGGATTCAGGATTATTGAATGAACTTTTAATGTGCCTATAGAGGAAAAGCCCCTGCATATGAAACATTGATAAGGAGAGTTGATTTATGTTGGATAATCTGGTAAGTAATGAGTTTCACACAAGCAACCAACCTTAACCTTCACAACTAAATTTTGAAGTTTTTCCACTTGAGGAATTAAGATCCTCCATTCACTGACTTTCTTAAAATAAACTGATATGTTGTCTGATGATGATGTTGCTTTGTTCATTTTAATCCAGTCTAAAATGACATGGTGGTCTACAGTTGATGATTGCATTCTATCACACTGCCTGTCACCTCTCAGTTTTGCTCCCCCAACTCCTTACTTTTTCACTGCAGCCTTAAATCCCTGCTACCCCCCCCCCCATTAAAGTGTCTACTTGTCTATTAAAACTCATTCACACAGTTTTTTTTAAATGTCTTTCTTGGCAATTTAATTTATATGTCTGGAATGTTTCAAACTGCCATGCTGTGCTCTCTTCTAAAGTTCCTGTTTCTCAGCATTTGGTTTGCTTTAAGTCCATGCACATTTACAATTTTCATTATATTCCCTCAAATTTTATTTTTATCACACAGAAAAAGGGCTTTCTGTTCATTTAACACAACATATTAAATCTCACAATTATGGTAATTTGAGCTGTTCTTTCTAGAAAATAGTGTCCACATAAGGCTGGGTTACTTATGATGACTATCATCATAGAAGACAGCAATACTTATACCTCTCCCACATTTCAAGTTCTCTATTCTGTGTTAAAATCTCCCATATAAAAAAAATCTCCCATATAAAAAAATCTCCCATATGTTTTTCTTAAAATAGTATGATATTCAGAATGTTTATAGAGCCATATGTCAACCTCTGTATTTTGTAATATTTCTTGCCTTCACAAGAATATCAAATGTCAGATGTCAAAAATGGATCCATATGCCTATAGGTATGGAGACACCCCTTTCAGTGGATCATAACATTAAGCAAACTGAAAGTAAGAGAGGTATCAGACATGTGTCCAGAAACTTCCAAGCTGGCATTATACATAGAAGTACTCATAGTGAGAGGCCTCCTTGATAACGTTGGAACCTTTTCTCAGCTCTTAGGTGGACTGAACTAAGGCACCTTGGTGCCTGAATCTCAACAGTCATTTAAGCTCCACTGTGCCGGAGGCTTCAGATACATTGTCTTGAAAATTCAAGACTGAAAATCATAGATAAGAAGGATGATTTTTAAAGTAGAAACTTTATTTCAGAAACAAAGCAAGTTTAGAGAAAAGGCTTGTTGCTGAGAAGAAACAAACTTTATTATATATAAACAGGAGAGTCAAAATCAAATTATAAAGCCCCCTTTAGCAGGGTGGAGACCCAAATAGTTGACAAGTATCGCTCTGAACTGGAGATTTAGATATTGGAAAACAAAGTAAATAATTTAATTTGTCTGAAAGAGAGCCCAGCAGTCTGCACAGGCTAGAGTCTTCTTCTCCTTTCCTTCTTAGATGTCACTGAGTGGGAAGAAGTGGCTCAGCTTTGTGACTGGAAATATTCCATATTATGGTATTTTTCTTATCCTGGTCTAGCATGTGGGGCCCCAAGGATTCTTGATCAGTTGATTCCAATTGGGAGTCCCAGGTCTGAGTCTTGACTATAGAAAGTCTCTATAGGATATTCTCATAGGATGTTACTGGTGTTTGTCAGGGCATATAGGTAATTTGTGTTTGGGCCTATAACCATGACTAACTGAATACAAGTGGGGCTATCTTGCTCCTACTTCTTATCACTGTATACATGAGTGTATATTTACATTGCATCAATACAAAGGTACTATCTTTACAGCACTTTCATAAAAGGCAAACATTGTTGATGTGCATTAAAAAATATTTTCTGTTGGTTAACTCTGCTTGTAGCTAAGTCATAATCACAAAACTCCTTCAAAAGCAATGCTATTGGTATACAACATTGATTAGTAGATGTGTCTCTGGAGGCTGAGTCAATCTTTGTGGTTTTGTAAATTTTTTAAATATTTTATTTATTCATTTGCTTACTTGAGAGAATGTGAGAGAGAGCAAATGAGAGTTGAGTGTGCCAGGGCCTCTAGCCACTGCAAACAAACTCTAGAAGTGTGTACCACCTTGTACATCTGGCTTATGTGAGTACTTGGTACTTGGACCCAGATCCTTAGCTTTTTGCAGACAAGTGTCTTAACTGTTAAGCCATCTTTCTAGCCCCATTTTATTAGTTTTTTTTTAATGAACACATTATTAACAACTTGCATTTTATATTTCCTACTGGCATGTATTAATCTGACCACATACCTTTACACATCTCAGGAAATATACTTGCTATCCAGTCATTTGTGTTAAGTCATACTTTCAGGCTTCCATTCTTCTAAGCTTTGTCTTTGGAATAACTTTGTTACAGCACCATTTTTCCTGATCTTAAACTGGAGGTACAAAATTGTCTCATGAGATAACAGAGAGGTAGATATTGATATCTATCATGTTTGCAGATTTCCCCTGCTCCTGGCCTGGACAGAAATGACTTTTTCTATTTTGGTGCCCCATAGCACTTTCATATTATTGTAAAACATTTATCACTGTCTACTTCATGATAGGAAGTATATATTTGTCTAATTCATATGTATATAAATGACCAAGATCTTTCCTTCATGGAAAGAACTTACTGCTTATGGTAAATGCAGTAGTTCTTTTTCTGCTTCACTTTCTCAATCATCTTACAGCTATCTATAGAAACTTTTCACCATTAGCTAAGATATAACTAGATATATAAAAAAAAACCCTGTCCTTAGAGTATTAGAAATAAGAGAAACCTCAGGAAGTAACCTTTTGCACATTTGCTTATTACGGAGATATTCATTGAAATATGCAAGGTGAATTAACTGTTATAGTATAGAAGCCATAATTTATAAGCAAGAAATAATACAGACTGATTTCCATCAAATTCAGCAGTTCTACTAAGAATGCTTCATGATGATATAGCTTTAATCTTTGATTATTTGACTTATTAAAAAAAACTTAATGTGATAGCAATTGAGTTGGGGATAGTATTCATGGGATGCTTCAAACCTAAAAATCAACAAACAGAAACAGTTTAAAAGATTTTAATGACCTCTGATCTGCCATAAAGCAAGGTAGCTTTCTGAAGTACCCTTAGTTTCATAGTAATTACTCTAGCAAAAGTACTACCCGGGGCTTATTATTGAAATTGTATATTTAGTCACTAGAGAACAGATGCTATGATGTTTTTGTAGGACTTTGCACAGATTTAATCTCTGGGAATATTCTAGTTGAGAAAAGCTGTAGATAGCTGCTTTAGATTCCCTGAATTTACAATAAATACGTTTTGAAAGTTTTATAGTCTTTAGAATTGATTTTTAAGTTCCCAGTGTATTAAAACACAGATTCTGTGGCAAAAATGTTTATTATTGTCAATCATAGACCACCTTCACTAATATTGCCTATAATATTAGTATGAACCCATGAAGCAAGATTGATATATTTTCCCCTCTGTTGTTGTAGTAGCCATAGCTGGGTGTTGTGATAACTGGGAAAAATAGCTAGACTAGCCAGGTCATTGAGAGCTGAGTTAAAGTGAGAGACTCTGGCTCAGTGAGATAAAGAGGAGACCAGTCAAGGAAGATACTCCAGTGTCAGTGTCTGGCTTCCACATGCACATGCACATATACACCCCCCAGTATATATACAAGCATGCATTCACACGTACACAGGAACACAAAATAAATTTTAAATAATTTTGAAAAAAAAAAGAGTGGAGAAATTTCCTGCTGGGAATTACCCCAGCCTGCATACCTATAGCTTTTGGCTGATTTGGTGTTCCTCATTCACTCACCAGTCTCTCATCTCTAAAAAATCCAGTGAAAGATACAGCTTTCTTCTGGCGTACTTAGGGGCAAACTTGCAGCAGATTTTTAAATCCTTAACAAAGCCCCTAAGCAAGTGTTGAGCAAACACATAAAAGGTCATTACTTGTACAATAATTTATATTTTATTTTCATAGCTTTCTTTCTCTTTTCATATTTTATTTTTATTTATTTACTTACTTGAAGGAGAGGCAGATAAAGAGAAAGAGAATAGGTGCATCAGAGCCTCCTGCCATTTCAAACGAACTCCAGACACATGTGCCACCTTGTACATGTGGCTTATGTAGGTCCTGAGGAACCAAACCTGGGTCCTTAAGCTTCACAGGCAAGCACTTTAACCACTTAGCTACCTCTCCAGCCTGCAGCTATCTTTCTTTTATCAATTATAAATTCTTTGTCTTGGATTAGGACATAAGTATATATTCCACAGACTATGAATGACTGACATAAACATACCTGCATATGTTTTTTCTAAGGTTATCGTTAACAGGCTTTTAAGAGAAAGAAGTACCGCTCTTGTCCTCTCCCTTCCTCCTGCGTTCCCCTCGCAACCTAGGTGTGCAACGTCGAGGAGCAGCACGCTAACTGCGAGCGGCTCGCGACTAAGAAGGGCCGCAGCGCGTGGCTGCCCTGCTGTCCTGCCAGTGCCAAGTCCGGGTCCAGGGACCTGTGTTTGGACCCCACAGATTTTCCTCTTCAGAGTAACACGAGGAAAGACTTGCTCTCAGGCACTTCAAAGGCATGAATGCTAAAGGGGTTGATCACCAAGTGTGGCCTTGAAAACTACATTTTGTTAGGAATTTTGGATAATCCTAAGTAAGGCTTTAAACATAACTAGATTTTGCCTGATGGACACTTAGGAGTTTTGAACTTGGTTGAATTCTCCCAAGGAATCCTACGCTATACCTTATAGTGCTTAAATGCTTGAAGGTGAGTTTGCCTTCTGTACTAGAATTTTTCCATGAGACAGAGACCTAGTGTCCCTCATCACTTCTCTGGCACAGGGACGAGCAGGACTGCTATGTTGCAGACCTTCAGCAAGTGCCTACTGAGTGGCAGAATGAATGGTTCCTTAAGATTAGTGCTGTTGGCAGGGGGATACCGAAAGCAAAGCATGGGAACCAAGAACACAAAGGAAATCCTTCTCGCCTTCACTCCTACAGAGTTGCTCTTGCTTAGAAAAGGTGGCAGAGAGTAAGAGCGTTTGTAAACTAACTTGAAATTGTTTCCTTTTAAATAAGTCAAATAGCTATGTGCACTGGTTTAAGGGAATATCACACAACCGTGATTACCATCAGTGGCGTTTGAAATCTTAGATCTTGCTGTCCTCAAATGCTGGTTTCTGTAGCTGCTAGGACTCCTTAAAGGTTAGTCTTGTAGCAAGGTATGTTTCTATTGACTGATACTTTGAGAGATTTTCCCATGAGGGAAAAGATGAATGTTCAGTCCCAACTCCCTTCACTTTTTTTCTGAAAAATTACTAGCATCAACCAGTTCTGGCATAATGTGTTGCATTAAGTAGTAACTTAAAATACTGCCAGAGCTTTCTTCCATAGCGGTGTTCCTATCCTAGTAATTGCTTTAAAATAATTTATATGCAAACTCTAAATTAACCTGCACACTTTTTTCTTTTCTTTCTTTTTTAGCAATTTCTCCATCTCCTGACACATCTCTTTTTTCATACATGGCATTAAATAATGGAGGTCAGAGGCCCAAGTCAAGTGCATGGCTTATGCATTCATTGTGTTTCTTCTGGTTTGCTGAAAAAGCATTGAACTTGCAGAAAAAAAAATTAATTTCTTCTGATTTGTCTTCATTTTAGTTCAAAACTTAGCAAACAGGTCTTTAAAAATTAAGATAATTTTTATTAGTGCCCATAAAGTATGCTATAAGAAAGCCCCCATGCCTTTCTAAGAAGTGTTTTTAACAATACAGCCAATTGTATCAAGAAAAAAATATGAACCTCAGTCCTAAAGTGTTCACTCAATTACTGTGTACTTTAGCGTTTCCTCTATAGCATTATTTATTTCTTCTCCCCTTCACCTTAGCCATATAATAACATAGGCTTCCCTGGTGAAGAACTCTAACATATGCCTAAGTGTATAGTTAGCACTTAGAGTAGAGTCTAAAGTCTGTAAGCATCAGCATATTTTGGGAGTTGAGGTCTGTATGTAGTTCAGGATATCTCTCTCCCTCCCTCTCCCCCTCCCCCCCCAATTCATGAAATCAGACTCTGGGGGTACAGCCTGAGATTTTGCAGTTCTACTAAAGTTGCCATCATCATATTAAGAATTTTTTCATGGTGGAGAGATGGCTTAGCAGTTAAGGCATTTGCCTGCAAAGCCTAAGAACTCATGTTCTATTCTCCAGGTCCCATGTAAACCAGATGTGCAAGGTGACGCAAGTGTGCAAGGTTGCACATGCACAAAAAGTGGTGCATGCATCTGGAGTTCAATTACAGTGGCTGGAGTCCCTGGTGCACCAGTTCTCTCTCTCTGACACTCTCACATAAAAAAGGCCACTTGGGAAAAAACAAAAAAAAAAAACTACTATGATTATAGAAATAGTCATGCACCTGAGAATATTACTTATAAGGAAAATGGAGTTTATGGAAATGAGAAGTTTTAAACAAAAAAAGTTATCAGAGTGTTTTAGTTAGCTGCTATCATAAAGCCCTTTTGTATATTTATGAATGATAATGTTTTGATTGTAAAATTAAATCTATTTATTGAGAAATTTCATACATGAACATACAGTAATTTGATTATAATCCCCTCTTATTAACTTCTTATGTCTGCCCAACCCCCATTTTACTGAACCCTTTCTTCTTTCCAACTAGTTGTTTTTTTAACCTTGAAGTCATTTTCCCCCTCCTCTATCATCCATGTAGAAATGCTAATGAGTTCAATATTGTGCGAAGTCTTGTGGAGCCTGGCAGCTGTAATGAAGTTATGAATGTGATAATCACTCATGGCTGGAGGATAGTGTCCCAAAATACTCTTTTTCACACTCTGGCTCCTGCATTCTTTCTGTTCCCTGCTCAGCAGTATTCTCTGATCCTTGGAGGGTTTGATATAAAAGATGTTTCCTTTAGCTCTGAGCACTTAACAGCCACTTATTTCCAGCACTTGTGGCAAATTTTGAATCTCCTCAGTATCCACTGACTTCAGCACAAAGAAGTTTTTCTTGCCAACCTTGAGAGCAGCACTAACCTATGAGCATAAACATAATGTAAACTTTTAGGGCACAGCTTGATCCCATGCCCAGGGTCTATGACTTCTCAGCCATAGGCTTTTGACTAGTACCAGGCACATGTTCCCTCCCATAGGGCTATTCTCAGCTTCAGTCAGAAAAGCAGTTGGTTACCTTTTTAACAGTCATCTGACTATTGCATCTGTAGGTTCATCTGTCTAGCTGAGCATCATCTTTAGACAGTGGGGAAATGCATGTTAAAACTACTTTGGCATTCCATCCCACCCCAGTTAGAATGGCTATCATTTGAAAAACCAAATGATATTACAAATAAAAAAACACTGAATGTATTAATTTTAATCCTATTTTTATATCATAATTCCAGTGTTACTTCAAAGAAATTTTCTTGAATTCCATAGTCACATGATTGGTTTTTGTTACTTGTTTACTGATGAATATATGTGCCAATATTACATATTGTAAATATGTCTAAGTTAAGTACTTCTGATCACTTTCTCTTCAGGACATTTTCCAGAAGGCTTTTCACCTCTTCTAAAGTGTCATACCATAGAGACTGACTATATTTCACTTATCACAGAACTTCCTGTGAGATTGTTTCTCGATGGGTAACCAGCTCAAACCAGTAGTTTGCTGCAATGAGTTATAAAAAAACCATCTGCCATTGTTTTACAATGTGCTTCAAATTCTTAGAGACATCTTGGAATTGAAAAAATATTTCATGGCTACTGGAATGTTAGGAAAATTAAAATCAAGCATACACAATGTATATTAATTTGAATGACTGCATATTGAGGTTAAGCCTAATGAAGGAAGACATTACTAATTATATAGTTGTAGGTATTATTTAGTTATCAGATATAAAATTCCATAAATCAGTGTAAGTGTTTCTGGAAAGTTACTCTCAAAGTTGAATTGTTCAGGAATCTATATGTATGCCTGCTTAGCATTTTGCAAGTGAAGTCAAATGGCTGATAGAGTTGGGGTCAGGACTGGTGAGGAAGGGAAGTGTATTTTGTGTTCATTTGCAATCAGCATAAAATCCAAAATAATAGAGACTCACCTAGTATTATGTTGCTTTTCTGTTTTACATAACTATCTCAAAATAGGCAAAAAATGACAAATGTATCCATAGTAGGTGTGTGTATAAACTGGTGCAGCCATTACAGAAATTACTCCAGAGATTTCTCAGAAAGCTAAAAACAGGGCTGGAGAGATCGCTCAGTGGTCAAAGGCACTTGTTTGCAAAGCCTGTGGCCTAGGTTTGATTTTCCAGTACCCATGTAAAGCCAGATGCACAGCGGCATGTGCATCTTGAATTAGTTTGCAAATGCAAGACACCCTGCCATTTCTTCTCTTTGTTCACAAATAAATAAGTGATTCTTTTGTTCTTTTTTTCTTTTTACGAGGTAGGTTCTCACTCCATTCCATGGTAACCTAGAAGTTGCTCTGTCATCCTAGCTGGCCTTGAACTCACAACAATACTCCTACCTCTACCTCCAGAGTGCTGAGGTTAAATGCATATGCTACCACCACCATGTCAGGCTAAATGATTTGTTTTAAGCTAAAAACAGACCTACCAAACAACCCAGCTTTACCATTCCTGGGAATATACCTTAAGGACCTCATTTAATACTTGTTCTGCCGTAGTTACTGTGGCTCTGTTCACAATAGCTAGGTAATAGATGCTCATCAGCTGAGGGGTGGATAATAAAGATGTGGTATATATATACAATGAAGTTTCATTCAGCTGTAAATAAAAATGAAATTTTCAGGAAAAGGAAGGATGTGGAAATATACTGATGTAACCCAGTCTCAGGCAAATGCTACATGCTCTCTCTCATATGTGGATACTAACTCAGAATTTTTAGATTTATATATAAGAAAAGTTAAAATTTGGAAACATTTAAAAGCGTTTTGAGGCTTGGAAATGGTTCATGTGTAAGAGCATTTGCAGCACAAACACAAGTGCCTAAGGCCTTCTGAGTTCAATCCTAGCACCCACGTTAAAAAAAAAATGAGCAAAGGCATGCATGCCTATCACAGTAGTCATGTGGGGAAACAGAGACTGGAGAATTACAGGAGCTCACTGGGCAGCCAGTCTGACCACAAATGTGTCATCCAGGTTCAGTCTCAAACCGAAGAGTGATAAAGGAGGACGTGCAACTCTCCCCTGGCTTTCCCAATGCCACACACTTGCGTAAACTGTACATCAAGACACCGCACTATACATGCTACACACACATGCACATAGCATGCATAAAACTAAAACTATGTTCGTAAGCCTTAGGGTGGGGAAGGTGGCTGCTACTATTTTTATGCTAAATAACAGGTTACTAAACTGCCTTCTAAATATGTATGGTTATACCCATAGATTAGTGCTTCTGTCACCGAGATCTCAGAAATCTCTTTTTGCAGTAGACAGAGATTAATACAGAGATGCATACCTGAGGGTAAGTGACTGTGGTGTGACCTCTCTAGCTACCCCCGCTCCAAGCCTCAGGGAACACAGTAGGAGAGGGGCAGGGGCAGGGTGCAGAAAGAATGTTGAGAGCCAGAAGTTAGGTTAAAATGCTTGTGGGATGCCGTTTTCTGGATATGACAGGCCCGTTACACTCAAGTCATCACAACTGTATGTCCTGTTCAAGATCTAACCTGGTAACATCTCATTATGCATGGGGAGGGCCTCATGAGATCCAATTCCTCCAGAGGAGCTATTGGCAACTAATGGTTTCTGGGGGAGGGGACCATGATCTTTAGTAGCGTAGTCACTGGTAAGTTGCCAATGATCCAGTAAATAACTCCCCAACTACACTCATACAAGTGATCTAATTTAATTCAGTGGATCTCACATGCACAAGCAGACATGGAAGTTGGAAGCAGATTAGCAGGAGCAGGAAGGGAATAAGAATGAAGGATAAACATGATCAAAATATGCTACATATATTGTGGTGGTTTGAATTCAATGTTCCTCATAAGCTCATATGTTACAAATGCTTGGTCCCCAGTTGGCAGTAATTAGGAGATGCAGCCTTGCTGGAAGAGGTATGTTGTTGGGGGCAATCTTTGGAATGTTGTAGCCAGCTCCCCTTTGCAAAACTTCAACACATTCTCCTGCTACTATTTTCCACCTGTTGTGGCAGAGATGATGTCTAGCAACTGCTCGTGCCATGCTTTCCCCTGCTATCATGAAACTTCCCCTCAAGACTATAAGCCAAAATAAAAACTTGCCTCCCCTTAGCTGCTTTTGATTGGGTAAAGTTGTGTCCCAGCAACAAGAAGATAACTACAACATGCACAAATGAAACTATCAAAAATAAGATTAATTTTAAGACTATGTTTGAAGAAATATGTGGAGTTATATATGCTATTCTATAGCCTTAGGTCATTTGTGATAAATGAAAATAGAGCCTGGTGTTGTGGCACACATCTTTAATCCTATCACTTGAGAGGCAGAGGTAGGATCCTTGCTGTGTTTGAGGTCAGCCTGGGTTAGAGTGAGACCCTAGCTCAAAATAATAATAATAATGAAAATGAAAATCCTGTTAAGATTCAGGATTATTTTTCAACCCTTGATTTATTTTAAAAAGAATATTTTGAAATTATTAGAAAAAGTTTGTTTAATATCAATAGCATTATGTTCAATAATGTTTTCTTATAAATATTTCAGTTACTTTTTGAGATGGAACTTTGATGTAGATTATGTTACTTTTATATAGAAGTGAAACCTTCAAGGAAGAAGTCCTTATAAACTTGTGAGTAATTCAGTGTAATTAACATCATATTTTACATTTTAATCTATTTCTTCTCTCATTAGGTTAAATAATATGAAACCTTTTAACTCCTTTAACCCACTGTAAATTTGATTACTTATATTCTAAATATCAGTTTTACAAATACATACTTTTACTCCCACTTCCATTTCTAGCACCCTAAAGTAGCAGCAGCATCCAGTTTGTTATGTTCAACAAACACCACTTCAGGTCATATCTATAAATCCCTCAATTCTTCTGAATTGATTCATTTCTCTTATTCTCTACCATTAACACTAACTAAGCCACCTGCAATTTCTGATTTTCCTGGGAATTAAAGTCAGAAACAGTTTCTTAGGATTTAATTTAAAATAAAAAGGGGCATTTCTGAGTTTTCAAATAATTTATCTTTGCATGTGCATGTATGTTGTGTGTGTGTGCTTAAGCACTGTCGTAACACAGTAGATGTGAGGAGGTCAGAGAACACTGTCTTCCACCTTGTTTTGAGGCAAGGTCTCTTGGTTTTTCTCTGCTGTGCACACCAGCTGGCCCGTGAGCTTCTGGGATTCTCCTGTCTCTGCCTCCCATCTTGCTTTAGGAGGGCTGGGGTTACAGATGCTTGCTATGGCATCCGGCATTATGTGTGGACGCTCAGGGTTTTGAACTAGATCCTCATGCTTGCATAGCAAGCATTTTTACCCACCAAGCCCAGTTTCTACATTTTAAAGATATTGAGCCCAATATTGTCTCTTGGAAAACTGCTTTGTGGATTAACCAGTTAATCAGAGATATATAACATTGACTAAGCTTACTTTAAAAGAAATCTAGATATCATATTTTATAAGAAATTTAGGTCCATCAAAGGTTAAGAATTCTATGGTAGCCATTGTCTAAGGGGCCCATTTCAGCTTCTGGCACACCTTAGTATGAAATACTATGGGCACAAAATAATCACCAATCCATTCATCTGTTTAGCTACATGAAGCTCTCTTCAGTGGTGGTATTGATTTGGAAAATACTTATTTCATTTTATGAACTTAGTTTTTTTAAAAATAAAAAATTATGATATATTCAAAACATGTACAAAATACTAGGTTCTTTTTATCACCTGTAAACATAGCTGTTTCAGATTTAATGCTCTCACATTTTAAAATATATTTTAATTTTCTGAACTACTTACTTGCATTAAAAGTAGAGCTGCTAAGTTTATGATGTTTTCGTTCACTTATAAGGTAAGTTCATTCTACAAATATTCATTCAGTACAGAGTTTTGAACACTCACTACATGTAAGCAGGCACTATGTAGACTCCAGGGATGAAATTATGAGTGCATGCCCCTTTTAGTGGGAAGCCGTTGTCCAAGTTACATGCATGGAGGTATGGTTGTTACCAGAGGGCTTCCTAAAATGGGTCTGAAGTACAATTTGGCCAAATAAATGGAGATGAGGAGTATACCTGTACTGGAGGGCAGGAGAACGGCAAGTATGGCACATTCTGGGACTAGGGGATAAGCTAGTGTGTCTGGAGAGAGGCTTTGAGCAGGATAGAATGGTTAGAGTAAGGCTATAAAATTAGAACAACCATCTAAAAAGCTCTGATCATTCTGAAGAGTTTAAAATGTTGTCTAAAGGAGCTTTAAAGGAATTCGGGGAGCTTGAGTAGCAGCCACAGATTTACATTCTAAAAATTCTTTGAAAGCCCAGTAGAAATGAATTAATGTGGACAAGACAACTTGGTGTGGGCAAAAATACAAAGCAACAGGCTATGGTTACTCAGACCCTTCACCACTGCCTTTGAAGTGAAGAATAACTGATTTTTACATATTTATTTAATTCCTGTTGCATAGGATAGGCCTTGATAAAAGAAGTTGAGAATTCAGTGAACTCTTATACCTGGTTCCTGCCATCAAGGCATGTAGATTCTGTTTCGAAAAAAAAGATAAAAACAAAATGTACGATACATAGTGGTTTAATACCTTCCATTCCATAATATTTATATACACAGTATCTCTCTTGATCCTTACATCTACTGTAATTTCTTAAAAATTAACTTTCATTTATAAATGCAAACTTAAAGAAGGGCTGGAGAGATGGCTTAGCAGTTAAAGCGTTTTCCTGTAAAGCATGAAGACCCAGGTTTGATTCCCCACAACCCATGTAAGCCAGCTGTGCATGGTAGCACATGTATCTTAAGTTCGTTTGCAATGACTAGAGGCCCTGACATGCCCATATTCATATTCTCTCCCTCCCTCCCTCCTCCCCCCACCTCTCTCTCTCATAGTTTTTTTTTTAATTTAAAATCTTGTGGTACCTTGGTTAAGTATATAGGGTGAAAATATAGACAAGAATTGTGTGCTAAGTTTGGAGAAAAATTCACCATTCTATCTTGAATGATTATTTATTTATTGATGATAACATGTTGGAGCCTTATTTTTCAAATAGATTGATGACCACAGGATGTGAATAATACATAGATACAAAAAAATAAAAAGAATTCTGCAGTGGTGTGTGGAATGAATGGGCAGATAAGATGAAGCGCCAGCTAGTTAAGGTAATGTGCTAGTAGATCCAACATGTCCCCTCCCCCAGTGGGTGAACTCTGCCTTTCTTCATCTCTGCATCCTGTCTTTTCTGTGCCTCCAATTATGCCACATCCCTTCTGTATTTAAGATGGTAAAGATGTTTTCACTTAGTCTTCCACTTATTGTTCACATCACCTTTTCATACATCCAATTCAATGGTATCTTTGCTCTTCTTTAATCATCATGATTCTGATGGGCTTAAAATTGGGAAGCCTTTAAAAATGCTAGACTGAGAACAACATGGTGACCCTTGTCTGTAATCCCAGGAGAAAGCGGTGAAGGCAGGAGGATCACAAGTTATAAACCAGTGTACATAGTTATATCCTATTTCACAGAAACAAAACCAAAAAAGAAAAAAAAGAGGAAAAGACATTACTACTTTTCAGTTCTGGAGACTATGCTGGTGTAGCTTATAATTTCTGGGCTATATCTTTTTGAAAGAGATCCATGTTCCATTTTGGTTTGGTTGGATAATTCCTGCCATTTCTGCTTCCTCTTACCTTTATAAGCATTTACACATCTGTATTTTGAATGATTTTTTTTTTTGTCTCCAATTGTAGTTGGCCATTCCCATATATCCATCTTTTTTATTGTTGTTGTTGTTGTTTGTTTGTTTGTTTGTTTGTTTGTTTGTTTGTTTCAAAGTAGGATCTCACTGTAGCCCAAGCTGTTGGAATTCACCCTGTAGTCGAAGGCTGGCCTTGGACTCATAGTGATCCTCCTATCTCTGCCTCCCAAGTGCTGGCATGAAAGGATGTGCTACCACTCCAGGCCCATATTCATCATTTTTCCTCTTAGTCTGTTCTCTTACATGCTTCCCATTGATAACCTCATGTCCTGCAATGTTTTATGCTGTTTATTCCATTTCACGATTGCTTTCACAGGTGCCACTCTTAGGTTAGATGTTGCATTAATTTTTCCAGTGCTCTACCAAACATTTACATTAGGAAGTCTCTAGACATATCTTTGCATTTCTTGTCATCTCTGATTATACTACATTTCACTTCAAAGTCTATAACTTTTTTTTTTAATTTTTTATTTATTTATTTGAGAGCGACAGACACAGAGAGAAAGACAGATAGAGGGAGAGAGAGAATGGGCGCGCCAGGGCTTCCAGCCTCTGCAAACGAACTCCAGACTCGTGCGCCCCCTTGTGCATCTGGCTAACGTGGGACCTGGGGAACCGAGCCTCGAACCGGGGTCCTTAGGCTTCACAGGCAAGCGCTTAACCGCTAAGCCATCTCTCCAGCCCCAAAGTCTATAACTTTTTAAAAACAAAAGATTTGGTGGTAAATATTCCTCAAAAGATGGAAGCTATTAAATACATGCACAGCCTTACAAGAGAGAATACATTAACTAATATGATCATAGCATTGCTGTGAACAGAGAAGACAGAGAAAGCAACATGGCACATTTCAGAGATTAACATTTTTCTATACATTTTATCTTCTTTTCATTTTTAGGTTCACTCTGTAGGCCTCTCGTTGTGTGTTTAATGTGGACATTATCTAGGAAAATGCCGCATTTCATAATGTTGGAACAAAGTTTCACAGTAATTGCCTCTGAAAGACATTTGAAGTTGTACATTTACAAATCAGTATCTGCCTAATTTATGGCAAGATTGGAAAGCCAACAGCTTATGAGAGAAGAAAAGAAATGTCTCTCACCGTCACAATGATGTGTGTGGTTGGGTAGTTAGGTATTGTAATTTGGTATATTGTAGACTTAGTAATAGGATATAACATCATAAAGAATGCCATGTTTTTGGGAAGCAGCACAATGCTACAGATAAAATGTTTACTATATGCTTCTATAGCCATTGGTAGAGCATAAGTTTCCAGTATAATTATACTACTACTTACCTTTGGTCTTCCAGACTCCTGTGTTGGCTTGATACATAGAATGCAAATTATAAAACATTAAAGGAAAAAATAATAAAAACTAAGTTAGATATACACTGTGTTTACATTTTAAGAGGAACCCCCAGTAAAGCCCTGATTGAGAGCTAAGTAGTTTAAAACACTAATTTCTGTGGCATAGGCAGGATAACTTGATAGTATTTGGATATAACTAAATTCAGCCACTTGGTTTAGTTGTCTGCCTCCTATAATACAATAACCAAAGGTTATCTGCTTGCTCAGCATTCCCCTTAATAATCCCAGCTAGGCCCACATTCTGGAAGCAAATGTTGTATTTACCATAATCCATGAAAGGGAAAATCCTGGGCTAAAAATACAAATCTGCACGAATGTGAAACACTGCTGCTGCTGAAGTTTGGTAATTGCTCCACAAATGAGACTCGGGCATCTGTGTGGCAGAGATACTTTTATGTGTCATTGAAAGAGTTGGCTGGGCTTGAGCTAGGCTTGCAGGGAAATCAGGATTCATGGGTTTCTGTGAAATAGGTTTTGTGCTGACCAAGCAAATAATAGCAGGTTGTATGGAAGACGCACACATTTGAAAACATGATTGCCTGGTGAGTGATTATATTTAGAATGAGAATTTGGTAAAAATCGTCTGTGCAGAACCAATGGGTGGAGTGGAGATATTACAGAGTAGAATTGCTCTGGGAAATCTGTATGCTTAAATCAGCTACTGAAGGAGGGTTGGTTGCAGAAGGCAAAAAGCAGAAAAGGGAAGTGAGTTGTGCATGATTGTGGAAAGAATGTGGAAAGAATGTGCAAACAACAAACTCCCTTCAACCTGGACGTGGAGCAACGAGTGAGCCAAACATGAATGAGAAGACCCAGCCAGGCTCCTACTGTACACAAAATGTCACTCCATTTTTCTTTCTTTCACATCATCACCAACATAGTCAAGCTGCATTACCATCCGCATGCTTGCAATCACATTAGGTTATGCAGCTTCTGTTGAAGATGTGTTTGTCGAATATACTGCTTGTTGAACATATGAGAAACACTCATATGTTTTTCCATTTCGATATTACTTCATGTAAAATCAGAGAGTATTGAGAAGCTACCTGTACTTTTTCCCAGTGCTATTAAATTTTCAGGACTTGTCATTTAATCCTCAAAATGCCAGAGAGTACTTGTGCTGGGTTTACAGCTAAGAGATCTTCAAGCAACTTGCCCAGAATATAAAGCAAGAATGCCACAAACCTGGAATTTGGACTTGGCTCTGGCTACCAATAAAACCCTTGACTCATCTTACTTCCTAGAAATATCTTGTAGAATTTTATAAATTCATTTTGTTGAACAGTTTTAAATAATGATACATTATTATGAACATTTGAACATATAAATATAGAATTTTCCCAAAGAACTAAGAAGCTTCTCACTATGATAATTTTAATTTAATTTAATTTTGTTGTTGTTTTTCTTTTTATTCAGACAGTTGCATGTAGCCCAGGCTGGCCTCAAAGTTGCCTTGTAGCTAAGCCAGGCCACTGATGCCCTGCCTCTGCCTCCCAAGTGCTAAAATTACAGGCATATATAACCCCACCCTGATATACAGGCACTTTATAATATAAAAATATGTATTCATGTATTTTGAATGATAAAATGAGTAAGATAATAAGCATAGCTATGTTTCAGGTCTGGACAATTGAAATTCTCTTAATAAAAAGAAGGAAACACTTCTGTTGTAATCTAAGTAAGAGACCTCATGTTTCCCTTTCCCCTTATTATCCCTTATATGGTCTGTGTGTATGGTAGTTCACCCTTACATGGTAGGTGGCATTGCACAAAAACATGCATGTGTGAGAAGAAGATCACTGAAGCAAATTCTGTGACTGCCTGATGACTGCACTCTGATGGCCTCTTCTCTGTGCTGTTGCTGTCTACATTCTTAAAGCATGGAATCTTTCATATAAGCTAAGAAGTCTCCTCAGGATTTTTTTTCCCCCTGAGGCCAGAGGCAGCTTGATTCTCCATGTCTTCAGATATCTCATCTTTTATTTACAACCTGCAGCCAGCCACATCCTTAAGAGTGTTTAGCCACATAGGATTATCTTTGCCTAAAGCTTCTGATACCATCAGGTTAAAAAAAAAAGCCGTTTAACAGCCAGCCATCTTCAGAAAATGATGGTGCTAATTAGGTAATGTGTCTATCCAAAATTATATTGTGATTATATGGTGTAGTAATGACAGTAGTTAGGAATCATCGGTGTTTGATCTAAGAAAGATTACTATATCCTACTTATCTATGTAATGTCACTCTAATCCCACGTCCCATATGTGCCAGGCCCTCTGATTAGATATAGACACAGGGGATAATGATAGTAGGTATGAGGAGGTAAATCCAAGAGTAAGACTTAGTGTTTCCATAGAAAATACTTTGGGGTCACTGGTTCATTTTTTATTACTTTGGCCTTATATATTCATAGTGAAATATCATCATGATGCCAGCAATAGTGGAGCCAATAAAAAATATAAGTCAGAAATGTTGAGTCTTGGTTTCTAAGCGTTTA
Source organism: Jaculus jaculus (assembly GCF_020740685.1). NCBI lineage: Eukaryota > Metazoa > Chordata > Mammalia > Rodentia > Dipodidae > Jaculus > Jaculus jaculus. The sequence goes on along the minus strand of NC_059116.1, from coordinate 69,350,455 downwards.
AATGACTCTTGTATTAAGAGTGTTGATTCAGAGGTAGAAGTAATTAAAAACCAATGCTGCTTCCCTTTCTTTTTGTTTCTTTTAACGTGATGAGCCCCAAGAGCTTCTGTAGTCATTAAAAATAAAATGCTTGTGCAAAGCTTGTCCCTGTAAGCCTTTTTGAGTGTGACTTCTATGAATATAAACCAGGATGCCTTTGTTAAGTGGGGCAAGCCTGTTAAACTGATTGGGCCTAGTATTTCATAAGCACACAGCAGTATATGCAAGTGGGTTTCTCTTGTGTTGTAGTTACCTTTACATTGCTGAGACAAAGCACCCAACCAAAAACAGTTGATAGGAGGAGAGTTGTTTAGGTTGAGAGTCTCAAGAGGAAGCTTCCTGATGGCAAGGAAAATCATGGCCTGAGCAAATAGGCCATGGGAATCACCTCTGCCACAGCAGGTGGAAAGCTGCAACAGGAGACTTGGCCTAACTCTAGAAAAGGGGAGCTAGCTATAACCCTCCCAAGCCCATCCCCAGTAACATGCTTCCTCCACCAAGTTCCCCAGTTACCATTAGCTGGGAATGAAGCATTCAAAACACATGAATTCAAACCACCCCCTCTTGTCTTGAATGTAAGTTATAAAAACATATAGTAACTATCTGTCTCTTGTTAGAAAGAAATCACTATTATCTCCATGGTTTTGAGTAATATTTCATGTTACTTTGTCACCTGAAAAATCCTTTTTTGTGACAACTTTCTACAGCTCACCAGAGGGGCGAAGCAGAGCCTTAGTAGGGCTCATGCGCAGAGAGCAGACTTCCTCCCAGCAGGATAGTGGCAGCAGAGAGAATGCTCTGTCTGAGAGAGCCGCATGCCACAGTGAGGAGCAGCCCAGTGTCACGATGTGGCATATCTGTGTAAACTTAGTAAAGATTTTACATTAAAGGAATGCTGGAACCCAGCAGTAGTAGAGCTATCAAGAAAGTATGCTGGTTTCTATGTGTAACTTGAAAATTCAGACGTATACCACTCTGTATCAAGTATTTGGTTTACTTGGGAATGGGTGCCTATGTGTTTTCCTGAATTTATGCATTAGGCTCCTTCAATTGAAATTAATAGAATATATTTCAGCCATACTAAACTTGGCATTTTTTAGCAGCAAAATCCTTGAGTTGGATCATATTGCACATTATTCACAGTTTGCCAAAAATGGTCCTTTTCATTTGTGCAGTACAGAACAGAAGGGCTTGCTTTTCCTAAACTGCACTGAAATATTAGTCTTAATGTAAATATTAGAAGTGCATCTTGCCCAATATACTACTTTCTCCTATCCTTAACCAATAGAAATATGGGACTCTAAATAATTGAAGCTGAGACCCATCCAGCCTTAGAGACATATATGAATTTTAATAAAAGTCAAGGGCAGTTTGATACTCCACTGGCTTCTGGCAAAATAATACACCTTTTATATCTTGGGTCAGAATAACATTTCTGTCCTTTCTCATTCTTGAGAGGCTTGGTTTCCTAAAATGACCATCTTCATTTAAATTAGGACCCATTTAGAATAATTTTAATAATGTATGGTTTCATACATTACTGGCTTCATAATTTATTTTACCCATTATTCTTCTGTCAGTGTTTTGAATGTTTTTGTTAAATGGGGGGGGGGGGAGAACAATATCTTTTTTGAGCCAGCCCAGCTAATTCCCCTTATGGATTATTGTCACTTGAAAAAAAGCCTAGTAGTGTGTCAACAATGGTTAGTTAGTGAATTAAAAATTGTCTTAGTAAGCCTCATTATGTGGGTATTTCAAGGGAACTGCTCCTAGCTAGAACCCATTTATCATGCATTAACCCATTTAGGACAGTAACCTTCTTCTGACTTGTGATCATTCCTTGCCACTCACACCTAAATTATTGATATGCATGTTAAGTAGCTCTCCCACCTTCATTAGATGTTACAATTTTATTTTCCCACACAGTTAAATCCACAGTTCCTTAGGATTTATTTCACCAGGGTGAAATAACCTTGAACTCCAAGTGCTTTCTGTAAACATGGTGCACATAAGTGTCAGTGCCACAGCCAGAGGAGGTGAGGTTTTGAGAAGCATTGTCCAAATCAAACCCTGGAGCTTTGCACTTCCTGGGCATGGCCTTAGGACTTATGTGGTAATCCTATTATTTCTAAATGTGCCTGTGCTTTGTTCTTGCCTCACTTTCTGTGGCTCTTCCTCATTCCCTGTGCGCTAAGGTGCACTGTTGCCCAGCTGTCCTGGGAGGTGGTCATTCTTGGCTTACTAATGAAACCTCTGTGTTGGAGCCTCAAAATTAAGCTGATCTCAACGTGTGTGTATAGTTAAGGACTGTAATTAGGCAGTCACCTCATCATCTTGCATCGTTCCCCAAATTAAACTTACTTTGTCCTTTGTGAACTTGTTCAAATATACACTCATCACCTGATGTCTACAAGTCCTGATGCTTTTCTATTGTTAAATCTGTTCCTAATACTATAGATACAGAAAAGCCCGCCCAGCTAAATTTTCCTGTAGGGAATACGGTTTCCAAAATTGATAACCTCATGACCTTGTAAAGGATTTAGGATTGCTTTTGTAGCTACCTAAGTTATTTTCTTCTTTCTTTTTTTTTTAAATTTAATTTATTAGATTTCTTTTCAGTAAATACAGGCAGTTTGGTACCATTATTAGGCTCATCCATGACCTATCCCCTCCCCATTGGCCCCTCCTTGTTGAGGTATATGGGTCATGCATTGTGGAGTTAGCCCACAGTTATTGGTATGATAATTGTCTCTGCATATCATGACCCAACATGTGACTCTGACATTCTTTCCGCCCCCTCTTCCACAAAATTTCCCTGAGCCATGTTGGGTTCATTTTTGGTCTGCTTCAGTGCTGAGGTGTTGGGGGCCTCTGAGGCTCTGGCGCTCTAATTTGATAGGAGTTGATTTTTCTCTGTGTTGGTCTCCTTCCCCCCCTTATGCTGGTATCCGGTTCATCAGGAAAACAGCACTCTTGCTTGTTTCACCACTTTTCCTTAGTTTCAGTCAGGCCCCTTTTGAGGTTTGTTGGGGCAGCTCTCTCCTTAGGCTCTACATCTACCTGTAAAAGAGAAGCAGATTCTCCAACGGAGAGTAAGTTAGCACCCGGAAAAATTGAGATAACACTTACTTTTTTGATAGAGAGTTTAACACAGGCCAGAGAGATTTGCTCAACCATGTTTGTAGCAGCTCAATTTGTAATAGCTAAAAGCTGGAATCAACCCAGATGTCCATCATTAGAAGAATGGATAACTAAGTTGTGGTATATCTACACAATGGAATTCTATACAGCAGTAAGAAAAAACGACACAAAGAAATTGAGGAAAAATGGTTGAACCTGGAACAGATCATTCTCAGTGAACTTACCCAATCACAGAAAAAAAATCAACACATAGTCTCACTCATCTACAACACCTAACCTGAATCTACCCAAGATACCTTACATACCCAGCAAGCACCTCATGGACTAGACACTAGGATGGATGGGGAGGGAGGGGAGGGCATCAAAGGGGTGGGAAACACTAATCTGGACCCAAATGGCAATGGTACCATAAAATTCTACTTCCTAAAAGGCAGACCAAATGGCTGAACCTTCACTAGACCCTTACAGGAAACACCTGAACCACAAGAAACTGGAGAGGGTAGGATCAAGACTAGCCTATATCTTCTACATCTTCCCTCCCTCCCTCTCCCCCTCTCCCTTCTCTCTCTCTCCTCTAACTCTTGTATATTAGTTATGTTTTTCCTCATTTTCTTAGTGAGCACTGACCTGTAACCCCCACTACCAGCTTGGGGCTATCATCCACAATGAGCTTTTGATCAGAGAAACCTACAAGGTTTCCCAAAACAATGACAGACTTCTGTCAGAATACTTGATGACCCACCAAAGGTCAGTGGTAAGACCCTATTGCTGAAGACTCCATACACAGCTGACACGTAAAATGGAACAGCATGGCTGGAAGCCAGGAGAGAGTCAGTCCCCAGACAGTCAGCATGTCTAGTGCCAGAAGGCGCTACATGGGTGACTGGGGGAAATGACCAATATCTGTCCAAGCAACTCATGGTCTAACCTACTTAGCAACAAATAACCTGGTGTGATGCCCACACAAGTGCAATAGTGGCACACAGCCATGGTGGGGAACCAACTGCTCTTGATTTGGCTAACTGATCCCCTCAGTGGTACGAGACCCATAGCTGGAGCTGGGAAACAAGTCCGAACCATATCCAAACATAAGCCCACTCTCCAATAACAAGCTACCATCAATCATGGGGTACCTGAGTTATTTTTAAGACTACTGCATCGTTCTGTCCTTGATAAGTGTTCAGGGTTCACCACTGGTCATGTTTCTGTGTCACCGTTTCCAGTAGAATCTTTCAAAGTAGTTTGTTTTCCCATCAGCTAGTCCAATAGGAAAAAGAAATTGCGTTTTTTCAATGAAAATTTGAAACTGAAGGCAAGAGCATAGTTCTCACACTCTTTCTTTGGGCAAAGTTGCTAACTTAATGGCGTGGTAACCTAACATCCCACATTGTAAACCAATGCACTGTCTGCTCCACATTGTTCTGGAAAGGCTTCTTTCGGAGTAGTATCTTATCTTGATGTGGAAATTCTTCTGCCCTCACAAAATTGATTATAAAAACAAACATACAAACCTAAAATACAAAGACATTTGTAACACCTTTGGAAGTGAAAGGTGCTGCTGTCCCAGTAGAGGTCAGCACTTCCCTTTCTGCTCTCAGTCCAGCAAAATTTAAGCTTCCTCTACTGTAATGAAAACTCTCCACAACAAATAGTAATAAAAAAGGGAAAAATGAAGCCAGGTGTGGCCTTTAATCCTAGCACTCAGGAGGCAGAGGTAGAAGGATCACCATGAGTCGGAGGTCACCTGAGACTACATAACCAATTCCAGGTCACCCTGGGCTAGAGTAAGACCCTACCTCAAAAAAAAAAAAAAAAGGAAAAAAGGAATAAATGAAGACAACTGTTTGTTTTCAGCTCTCACTTTCAAAGCTGTGCCATGCTTAAATTATAATACCTTGTTTATTTCCTGTGTGAATAACTCCCTTCTCTTCAAGGAGGCTGTTTAGCAAATACTGTCAGTTTAGGAAAATTATGATTGCAATTTTGGTTGCCCCAGTTTACAGTTATCATTTTAACATAGAAGAACTATTGTAATATGCTTTGGGCTATTATTAAAAATAATTATTTCAATAATTTTAATATATCAAGAATAATAATTGCTGGTGACTTTTCAGTTTCAGTCTTTGACTAAGTATCTTTCAAGAATGAGGTGAGATCATGAAAAGTTAACAGAAGTACATTAAATATTTGTAAACAAAATTTTCTAAAAGGATGAAACGAGTTGATTAGAATTGCTTTTGAGATGGGCTGAAGAGATGGCTTAGCAGTTAAGGTGCTTGCCTGCAAAACTAAAGGCCCCAGGTTCAATTCCCCAGGACCTACATAAGCCAGATACACAAGGTGGTGCATGTGTCTGGAGTTTGTTTTCAACAGCTGGAGGCCCTGGCATGTGCATTCTCTGTCTCTCCCCCTCCCTTTCTCCCTCCGTCCTTCATTCTTTCTTTTTCTCTCACAAAAAATAAAATTCATTTGTGAGAAAGTTATGCTGTTTATAGTCCCTTTTTTTGTTTCCATGACAACAGATGTTTCTTTACCCAGTTTATAGTAATTTACAACTAGAAGTTTTTAGTGCAACTCTCATGCTGTGAGTTGAGCTGTTAAATTTAAACTTCATGATTGTTCATACATATGCTGTAGATCCAGTTTGCCACTTTGAACCTGTAAAAATAATCATATGGCTGTGTTCTGTGACTTATGCATGTACTTGAATTATTTTTCCCTCTGTATCTTTTCATGGGTAAGATAACAAGAAAACAGTCCAAGGAGTGTGAAAGGAAGTGATGATATTGGAACCTTTTTTTCATAGTTTTTGGCTTGTCTTATGTTGATCGATTTTGCTTTGAGGCAAGGCTAACTTCTTTATAGTTGAATGAGTTGTGTGGGATTTTAAGCCCTGGAGTCCTCTATTGGTTTGTGATGCCTGCAGATACACAAGTAATGTATGCAAAGGGGACCCCATACATGGCTGTGAACCACAGTGTAGAGCCTATGGCTTTAGGGTATCAGCTTCGTCACAGGAGACTCAAACGATCATGATGGCTTTAAGTAAAAGGAGGAACTGAGGCACTTTCTTGTGGACCAAACTGTAACACATATCCCTGGTCTTCAGATCTCAAAGTGAAGTGAGTCAAACAGAAAACTGGAGATAAGTGCTCCTAGGAAGAGTAGTTCATTTTCCCTCCTGGAAGTCATTCATCCTTGTCCTCCCTCTCCTTGAATATCAGGCTGATGACGTACCTATTCCTGAGTAGGAGACAGCTCTAACACAATCTGCAAGAACCATAAAGCATTATAAGAGAATTCTAAAGAAAAGAAGAAAGAAAGGCTTTGTGGGGATCAAGAACTTGCATTGTCTTTACAAGCTGCACTGCAATTTCCTACCCTAGCACTCCGGCACAGTCATATACTAGACCTGAGGTTTGATCCCCATTAACTGTCCGCTCAAAGAGTAGAGTTGGCTGTAAGGAGACAACAGTGACAGTGAGTGGGTAGGGAAGGATTTATGCAGTGCACTCTTCCTAAAATAGAGTTGTTAGCCTTACCACAGAAAAACTTACTCATGTAATAACTTCAGAATAGACTAAAATGTGGGCAGAAAGAAAGAAAGAAAAAGAGTACCACTGTATTCGAGACCTTAAATATTAGATTGTACATGCTAGCAAGTAATAAGAAATGGACAGGTAGTGACAGTGCATCTTTATTGTGGTCTGAACCCAGTGATTGGCACTCAGCAGGTTGCCTTTAGATAGTTAAAAGAAGCATATGGTTCTCCATGTCAGTAATAACAATTAAACAGTGTAGGATATAACTAGGCCAGATAGCATTAACTGTATAGAAGTTCATGGAAGAAGTCTGTCTTCTGTCTTTTTGGAGAGTGAAGAATTACCACTCTTAACTTACTACTTTTAAAATATTTATTTATTTACTTATTCATTTATTCATTTAGTTGAGAGAGGGGCCAAAGGGGGCAGAGGCAGGTAGAGAGAGGGAGAATGGGCACACCAGGGCCTCCTAGTCACTGCAAACGAACTCCAGACACCTGTGCCACTGTGCATCTGGCTTTGTGTGGGCACTAAAGAACTGAACGTGGGTCCTTTGGTTTTGCCACCAAGCAATCTCTCCAGCCCTTAACTTACTACTTATAACTTTATCACCCCTTTAATCTTTTAGCTAAGGAATTCAAAAGAATGTTCTTAAGTGGAACATAAATGTCAGCCTTATTTCTAAGTTATCTTTATCCCCATCCTCAGAAAGAAAATTTACTTTCCCTTCAGTTTCCAATCCAAGTACTAACCAGGGCCAATCCTGTTTAGCTTCCAAAGTCAGAAGAGATCAGGCATGTTCAGGGTCATATTGCTACAGTCCCTTCAGTTTCTGTCAGTAGAATTTTCTTTTGAACTGTTCTGTTTCCTCAGCCTGTATCTTTAGAATGCATCAAATTTCTATACATCCACAGTTTTCAGTTTGTCTGACTTGCTAAAATGTCAGTGGCATGTCTTTAGCTATACACTAGTCATGGATGGCTCTGGATACTGACAGTCTAATTAGTTACCCAGCAAACTAGAGCAGAGGGAAGGAGGAAGGTTGAGCCAGTCCGGGCATCATGGCGCTGGTGGTGATCTCTCTGAAGTGCACCAGCTGCCATGGTCAGACTGGGTAGAGCCCTTAGTGCCCCCAAACAAATGACAGAGCATCAGAAAAATTCTGCTTATGACTTGGTTGAGCCAGGACTAGCACCTATTTTTTCTAAGTAACAAGGAAGGTGTTTTTTTTGTTGTTTTTGCTCACATTGACCTACCAAATTTAAGCTATCTGTAGAGGGCTTTCTATACTCTCTTAAATATAGACAGATATTTAATTTTTAATACCTCTTCCAGATTTTTGACAGGTTATGCATATGCTAATAGAAAATGGGCTTATTATTTGAAGCACAGAGCTGCTTGTCACTGAAGCTTCATTAACACCGTTATCACTGCCTGGCATTTATCTTATAATTTCTAGAGCTGACTGTTGTGTCTCCATGGAAACCCAAATTGCAATTGAAACAAGTATGATAATAAAGGCATCTACCAAGATTGACAGCAAGCAAAGCCTAGTTACATTTGTTTATAGTTCCTTTAGTAGCTACAGCTAGAGACAGAAAATACGCACTTTGGGTACTTCAAATTAACTCTCTCCTGTCATGATGGTACTCAACTTTGCCTATATGACAAGTTTTAACATCTTTGGTTATGATGTTAGTAATAAGCAGTCTAATTTTTGCAGGAATCATCTCAAGCCATTGTGATATGAAATTAACTATGTTCTTATTTTGATCCAAAAATAAACTCTGGATACTTTCGACAGTATGAAATATTGGTTAGTCCTGAGCTGGCAATTTGTGATGGTGCTTAAAGAATTTCTTTTGAGGGCTGAAGTGATGGCTTAGCAGTTAAGGCACTTGTCTGTAGCCTGAGGACTCATGTTTGACTCTCCAGATCTCACAAAAGCCAGATATACAACGTGACACAAGCACTCAAGGTCATGTATGCACACAAGATGGTGCAGGCATCTGGAGTTCACTCACAGTGGCTGGAGGTCCTGTTGCACCAATTCTCTCCCTCTCTTCAACCACCCCCTGCCCTTTGCTTTATGTGTCTTCATTTAAAATAGGTAGTCTGTTGGGCTTGCCTCAAAGGAAAAAAAAAAAAAAAGAATGTGTTTTGAGGTAGAGGGAACAACCACAGAATAATATCAGAAAAATATTCCTGATGTTGAGGAATCTGACCTCATTCAACTTCATGACTTCACATTGATTTGGTTCATGTCTCAAAGCAAAGAGTTATAAAACTGGAGTGGGTCCAGAGTGAATTTTTCTGAAATTAATTTCACTCTGAAAGACTCCATCTGCCTGTGTTTGGGAAAGAGACTTAGGCAGATATATAAACACATGATCATCTGTATTCATTGTGCCCATGTAGTGTAAAAAATGAAGAAATGGCTAAAAAAAAAAAAGCTATGGGGAAATTTGATAAAATGAACCTCTTAGAATAAGAGCCATTATAATTTAGCACATATTCCTGTTTTTAGTCTGTTTTAGGGTTTACATGTAATGGTGCACATTTTAAACAAGAAATGCCAAAACCTAATTGGTGATTTGTTACTCAATAGGGTTTTGGACATGGGGCAAGGAGCTGTAGATTTCCAAATCTGAATGTGATATTTTATACTGATTTCATATTATGCTGTAATTTAGGGATTAAAACCCAGCAAAATAGAATGTCATTTAAATGACTGCCCATTTTGATAAAACTACGACATCCATATTGTAAGAAAACAATAAAGTGACATGCAGAGAGCTCTAGAAGTCTTCATTCAGCTTATGCTAGCATTTGGCAGTATTCTTTTCTATTTTGTAAATTTCTTTAAGCAGACTAATAGGCAAATGTTCTGGGCTGCTGTCTAGAAATTCAGTGTAATAACTATAGAATATCTGGTTGCCTTTTGTTATGCCTGGATAAAAAAATTGTTGAAAATTCATGACTAATCTCTCTAATGATGTCACAGTTATCTCTTAAGGGTTTTAAAACCATAGATACAATTTTTATCATTTCTGAAAGACAAAAAAATTAAGTTTTTCTTCTGGATCATTTATACATTGTTGACCTTGTAAAATAAGTCTCCCAAAATGGAGTAACTAATCCTTGTCTGCTTTTCCTCTCTTCATTTCTCTCAGCCAAAGAAAAACAGTAATAGGTAGATAAAATTAGAGCAGAATTCCTGGTAAAAGAGTAATCCAAACAAAGCTGTAGAGTCTAATAAGCAAAGTCGTTAGGTACATCTATTATCTAATGAAAGCAAATTAGAGAATGCACAAACCCCTGATTCACTGTAGGGTTAAAATGAGAAAGGACCCCTCAGTTCATCCCTAGGGAACAAAAAAAAAAAAAAAATAGCTATGGGGACATTTGATAAAATGAATCTCTTAGAATGGAGATTGTTACTAAAAGTATTAATTATATTGCTGGTTTCAATGGGAACTTCTGGTGACACAAGTCAGCTCCTGCTGTGAGTGGGTTTTGACTTCCTAGGATCTCTCTCTAGTCTGTTTCTTACCAGGTTTTGGGACTACCTATTACAAACCCTTTCTCTTGTTGGCTATTTTTAATCTCCAGTGGGTCAAAAATGCATATGTACATTTTCTAAATTGTAAAAATAAATAAAATAGTCTTTGAAGAACAGATAGCAGTGCTTTCCATAATGCTTAAAGGATGTAAATGTAGAACAGAACATTATCATACAGGTTTTCTGGCTTCTGTGACATGATTTTTTCTTTTTTTTTAATGTAAAAAAATTTTTTTTTTAATTTTTTTTGGTTTATTTTTATTTATTTATTTGAAAGCGACAGAGAAAGAGGGAGAGAGAGAGAGAGAGAGAGAGAGAGAATGGGCGCGCCAGGGCTTCCAGCCACTGCAGACGAATTCCAGATGCGTGCACCCCCTTGTGCATCTGGCTAACGTGGGTCCTGGGGAATCGAGCCTCAAACCGGGGTCCTTAGGCTTCACAGGCAAGTGCTTAACCGCTAAGCCATCTCTCCAGCCCTTAATGTAAAAAATTTTTACTGACAACTATATACCAGGATAATTCCCTCCCCTCCCCCACCTTCTCCTTTACAACTCCACTCTCATATTCCCTCCCTCTCTCCATTAGTCTCTCTTTTATTTTGATGTCATCATCTTTTTCTCCTATTATGAGGGTATTTTGAAGGTATTGCTAAGCACTGTGAGGTCATGGATCTCAAAGCCTATTTCTGTCCAGACAGTTGCATTGTAAGGAGGGGTACCCTTCCTTTGGTTCTTATATTCTTTCTGCCACCTCTTCTGCAATGGACCCTGAGCCTTGGAGGGTATGATAGAGATGTATCAGTGCTAAACATTCCTCTGTCATTTCTCAGTACTATGTTGCCTTTTGGGTCATCCCAGTGGTCACTGCCATCTGAAAAGAAGCTTCTCTAACCAAAAGCGAGAGTAGCGTTAATATATGAATATGAACATTAAATGTAGTGCTTTCAGAGTAGTTTGGTGAGCATAATATATGAATTTAGCCAGACAAGACTCAGCTTTATACCCTTAAGGTTCATGACCTCTCCTTCCATAGGCTTTTGATTTGGTTTGATTAGGTTTTCAGTACCAGGCATGTGCATAACTAGGTTGCTAGCATTTTTGCCACATACAAGTTTGAAGGCATTATCAGAAAAAAGAAATACACGTGAACCTAATAGGTTGTTAGTCTCTAGAAATTAGACTGTCTCCACTGAATTTCACTCAACTGAATTCTGATTTCTAATCTAAACTACTGTCACTAGTATGACATAATTAGATCCCATTTAGTGTCAACTTTTTATTTTCCAGGACAGCGAAAAGAAACAGTGGCATCAGAAATTTCTAATGTGTTTCTATCAAACATCATACTGCTGGCTGCCTTCCTTAGGTTGGTAGTCCATATCATTTTTTTGTTTGTTTGTTTTTCAAGGTAGAGTCTCACTCTAGCCCAGGCTGACCTGGAATTCACTATGTAATTTCAAGGTGGCCTCAAACTCATGGCAATCCCCCTACCTCTGCCTCCCAAGTACTGGGATTAAAGGCGTGTGACACCATGCTTGGCTCATTTGTATTTTTGACTACACATTACTTATGACAGAGAAAGGCAGGTCAAAATTAGGTTGGGAAGAGACCAGCCTGAGTTTAAATTTTGCCATTGACCTAAGAAAATCAGTCTCCCAAAATGGAATAACTCATTGTTGATGATACAATAAATAATGGATGGAAAGATAATCAATATTTAACAGACAGAAAAAGTTAAGCCCTCGGATAGGTACTGAATACCTATGCACAGAGGTGATCAAAGTTTTGGTCCTTCAGTCTACAGTCCAAACTAGGACTGTCCACTGAGCAGTTTGCAGTGATTTAGAAATAACAGATGATAGCCAGAAATGGGAAAGTGACTATACAGGACAGGTGAACTTGGCAAACATTTAGAGAAAAATAAGCATGACTCATTAATGTATTGGAGTTGGTGCGTTGACTCTTACGATTTAATACAATGTATGATTTAATAAGACATCCTTGTCATCAAGAACTGCAGTTTCACCCTGTGCCTACCGTGAGGTTCAATTAATTAATATTTCTGTAGGATCTGCAGTCAGAAAAGAAAGAAGTCAGAGCTGGAGGGATGGCTTAGCAGTTAAGACGTTTGCCTGCAAAACCTAAGGACCCAGGTTCCATTCCCCAGGACCCACATAAGACAGATGTACAAGGGGGTGCATGCATCTGTAGTTCATTTGTAGTGGCTAGGTGCCATGGTGTGCCCATTCTCTCTCTCTATCTGCCTCTCTCTCACACTCAAAATGGATAAATAAATAATTTTTTTAAAAAAAAAGAAGATGAAGAAGTCAGAGCAGGCAGTCTGTCTGTATTATGTGCCTGTTCAGTGTGAGACATTGCTCCTGTTCTCAGATTGCTGAGGTATCAGGAGAATTTGAATCAATAAGAATAATAGGGAAGGGGCTGGAGAGATGGCTTAGCAGTTAAGCGCTTGCCTGTAAAGCCTAACGACCCCGGTTCGAGGCTCAATTCCCCAGGACCCACGTTAGCCAGATGCACAAGGGGGCGCATGCATCTGGAGTTTGTTTGCAGTGGCTGGAGACCCTGGCGCACCCATTCTCTCTCTCTGCCTCTTTCTCTCTTTCTCTGTGTCACTCTCAAATAAATAAATAAAAATTTTAAAAATTTAAAAAAAGAATAATAGGGAAGAAGAACATGAAACTTCATTAAATGCCAAATAAAATTAAAAGACAGGAAAATATTATTTGTAGATGTATAGAATTTGCGATGGTACTAGAATGTTCTTTCAGATTAAAGTTGAATGGACAAGACCATGGGTCATGTTAGAAGAGAAATAATTGGGCTGGAGAAATGGCTTAGTGGTTAAGGCATTTGCCTGTGAAGCCTAAAGACTCCCATTCTATTCCCCAGGACCCAAGTAAACCAGATGAATAAGGAGGCACATGTGTCTGGAGTTCTTTAGCAGTGACTGGAGGCCCTGGCACTTCCACTGTCTCTTTCTTTCTCTCTGCCTCTTCCTCTCTCTCTCAAATAAATTAATTAAATATTTTTTTAAAAAGCTAAAAAGACCCAGGTTACATTCTCCAGGACCCACGTAAGCCAGATGCATAAGGCAGTTCCTGCATCCGGAGTTCGTTTGCAGTGGCTGTAGGCCCTGTCATGCCAATTTCTCTCTCTCTCCCTCCCTCTCTCTGCCTCTTTTCTCTCTCACAAATAAATAAATAAAAATAAAAAATATTAAAAGAGAGAATAATACTTGGGAATAGAGAACCTCTGTCCAGGAGTTGGGAGAGTGTGAGAGTGAAAAGTGGAGACGGGACAGATATTGTATCATAGATATCAAAAGCATGGGTTAAGGTACTGGCCTCTATACCTGTGCAAGACCAGCAGCACACATGACCAACTGCTCCAGCTAGAGATCTATGACAGGCTTTCTCTTCTGGTGGTTCACGGGCCTTCAGTTTCACATGTGTGTGTGAAGGGGAGGTGAATTAGGGACTGCTTTCCCTAAGTCCCAGCTCTTTTTTTTTTTTTTTTTTTTTTTTTGAGAGCGACAGACATAGAAAGATAGAGGGAGAGAGAGAGAATGGGTGCGCCAGGGCTTCCAGCCACTGCAAACGAAATCCAGATACGTGCGCCTCCTTGTGCATCTGGCTAACGTGGGACCTGGGGAACCGAGCCTCGAACCGGGGTCCATAGGCTTCACAGGTGAGCGCTTAACTGCTAAGCCATCTCTCCAGCCCAAGTCCCAGCTCTTTATTAGAACAGTTCTTGCTCTCTCTTTCTCTCTCATCAGCTAAATGAAGTAGTATAACTTAACCATTCTTTGGCTTTGTTTTTTCTTTTGATTTTCACTTAAACATTGGCCATAAGTGTGCAGTGTGGTTTAGGGTTCTGAATGCCAAGTCACTGTATTTGTATCAGTCATTTGTTTTTAGCTTACTGAAGGCCCTTGCCCTTTGCTCTATTACAAGTCACATCACTTAAGATACTGGTTCTTATGTATATCTCTGTCTCTTCTTATTAGCCACAGGCAGCTTAGGAACATCAATTACCCGTTTTTTCAGATGTCTCCTTCAAACCTGGCTTGTGGCTGACATAAGGCAAGCCTTCTGTAACTGTAAGAATGGGAAAAAAAATGAGGATTTTGTGTGAAAGTGACTTCTGTAAGAGGGAATTTGGCTAACACTGTTTCTTCAGACGTTGATGTCAATTTACCTCAACTGCTGTCTTATAATAAATCCAGGCAAACTATTTTCAGTGGTGGGTAAAGCAGGAGTTGTTTGCTCTGAGAGTCACAGCTGCTAAAACCTAGTCTGCAAGGAACCAGAGTTGTGTGCTTTCCTTCATTACGTGCACTTGTTACTTTCTTCCAGTGCTGTAGACCAGGAATGGAGTATAAGCATGTTTGTTTTAAAAACAAAATTGGTATTTATTTTGGGAACTGTGGGCCTGTTGTAGTCAGGTTCACCTTGCTGTAGAAATCACCCAACTAAGAGCAGCTTGTGGGAAAAAGACGTTTATTTTGGCTTACAGGCTCGAGGGAAAGCTCCATGATGGCAGGGGGAAACAATGGCATGAGCAGAGGGTGGACATTACACCCTGGCCCACATAAGGTGGACAACAGGAACAGGAGAGTGTGCCAAACACTGGCAAGGGGAAACTGGCTATAACACACATAAGTCCGCCCCAACAACACACTGCCTTCAGTAGGCATTAATTCCCAAATCTCCCATCAGCTGGGAACTTAGCATTCAGAACACCTGCGTTTATGGGGGACACCTGAATCAAACCACCACAGTGCCTATGCTGAATTTCATGAATGGTTGGTCTTCATTTTGTAATGATCTGCTTTTCAGTTTGTTGATGGCCAAATTAATCCCTCAGTCATCCCCCCCACAAAAAAACAAGCTTTTTCCAATACTTGCTCACCACAGATAGACAAATTCTGCAGTCAGCTTGGGCAAGTAAATCAGACTGCAAGGGCACCCTCCGTGGGCCACAGAGGGACACTGCTTGCCTGAGCTTCCCTTTCTGTACAGTCGGAGCAGTGGCAGTAACTTTGGCATGGGGGAGGGTGCGTATCAGGTGAGAGCCTAAGCACCTTCAAAGGTGTCTGCACATCTTGTTTGAGATGATTATTTCCCTGTTGCCATTTCTAAATGTTCACTTAAAACACTTTCCCCCTCCTTGCACACATGCCTTCTTCTTAGACCCTAAAGTCCACTTAACTATTTGTGGTAAATCAAGCAAAGAAAAGTGTTTCTCTGGTGGGGGTGATCCACATCCACTGCCTCACAGCCTTCTCAGCAAGAGTTACTATGCATTCATCCATCAGGTAACCTTGCATGCCTCAACATTTACTACTTCAGGAGAGTTTTCCAGCTTTCTGCTTTTATTATCAGACAAATTGAGATAAAGTAATCAGGTTTTCCTTTTACTTGGTGAGTCCAAATGCTGGTGTTCTGTGACCTTTGCTAAAGGATCAGTTCTCTGTGAATCATGGATGCATTTTACCCTGATAAACAGATAGGTAGCTTCCAGACCTCTGGTCAAATAAAATCTGATATTAACTCTAGTCATTTAGCAAACATCTATGGTGAATGTGTTCTTTCCAATTTACCTGGGAAAGAAAATGATGTCCTATACATTCTTATGAGATTACTATTTTTTTCAAGTTTGTCAAAGCCCAGGGAAAAGAATCTTATGTCTATGCACATAAAAGAAACTTGAACGTTTTTAGAGGAGTGCAGACTAATTTACTTATAATTTAAACATTGGAGAAGGTTCCAGATAGCCTTTCAGATACATACAATATTATTTGCTTCAGTTAATCTTCCCTGAGGATTTACCAGCTGGTACATAGCCATCTCACCTCAAAGATTTTGAACCTCATTCTATGACCAGTGTGGGTGTGGTTCATAAGACTTGCTTCCCATGGTAAATGGTAATAAAACCTTCCAGGTAAATATGGGACCATCATTTGTTTGTTTTTAACATCTTATCAGGATAATTGATATCCAGGAAGTTTTAAGTTTACCAAAAGTACTGAAGTACTCATGACCATGCCACACTTAGGACACAGCTGTACCAGTCAAGTAGAAGACTGCCTTGTTGAAAAACAATGAGGGAAGATAGAGGTTTTCATATTGGCATACATTAAGTGGTTCAGGTTAAAAGTGGCTATGGCAAGTTTACAGTGACAATGAAAGTCGAGGAAAGGTTGGTCTTCCTTTCTGATGTGCCGCAAGAAAGTTGTGCCACCGGTCCTCAGGTTGCCCTAATGCCAGTTTGTAAAGGAGATGATGCTCTTCTTAAAGACCCAACACCATCAAGACAAACAATGTACACAACTCAGTGCTGTTGAATTTCATGCCGGCTGTGCAACTTGCCAGAAGCACAAGGCCCATTGCCAGGTCCTTCCTTCTGTTTTTGCCTTATGCAGCTCAGTGTTGGATAGTTTCCTGTGATAACCAAAACAAAGCCTGTTTCTTTGTGTGCTGTCACTTAAATAAAAGTGATATTAAAAAATGATTCTCAGCCAGGCATGGTGGCTCACGCCTTTTTATCCCAGCACCCAGGAGGCAGAGGTAGGAGGATTGCTGTGAGTTCGAGGCCTCCCTGAGACTCCATAGTGAATTCCAAGTCAGCCTGAGCTAGAGTGAGACCCTAGCTTGAAAAACCAAAAAAAAAAAAAGATTCTCAAGCCCTTTGTCAAAGTGACTTTGTCGGCTGCCTGGCATGATGGGACTGCAGCTAGGACTGTAGGAAGAACGCTGGCACAGATGGAGAGGGGTGGTTCTTTGGCAGCATACTCAGCAGCTGGTCACTCACAGCTCCATCTAAGCTTCTGTGTTGCTCCCCACAGTGTACATGACACCTTGTCAACTCTCTGGCCTGCATGCAATTGCCTGTGAGCCTGGGGGACTAAACTGTACACAGAAGGGGAGTCACACCAACCATTCAGGAAGCTGGTCATATTATCTGAATTTTCTTTTTCATAAGTTACTCTGTGCATCTAAACCATAGCCTTGCTAAAGGGTCCTTTTCTGAATTAGTACAAGTATTTATGGGCACTTGGCATTTTCTCAAGCCATTTTATAAGTCTGCTGCTCTCATTTGATATAGATACAGAAAGTATAACATGGAAAGCTTTCCAAAGACAAGATGAAAGATTAGAAATCTCAGTTTGTCTTGTTTCATTCTCTCGAAGGAAACTTGCAAATTATGAGGCCTTATGAAAAATGTTCCTGAAATTAATAATAATAACAATTATGTGTTGAATCACTTATTTTTAATGATATACTTCTTTAGAGGAACTTCAGAAGATTTTGCATATCCTCTGTTGATCTAATTTCTTCTTACTTGAAAATAGAGTAGGGAAGTAGGTCAGTGTATTGCTAAAAGCAAAACGTAAGCACTCTCATTATTTCCCCAACATCATTAGGTTTTCGTTTTGTCTCTAAGATGGATACCAACAATGCTCCCCTGGCTTCTTGCTCAGTTCCATTTGGCATCTGTCCTAGAGAAGCCTTAAAGTGGCCCTGTGCCAGGGGCCAAAGCAGAATTGGCACTCAAGATCTGGTTGCAGTTTGCAGGCAAGGTGCCCACAGCAATGTGGGTGTCTGTGTCCAGGGCCTGCAGTTGGTCACAGTCTTTGTGAAGTATTACCCTGGGGCTTCTCCAGTGCAACTTAGTTCACGAATTAGAAAGAGAAGATGATTGGCTTTTAAGTCTTACTTATCCACATTGTACAATCACTGTTTGTTAGGGGTATGATACTGCATAAGTCACATTAGTTCTGTCACTTAGTTGCTTCATTACCAAAATGAAGATGATTCCAACTGGAGCTGTTGTGATGTTATATGTCATGTACTTGGCAAAGGTTTCTGGCAAAAGGTAGGCTGTCTATAAATATGATTTGAATTTGAATCTAAATATCTGTACTATAAAAGGCACTCTACTGGATTCCAAGGAATCCAGGGAGTGAAGAGAAGCAAGCTAAAGTTAATTTCTATGCCAATTGGTTTCTTTTAGACAAGGTCTCACTCAGAGTTTGGATATGTGACCCCACAATTATTTCTTTGTGATGATTGTATTGACTCTGTGACCACTGGTAAGAACCCCTGGAGGCTTAATTTAAAACATGTCATTGGCTTACTTAGAAGTGTCTACACCTACAATCCTATGAGGACAAAAGTCTCTGAGAAAGAAGCATCAGCCAGAACATGAAGTTTTAGAGTTCAAAGGAGGAGGAGTTCGGTGGACTAAAGCAAAGTTTACCAAACTGTTGGCTACATCAGAATTTTAGTATATGGGATTCTGAAATAGTAGTGTTTTAGTCAGTTAAATATGACTATCTCTTCCAAATAAAAGCTCTGATTGGGAAAGTATGTTGTTGTTGGTGCTGGTCGTTTTAATTTACATGGCAACTAAACGTGATTGGATTGACTTAACAGGCACAGTTGCTGTACCTATAGCAGAGGCACTTGGTTATTTGCAATGGCAGACAGTTAAGGAAGGACACAGATAAGAATGAGTGAGAGCTGCTTCACAGACTCCAGAGAACAGGAAAGAAGAGTCGATAGGAATGGTTTTCTAAGCAGCCTGAGAGGAGTCAAGGTCAGCACTTTGTGCTATTTCCCACTGACAGAAAAAAGGTCCATGTAGAATTCTTTTAGTGCTGCCTTTTAATTGGCAAAGTACTTCCAGGGACCCAGTATGACTAGCTCTCCACTTTATCTTCCCATTGTTTTACCACTAGCTGTTCATTTTCACCCCAGCCAGATTAGACAGATGCTTGGCCACATTGTGGATTAGAAATACATTATACTTTTTTGCCAAGAAGGCATAAGCTTATAACCTTAGAAAAGGAACTTATGTCTTAGATGTTAGTATTTGAAAAATACTACTTTATCATAGGGTGATTATGTAACTTCAAAACATAAAGCACCTAGCACCTTGTATATAAAAGATATGTATTATTATTTAGGTTATGAATTTGTTTGTGTTTAAACTAAGATAATTTTCTCTTGAAAAAAATAGATTTATGATGGTCACTCACCTCAATAACAAGGAATTCACTGAGGAAATAACAAACATTTAAGACCATATATTCTGAGCTATGTTCTGCACAAAACACGTGTCTGTATGTGGTGGCGTCTGTGAAGCTTAGAGTAGGCAGTGATGGTGTTGAGATACAGAGGCCATGCTCCCAGCCACTCACTACAGGCGCCCAGCACATGCAGAGGTCTGCAGATGTCAAGGAAGGACGGCTGACTGAGAACAGTCGTGAACATACACTCGCCTGCCTAAAGACCAAGGGGATAAGCTTTCCTTCTCTGTGTAATTGGTGAGTTTGTATTTTGGAGAAAGTATAAATGCTCCTCGTTTGGAAAAACTGATGAGTGCTCCAGAATTCCAAGTTTAGACATTAAACAAATGTACAGTGCCTCACTCTCACACCATATTAATCATGCATGCTGTCACAGATGAGATGCAGTAACCCCATTTTTCAGGCTTCTGTTTTCTGGCAGTTTAGACCTGTGGCAGTACCTTCCTCTTGGCATTATAGTCAGCTATCAACAGCAATAATCACGAGTTCTTCCTGTCCTAGAAATAAGTCTTGCCACATTCTTCACTTTCAGTGTGCTGCAAATACTGCATTCTGTAAGACATGGGGCTTTGCCACTTCCACCTGCTGAAATCACAGCTCCACCCAGTTAAACTCTACTGAGTCGTCAGAGTGATTAGAAATAAGTATAGGTGCATAAGAACAAGATAAACAATTTAGCTCTAATATAAACAAGCATACATTGTACCTAAATTGTTGAAAGAAGATTTTGTACTCAATATTTTATTCAGGAGAACATTTTTATAACAATGAGGTTGATTAGAGCACTATCTGAAAATGCCTCAAGTATGACAGTCTGATTGTTTATCTCAAAGATAAAGAAATAAACTGGTAAAATAGGGGAATAGAAGTAAAAGATAAAAAGCCAAGACATAGCAAAAAGTATATTTCATCATTTTCCTTTGTGAATTACACCTAATTTAGGATTTCTTCATTCCATGGGCATTTGGCTTTAGCCATCACTACTGTCCTTTTTTTTTTCCTCTTTGAACCCAGGCTGTCTTCAAACTCATGATCCTGTGTACTTTATACTAGGCATCACAGACACGCTGTGTCTTATTTGTTTAAGGGCTCAGAACAGACCTAATCTCACAGCAGATTTAAAGTGCCTTTTGTTGTTGTTGTTGTTTTTCTAACCAAATAAAGAACTCTGCTTAAGATATGTCTTTGAATGTCTTGCAGTGAAATCACACATGCCATTTACATTTCAGTGTGTCCCTCTGACCTATTTTTAGGGAGGGGGATTGTGATAGGGTCTCACTCTAGCCCAGGCTGACCTGGAATTCACTATGTAGTCCCAGGCTGGCCTCAAACTCAAACTTCCTACCTCTGCCTCCCCCTCCCCCCACCAGTGCTGCAATTAAAGGCATACACCACCACACCCAGCTTTGACCTTTGATTTTGGACTAGGCTGGTCTCCTGCAAGGCTGTCGGTGGTGGAGCCTTAGCTCTGTGCTTGTTGAAATGTTTTGTGTTTTCTTGGGCTGCGTTGCTGAACCAGGAGCACAGCCTTGCAAAGGAGTGCTGACCCGAGGCATTCAGTCTTCTTATAGAGTACCTGTAGGGTGCATGGGAGGTGGCGGAGGTGGTTTTGTTGTGATATTTACTCTAGCTCAAAAGGAGAGGGAAGAAAAGGAAGGTCTTCATCATCATATTGCATGATAGTAGCCAGAACTATAGGCTTGAAACAAGTGGTCTCTTCCAAATGGGGATTTGGGAAGTGTTAGGAAGAAAGACATCTAAAAACTTATGTTTTGGGTTCTTTTTCTTTCCCAAACGTGTGATTGTTTAGAACTTAAGTGCAACATCTGGAAGTCAGATATATAGAGAAATTTATGGAGTGTGAAAGGTTTGAAATATTCAATGTACTTTAGTGGGAACCCAACTTTCTGAGTTTTCTTGTTTTGTTTTTGTTTTTGGGTGGGGGGCAGTGTTTCTTTTTTCCAGCACAAAGCAGGCAACTCTGAGATCATTTTTGCTTCTCTGAACTAAGCCCTTTGTGCCTGAGTCCCATAACAACGCTCTTTTTAAAAGAGAACCCCTCCCAGACCTAGCTCTTTCCCCAGTGTGTGCAGCCAATCAGCTGCACCGAGCTGCATAGCTGGAGCGCTTTCCATTGTGAGCGGCAACGGCGTACCGATTCGATGCACACATGGATGCCTCGCGCACTCTGCAAATTCATCACCAGCATCTTGCATTAGTCATCTGACTGACTGCCAAGTGTTTCATTTTCTTTCCATGTGACTTTATTATTACCACCTCTCCCCTCTCTTCCAAAACCTCCAAAAAAGGGCGGGGAATGGGAAAGAGGGAGAGACATCCAGCCCTGCCTTTCTTTCTCAGTGATACCCGTGCAGGGCTGATAAAGCTGCCCGCCGTGATGTTGATGGCAGGCTTGTCAATGGAGATCTGCATTTAACTTGCAGCTGCCTCCCAAGTCCTGGGTAGGAAATGTCCACACCCTGGGTGACAGGCAGCCAGGCGCTGCCTGTGCTCGAGAGTCTCTGCTGAACAGCAGCAGCATGCAGTGAGAGCCTTGCTGCTGCCCTTGCTGCTGCCACCAAGGAGCAACCAAATGGTGCCTCTGCTTTGTTTTAGTTCATCACATTTCTACGACTCATTAGGCACTTTCCCCTGTGCTCCTCTTCCTCCTTCCGCCTCCTTACCCCCTCCCCTACTATTTTTTTCTTCCTGTCCCTCACCCTGCAGCCCTAACTCTGGCTCCTGGTTCCGTTTTTTTTTTTCTTCTGACAGTAACGGCACAGCCAACAAGATGAACGGAGCTTTGGATCACTCAGACCAACCAGACCCAGATGCCATTAAGATGTTTGTCGGACAGATCCCCCGGTCCTGGTCGGAAAAGGAGCTGAAAGAACTTTTTGAGCCTTATGGAGCTGTCTACCAGATCAACGTCCTCCGGGACCGGAGTCAGAACCCTCCCCAGAGTAAAGGTACAGACAGCATGTGGCACTGGGGTATGGGTCAGCCAGGTGTCAGGGTGGGTCCCACAGCTGTTGTGGGCATTCCTGGGCATCCAGAGCTCCCAGAGCCTCCGTCCTCAGGAGGGAGGGCAGAAGAGAGGAAGGGTGGGCTGGCTGGGAGCAGCTGGTGCTGGCAGTCTTTGCATTCTGGCTGCTCCTCCCTGAGCTCCCACCCGCGGAGACAGGTGGGACTCCCCAGAGAGGGAGGGCAGAAACACTGTCCAGTGTCCATCTAGTGGCCCGGTCCACTGTGAGGTCATTTTCTAGGCATTGCAGACTCTTTATGGGTGGGGTAGCAGGGATTAGTGTTTCCCAGCTTTGTGTTTCAGTAGCTAATTCTTTCTGTTACCATCCCATGATTTTTCATGTAATTACAATGGCTTTGCACTTTTCCATAGCTTGTTGGGACCTTGAAATACCATATAAATTGTTACTATGCTGCCACTGGTGTGAGGGGGAAAAGTATGCTTTGAGGAAGGACATCTATTTTGGGGGGAAGTGACCCATTGGGGATCATTAAGTGGAATTGTGCCTTTTGGAAACAGGGGTAGCACCCTAGTGGCTTGAGATAGTTAACACACCGTAAGAAATATTGAGGTTTACGCCCTTATCAGTAGGAAGATTAAAGGGTATGGTGCGGTGCTTACTCCTGCCTCCATTTTAGGATGTGATGGGGGTAGAGGTTGCAGTCATTACCATAGAGGCCAGAGACCACTGTACCAGGTTGATGCTTCTGTGTGTGCAAGTTCTGCTTTGCACCCTCTGTACAGACTGAAGTGAAAGTACCTCCTCGGCTGCTTGGTCTCTATCGCTACTGTAACCCTTTTCTTCCTCTGTTGTTGATATCTCTATCTCCCTCCCTTTCTCCCCCCCCCTTTCCTCTCAGAGCTTCTCTGTTTCTCAGTGGATATCATAGTTCCTTTTTTGCCATGCCCTGATATTTCTGTCTGACTTTATTTTTTCAGTTGCATCTCCTAAGCGAGAGCTCAGTTTAGCTTGTGGTGTGCTCTTTAGTTAGACACACAAACTTTTGCCCATACTTTCCTCTGAACCTATTCCTTATTAGCAAGGCTAAAAGATAAGAGTAAGAAATCTTGGATTCTGAGAGATGCAGAGCTGTTGCTTATTCCCTATAGTGCTGAGGTCTGACCAGGTTTGAGGGAGCTTTTTAGGGAATTTAAAAGCCCATGCCAGTACTTACAAAAAGATCAACAGAGACTTGCCTTTAGATTATGTTCATGAGACTTTTTTTTTTCAATATTTGAGAGAGAAGCAGAGATAGAGAAAATGAGTGGGCACACCAGGGTCTCATGCCTCCACAAATGAACTCCAGACACATGTGCCACTTTGTGCATCTGGCTTTATGTGGGTACTAAGGAATTGAACCTGGGTCCTCTGGCTTTGCAAGCAA
Organism: Jaculus jaculus; assembly: GCF_020740685.1. Taxonomy (NCBI): domain Eukaryota; kingdom Metazoa; phylum Chordata; class Mammalia; order Rodentia; family Dipodidae; genus Jaculus; species Jaculus jaculus. The sequence continues at coordinate 69,326,647 of NC_059116.1, read as the reverse complement.
ACTCATTCAGCCACTGAGCCATCTCTCCAGCCCCATAAGACGAGTTTTCTATCTTAAAATAGATCATGGAATTCTAGAACTGTTTTAAAAAGATTATAGAATTTTATTGCCACACATTTGATCAACCTGTAATTTGAAAAGTAGAAAGTCATATAACTAAAAATTTAGATAAGTTAAAACCTCATAATTAGAATAGCAGACCTTCAGTGTATATATTCTGAAGATATTTATCCATATCTTTACCACACACAGAAAATAGTTTGTTTTAATACTTTCATAGTATACTACTTAGCAAAGACAGAATGCCATATAAGACTCAGCTAACATGTCACCAATAAGGGTCCTTTCCAGCCAATACTTTTAACCATCGAGCCTTCTCCCCAGCTCCCAATTTAGCTTTTGAATCCACACACCTTACTTTGGCTAAGAGCTTTTTCCTAGTCAAGTAAATACTTGTGTATGGCCTAATCATGCTAGTACTTTTTCTCTTTTCCCTAGGTTCTCCTTTGAACAACACCTTATCCTGAATGTATTTTAAACTAACATTATGTTAACTTTTTTTTTTTTTTATTTGAGAGTGACAGACACAGAGAGAAAGACAGGTAGAGGGAGAGAGAGAGAATGGGCGCGCCAGGGCCTCCAGCCACTGCAAACGAACTCTAGACACGTGCGCACCCTTGTGCATCTGGCTAACGTGGGACCTGGGGAACCGAGCCTCGAACCGGGGTCCTTAGGCTTCACAGGCAAGCGCTCAACCGCTAAGCCATCTCTCCAGCCCCATTATGTTAACTTTTGCTCATTAGATTTTCTACCTAATTCACAAAAGTGGTTTGCAGAAGATCAGGGTCTTGGAGAGGAAAGGAAGCCCAGTAAGGGAACTTTTAGAAGACACAGAAGACACATCAGGCCCTCTGCTAGGATATGTGTATATATAGCTGTTACCAAAATACTGACAGTAGATGAATTTAGCCATATTTCACAAATAAAGAAACTGGGGCTCAAAAATATTAAGAAACGTAGCTCAGTTGCCCAGAGTGAATAGTGAACACCGTTCTTCTGTCTTCATGTGTGTGTCTTCATTTTGTCTCTCAGTGAAATGAGACCCAACCCCAGCTCTGAACTGCTGTGTTTTGTGGCTTAGGTCAGAAGCCTTCTCCTTTAGCTAAGAGTTCCTTAAGTTAAAAAAAGGACATTTTGCCCTTTAAGAGCACTGATGGTTTCATTTCTGCCTTTGGGTTTAGTTTTTATACTCATGGGTTTGGATTGCACATCACTTCAACTCATGGTATCATGGGATAAGAGTTAGAGATGAAATCATTCAAATCTTACCTTTGGAAATACTGGTCAATTCCCATTACTGTGAACTCCAAGTCTCACATCAAATATTGCTTGAAATATGTGGGCTGTCAGCCAAAGCTTGAAAGGGCTTTTGTTATACCGATATCTCTGTTGTAAAGGTATTTGCTGTGATGGGATTTGGGCTATATAATGACATTGCTCTTAGAGGGTTACAAACCTTAGCTGTTTACATATAGAAAATAAAAGCCACCACTTTCTGTATTAATGCCTAATATAATTTTACCTGTTCATATGTAAAATAAGACCCTAAATTTACATTGATTTTTAACTCTGTCAGCAGAGTAAAATTAGCATGTTTTCACAGCACTGATGTCAGCCTCAGAAAGTAGAATTATTGGAGGCTTGATCTAAATATGGTTTAAATTATCTAAGTAAGACTTTTTGGAACAGCCCTGATTCATTGCCTCACTGGCCTTGATGCTTCCAAGGAAAGAAACAAATACATGTTATTACTTAATTCAGGTGAATTAGATCTTCACATTTTATGTCCTGCTTAATCAGAGATATGAAAGCTTTGTCCTGATTTTGACTTAAGAGTTGGAGTTTAAGCTATTTTTTCACCGTATAGATGTAGGTATTGTCCAAACAGGCTCAGGAACTCTGGAAAACCTGACTATGTCAACTGTCTTAACCTATTAGGACTCAAGATGAGCATGTTTTTTTTTGTTTTATTCAGTGTCTATCTGCCAAGCGTGTTGCTAATGAGAATACTATATAGTAAGTTTTTTAAGTCCTTTTATTTACTCATTAGTAAGAAAGAGAAATAAACTAAGGATGCATTAGGGTGTCTTCCCACTACAAATGAACTCCAGATGCATGTACCACTTTTATGAATCTGCCTTTACATGGGCACTGAGGAATGAACTAGAGCCTATAGACATTGCAAACAAGCACCTTTAACTGCTGAGCCATTTCCCCAGCCATATGTTTAAAAGAAATAAAAAAAGACTAAGCAGATGTTATTTCCTCTGTTTGGTATTGTTTTTGCTCATTCCTACTCATCCAAAAAAAAAAAAAAAAATGACTTTTGAAATCAGGAAAGCCTAAATTCAATTTGTGCTTCCAACACATGCCAAGTATTGACCTTGAGTACATGTACATTCCTTAATCATACCTAAAAGTAAAGATAGTCCTCATAGGGCTGCTCAGTAGTGAAGATACATGTTTTAACACAGAACTGAAATTTGGTAGGAACTTGTTATAATGGAGAACAATTATTATAGTTGTTATCATTACTAATGTCTCCAAGAACGTAAAATTTAATAAGAATAATAAAATAAGCTCACAGGTCATTATAAGGTAAAGGAACATAAGATAAGAGTAAGTTTAAAAGAAAGAGATAAGCATATTAAATTACAGAGGTTCGGAGAAGGAATACATAATTTTATGCTTATAGAAGATAAGAAAATACAGAATCTGTACCAGGGATTGAAAACAGCAAAGGTGATGTTGAACATTAACAGTTGTCCTAATTCAAGCAAGCAGGTAAGAAAATAAAGGGTGTACTCTAGAAACTGAATTCTCACAAATTTCAAAAGAAATGTGAAGTATGTAAAATAAGATGGAAGAAGGGAAAATCACAAAGCCTATAATTTATAGAATAGGGCTAGTTACAGTTTATTCTTAAAATAAAACTAATTGAAATTTCTTTTTAGACAGTGCAGAATCTGGAAAGGGTACTTCAACAAGAACGAGGCTAGGAAAGTAGTAGAGTGTGTTGATTTCTGTTGAGAGACTGATACTGCCCATCCTGAATAGAAAGTGATGGAGGCATAACGAAAGGGAAAGAAAGGAACTGGATGAATAGGGGCAGACGTGATGGGGAGGTTTGGGCTTATCTGGAAAAGTAGGGAAGGAGTCACCCATGATAAAGGCAAAGAAGAAACATGCTGAGTTAGTTCCGAGGTGCCCCCAAAGAACCAAGAAAAGATTTGAAGATTGGTACAAGTAGATAGCATTTCAGAGGAAAAGAGGAGGTTGAGGACAAGAAGAAGAACTGCAGAATATACAATTCTTGTCTAATGCTCTGATCATGAAAGAAGAAAGCTGACATATGTATTGCTATTGTTGCTTTTGCCAGTAATAAAAAAGTACAACAAAAATATGATCATAAAAGTGTAAACAAGATTTGAATCAGTGTCCTTGAATGAAGACAAGGAAAACCTGAAAAACATAAATAAAAGGGTAGAAACAGAGAATTTGAGATAACAGGTTAGTTAAGAGGAAAGGTCGCAGAAAATTCCAGTATATAGGAAAATAGGTGGTATTTGGTAGACATGTCCTCTTTTTGTAGTAGAGAATATATTTCAGAGAGCACTGGGTGGGATTGCAGACTTAAATGGTCTTAAGTTACTGCTTTGGAAAATTTGATAGGAAAAGTAGAGCTATTAAAGAGCAGAAAGGGCACATATACACTTAGATTGTAGTTCAGAGTAGACCCTGGTGGCTGAGGCTCTCGAGAACCACAGCAGATAGGGAAAATAATGGTCTGTGAAGAAGCTGGAAATGGAGTTATGAGTAACCTAGAGTTGGATGTACGTAAGCAGATTTGGTATAAGGCTGGGAATGTTAGCAAATATGTTAGAATGTACTTTCCAGGGTCTAAAGTAAGCAAATTTGTAAAGGTGAAAAATTGCTTCCTAGTCTGGGAGAAGAAAGATTTGAAGGTTTGTTTCCCAAGTAGGATAGAAGAAGTGAAAGATACATAAGTGGTTGTTTTCCAGTGAGAACCTATAAATGGTATATAAATTCAATGGATTGGCCCGTAATTTTCTTTATGATAAATCAGAATTGTAACCCAGGATCATGGCGCTCTGAAAAAAAAACACATTTTATAATGAAGGCTTAATATATTTTTCTTATTTAAAGTTGTTAGTTAATGGTTCTATAATTTTATAGGAATGAAAACTAAGTAACTAGGTTAAAATCACTTAACCTTTGAGGTTGTAAGATAGGAAAGAAACCTCAGTCCTTATCCATTGTCATGTTGATCACATTTGTTTGGGGGTGTGTTCCTTCTGTGCTGTTGTTGCCCTTCGCCTCCATCTTCTCTTCCCCCCAGTCCTTTCCCTCTCCTTCTCCTCTTCTCTTCTGGGATGAATTCTCAGCCAAAGGAGAAATTGAAAGAGGAAGTGGCTTCTGTTGACTATCTCTGTGTAACCCAGGCCTGAAGAACAGAACTTCCTTTTTCCTTGAGATGTCAGAGAATAAGCACTGTGCCACCAATTACAGCCCTGCAGTGCTCAGAGCTCAGTTATCTGGGTGAAACAAAAACTAAATTTATGTCTCCATTGGGAAGTTATTACCTTTAAATTTCCAAAGAGCAGCTTTCATGATGCTTAGGACACTATTACTATTTCATTTCCTTTCTTCAGGCTGCATTTATAGTGACCCAAGAGATTAGCCCCATTGATCTTAGAGTATGATGGCAAGTCATTTATTTTCCTCTTACAGACTTTACTCAGTTTTCATGAACTACTCATTAATAAAAATCTTTGTCCTAATCTCTCTTTAGTACAATGGAAAGTTTCTTGAGAGGGAGACTAGATGACTAGAGGATGAACAGGGACAAGGGAAAAGACACCAAAAAAGGAGAGGGTAAAAAACACTAAGTCCTAACTATTTATTTCAGAATTTGGCAGAGAGACAGCACCCAGCAGAGATGACTCTTCAATGCTCTGGTAGAATGAGGATAGGCTGTGGAGTCAGGAAACTTATAGCTTGTTCTTATTGTTACAAGCTAGTTTAGAGAATTAGTCTCAGTGTTTGTTTGTTTTTTTAATCCACATGATAGGAGTAATACTATACAGATATAAAGAACAAATGATGAACACTAGAGTCTCATGAGAGTTGATAATCTTATAAGCACTATTCTTTAAAATGTTACAGGTTTGGCCTTCTTTCTAAGGAAAGTTGTTAGAGGGCTGCAGTGAGAATGAAGTTCATGTCCAAATTTTATTCCATTCCTGTCTTCCTAAAACCCTCTGCCAGAGGCTTCACTTAAATAATAAATGTGGTGCTAGGATTACAGGTGTGTGCTACCAGACCCACCTGTCCTCGTTTCTTAAAAGCTAGAGGTGCTGACCTGGATTGGATGGAATGAGCCTATTTTTAGTAGTCCTGCCTCAGTGGCCCTCAGGAAAGATTCTTTTATCCTGACTTAATTTTATGCTAACATAAATCTCTGTATTATTTACTGTGATATTCTTTTATTGTTGGCTGACCAAGAGCCAGAAGGACAAACATAAAATATAGCCAGAATTTCTCTATTCATATAGCATAGCTTTTCATCCTGCCCTTGTGAAAGCTAGATTCACTAGTTATATGGTTATATTGAAAGTTAACAATGCAGTTTTCAAATGGAGTTTAATTACTCTGATTTACACAGATAGATAAAGTAGGGAGAAATGCAAAACAGTTTCTTTTTAAGTTGTAATAAGAATGAATCACTTTCCATGCTCCTCTGAAGAGAGTGACTGGGTTGTGCCTGGTTTCTGTTACTGCTTTCAAAGGGCAGTTTATATCCTAGCACATAATATTTATCTTGGGTACATTTTGATCTTTACATCTCTTGAGAGAAAAAGAGGAAGAAAAGGAATGGGAGAGATACAGGACACACAGAGTGCCAATATCAAAGCCCAAATCAAAGAGGACAAGAAATTACTTGAGGCTGCCTCTGACCATTTTATTTGCTTCTCCACTGTCTGGAACATTAAGCCTTCAGCAAGTTCCCAGTTGTCTTGTCCCCAGTAGATTTGCATCTCTGGAATTAAAATTTAGAAGAATAAAGAAAATAGGCTCTGGAAAAAAAGAAAGACTTAGTAGAAGTTGAACATGACAAGAAAATGTGGGGCTCTTGACTTATGTCTGTCTGAATTCCTCCAATACATACTTCAACTTGATGGAAAAGTGAATTCTAGGGACCCTCACAATTTGCATTTTCACTGTGGGTTTATAGTTTGCCTGCCTAGAGAACTCGTTTGCCTTTTCATTGTACCCAATGAAGCTTTTCCACAATAGAGATGTTCTAGCATCAGTTACACAAATTGTACCACTGTGGATTACCAGACTATGGGGCTTTGGAAATGAACAGTCCAGTTTCCAAGCTGGAAAGAGAAGTACTTTCCACACAATAACCCTATTATTTACTTAGAAACATGCAGGTATTGCCTGAGAGCTGCCTTAGCTTTCGTCCCTTTCTTTCTCACACTCCCAAGTTCTTTCCAATGAAAATTTGTAATTAATCACTAGCATTAAAAATGATATCACATACTTTTGAGGTTTATTATCTTTAATAATTCCAACCATAGTAAATAAAAAAAAATGTTCTTAGTGCCAGTTTTTTGGTCTTAGGTTTGTAGATTGTTTTAAAGATTGACTTTTTGTTCTTATACATAACACTGCAGATATGAATAAAGTCTAGACCCGAAGTCGCAGGTTCCTTTTCCTCATCCTAAGTCTGGTGCTCCCTGCATTTTCATGCTTTGTGTTCTTCTGCTGGCTGACACAGCGTCTAACAAGAACAGCTTTTCCTCCAGTCGGAAGTAGGCATGCCAGATTGTGCCACTGTGACTAAATACAGAGTGACCAGTACAATCATCAAGACTTTTGGAAATTAAGTTAAGAAGAGATGGAAAGATAGCAGGACATGTGGGAAAAGGTAGAGATTTACCTAAAATAATAGTACCTTAAAATAAAAGTATGTGTTTATGTAGTAAATGATGGATGATAGCATGTTAAATTTCAGGATAACTTGTTAGGAGAATTAAAAGTGTTCTGATCAATACTGTAAAGTTCAGTAGAAAATAGTTAGACATTAGGTACCTTAGTGACACATTGGGATTAGTTCTAAAAGAACTTGGCAGTGAAGTACAGCAATTAGAAATCATGCAGCATCAACTTCAGATGTCTGAGGTTGCTTTCAAATCCACTTTGAAGAGCTCATGCTATGAAGAAAGTGAATGTTAGGATGATGGATTATTTTCGCTGCATTCCTCCCATCTGCTATCTCACTTGAGTTGTATGGACAGCCACATAAAGGTATCAAGCAAAGTAGCAAATATTCCTGTGACTGGAAAAGGGAGCTAGTCAACTGAGTGGGGACAAATCATAATGATAAAACAAATTGTTCAAAGTAGGTGGGCATGGCAGTTGAAACACTACAGGAATTGGTATTTAGGATCAATACATTTTCACTTTCTATGTAAATTACTGAGAAAGACATCTCTACTTCAGTATTCACACACTGGCATTAACTCACATTGGAGAAATCCATAAACTACACTTCATATAGTGGTCATTTTGAAGAAGAAAGGCATCTAGTACCTCTATTCTCATTAGAAAATCATAGATTACAATCAGAGAAAGACATTAAAGCATAGAATTAGAATATTCTCTTCCTATATTCTCTAGCTGACCTGGAATCCAATCATTACAAAATATGTTTCAGTGGGCTAGGCCTCAGGTTTATGTAGCACAGATTCTGCAGCCTCCCCTGCTTGGGGATAAAGGTCTGTCTCTTGACAGTAGTCTGTAGTGTTTGTGGTCTCTCATTTGTTGCCTTTCTCCTTCCTTTTGTTCTTTTAGTAAAACTGAAAACTGCTTCTGAACTACTATAGCTTAATGGAAACCAGTCTGTAGACATGCAGAGAGATAGGAACATACAGCAGGGGAAAGAAGCACAGAAAACAAGGCACGCAAGAAGCTAACGGTCATAACTGTTTCCCAATGCCAAAAATTACAAATTGTGCCAGAAAGAAAGTGCTATAGAAGAGAAAACTCGCAACTTTTCACAAAGAGCCTTTTTGCTCCTATCTAGGCTACCATGCCCGATATTAGGAAGTTTTACCGACGTTGTATCAAGGAGGATGAGGGGTTCCAGAGGAGAGTAGCATGAATCACACAAAGGTCTGGGAAGGTGGACCCATATGGAAAGGTCTGGGAGGTTAACTTTAAAGGCCTGAGAGCATTGAATCATAAACATGAAAAGAGGGAAGAGCTGCAGGCAGACATTAAAAGGAAGTATTGTGCTCTCAAAAAAAAAAAAAGAGGTGAATATGATTGAAGTTTTGAAGATGCTGGGGTGCAGAGAGAGGCTATATATATATAGATAAGTTCTTTCAATTAATGTTAAGTCCTGGGATTCTGTACTTAAAATGTTGGAACAGCAGGTAGAGTACAGAATTTGAACCAAACTTTTTACACAGCAAAGGTGGTGAACTTAGTAAGCACTGTGAAAGTTGAGATGCTAAGAACAGCTAACTTCTCAGTTCCAGGAGTGTACCTCGGACCACTCCTTATAAGCTGTAATGTACAACTCTTCTATAACACTGAGTTGAAAGCCTTGCGTCCCTTTTAATGTTTAATTTAATATAGAATAGAAAAAATTAAAATACATGACCCAGAGAACTAACAGTATATACCAAGAGGCAATTCATCTGACAATAAGTATTTATTGGTGAATATTGTATATATGGCATTGTACTTAGTGCTGAGAATATAAAGATAAGCAGGACATGTACTTTACAAAAGAAGCGATTTTAGGTGTTAAAGAGTTCTATAAATTATTTTGAAATATAGAGCCACCTATTTTTTGGCAATATGTGTGTGCACGCACACATGCATGCACACATGTATAGTGTACTCTTCTATGTTCTCTTCTGGAGAATACACTTAGAGAGTATGACAATTCAGTGTTGTTCCTATAGCAAAGGTGAAGTGAGAGCTTAGGAAGTCAAGGTTATATGATAGAAGTCTACTGCTTTTTCCTTTCAGGAACATACCCATATGGCCTCCTTCTTTCTCTTCATTTTTACTTTTCTTCCTTCAAGTATGCATAAAGAATTTAGAACAGAAACAATCAAAACATATTTATAGTGTGCTTTTCTAAAGGTTTCTCATGTAAATACATGGATATTAAATTTTCTTGAGCCTTTCCATTATATAACTCATTCATCAGTAATGCATCAAGATGGCCTTCTGTTGCATAATGGATCCTAGATTGACATGAACAAACATCTGTTGTTGGGGTTACTTACAAATACATGGCTTAAGGGTTACAGGAGCATGGTTGCCCCTCTGTCACCTTCCTTACTGAAAAGGCAGCATGAATGATACCTCAAAAGGATTTTCTTTTCTCTGTGCTCTCTGCCCAGATTGTAGGCAGCTCCACTGAAGAGTCTCTTCTTTCCACATCATTTATCTACTGGTTATGTAACTTAAATGGAAGTTGTGAATCTTGAAAGTTTTGTGAGCTTACAGAGTCATATGAGTACTTCATCTTTCATTCAGGAAGGAATGTTTCAGTTTGGAGAAAACACGCCTTTTTCATTGTACAGAGTCCTGAGAAAGAACCATCCATCTCTACCAGTGAATGTACATGTACTTGACATACAGAGTGACAAGTAGCCTTAATCCTTATGGGAGACATAGGTATTTCTGTGTTTTAAACTTCATGATAATCTGAAGTTAATTTCTTTACTCTTTTTTCCAAATGGTTGTGATAGTTCAACATAGATTTTCAGAAAATGATAAAATGTTGATATGCATTGCTTACTGCAGTGGCTGGCAGATAATGGGAGCCAAATAAACAATAGTCAGTAGCAGATATAGTAGAAGAAAGTAATGAGTAAGAAATGGCAAAGGGGGCCGGGCGTGGTGGCGCACGCCTTTAATCCCAGCACTTGGGAGGCAGAGGTAGGAGGATTGCCATGAGTTCAAGGCCACCCTGAGATGACAGAGTTAATTCCAGGTCAGCCTGGACCAGAGTGAGACCCTACCTCGAAAAACCAAAAAAAAAAAAAAAGAAAAGAAATGGCAAAGATAATGATAATATCTGATGTTATAAGCTATACAAATTATAAAGTGTTCATTCTAAATTTTGCACAGGATAGTCTTACATGACTTCTTTTTCAGTTATGTTGCTAGGAAATGGACACAATTTAAGTAAGCATCAATTAATGCTTATGAGGTGGTGGAAGATTGAATCAGAGGAGGGTGGTAGTCAGTTACAGCCAGTGATCTCTGGGAAAGAGTTTAAAATGTTGCAAAGCAAATTATTTGGTAACTTGGGATCAAAAACTGTAGAAGAGGGTTGGAGAGATGGCTTGGTGGTTAAACACTTGCCTGTGAAGCCTAAAGACCCCAGTTCAAGGCTCGATTCCCCAGTACCCATGTAAGCCAGATACACAAGGCAGCACATGTATCTGGAGTGTTTTGCAGTGGCTGGAGGCCCTGGTGCGCCCAGTCTTTCTCTCGCTCTCTTTCTTTCTCTCGCTCCGTCCATTGTTCTCAAATAAATAAATATAGAAATAACTAAATTTAAAAAAAAACTTTAGAAGACCTCATTTATATCACAAGCATAAATAATTACTCAAAATTCTTGATTGTAGTGTCTTTGGTCTTAAAGCAGCAAAATCCTTCAAAATAACTACATTTCTATTTATCTTACCTTGGCCCAATAATATTCTGTAATGACTACAAACTTTGTTATGTTGCTCTGAATATAATGGTCTGTACTATTGTACTGTAACTTCTCTTCAGAAGTTTTCAGGATTTAATTTGTCATTGACATGTAGATGCTACAATTTGCTAATTCCAACTAAACTACTGTTGAAAAGATATTGGTACTTTTGGTAAGTTTTGATGTTTATACCAGTTATTAACTTTTTCACAGCCTCTCTTATTGCCAGCTATATCCAATTTTGAAAATGGTGATCTGGTATTAGACCTGTGTTCTGTAGTCAGGAGTAGAGAAAGTTCATTTCTTTTGTGGCTGAAAAATCTCTAAGCACCTGAGCTGTCTATACTTTACCTAATAGTTTTATAGTGTGACTAATTCTTGATGTACCCCACACCCTAGCCAGAATTACCACTGCTTTCAGAAGCCAGAATATGATACTCATTTTGGAGCAAATATTAAGATAATTATTTCAAAAGTCACCACTTTGTAAAGGAAGTGAATGTGTTAAAAGCTTTAATACCTATCCCTGTCTAAAACCCATACCTAGAGACTTAAATTCTGCTTAACAAAAAAATGTTACAGTAATTGATAATTCAAAATGGGTTTTCCCATATCATATATATCTATCATATATATTATGGCTATTATACTATGAGGAAAGAAATATAGTTCATATTTTTTTTACTTTATGCAGTGCTTTTGATTCTTCAAATATGATTAGTTTAAGCTCATTGTTTTTGCTTGTTTATGTTTATACATGAGAATTTTTAAAATATGAGATTATTAAAAGGAGAGGATGAACTAGAATATTTGTATGAATTAAGTCGATGAAAGAATGCTTAATTTTACACTCTCCTGCTGTTCTAGAAGCATACTTTTCACTCTTATTTACAGTAGGCAAAAAGAAGATAAAGCCACCTAGTCTTACTGTCTAGACTGAGTCAGATACTTCAGTGGGCCTTCAGAAAAACAGGCCTTCTTTTTTTTTTTAATTTTCCCTCTCTCTCTCCCTCCCTCCCCGTGTGTGTGTGTGTGTGTGTGTGTGTGTGTGTGTGTGTGTGTGTTCGCACGCGCATGCACGCACATGTACAAATGATGCTTTGAGTACACACATGCAGAGACCAGAGGAGAACACCAAGTGTCCTCTTCTATTACTCTTCTACCTTGTTTCCTTGAAATGAGAATCTCTTGTTGAACCTGGAGCTTACGGGCATGCTTCAGAGATTCTCCTGTCTCCCTCTTCCCATTAAAAGCCCTTCAATTACAGATAGTCATAGCCATGCAGATTTTATGTGAGTGGTGTGGATCAAACTCAGGTCCCCTTGCTTGCACATCAAAGGTTCTTAACCCACTGAGCCATTACCCTAGCCCAGCCTTCATTTTTTTTTAACTCCTCCATAAGATATTCACGGTTTGTCCATTTTGTAATAAAGAATCACTTTTGCCCCTTCTTTTTAGGACTTAAAAGTAACTTTCTCAGGAAAGGCTAAGGACAGCCTTTCTCTGCCTGGACTTTTCCCTCTGATACTGGAATGAATACTGACTAGAGGGTTGTGAGCAACTGCATGTTCCAGCTATCCCTGAGCTTAGTATGTCTGGCTGTGACCTAAGGAGACAATGACTGTATGGCCTAGGAAGCTACATCCTAGATTTTAAAAGCATGACTTCTAAGTCAGATAAATGAGACATAATCTAGAAAGCTCTGTGAATTGTTCATTATTACTATTAACAACATAATTTGTATGGTTACATCATGTGTTGACACCCTCTTTTCCCTTGCTCCTGCCCCCATTCCTCTGGGGACCCTCCTTAGTGGGGTTGCAGGTATTCCCTAAGGGGTTGTAGGTTATACATTGTGGGAACAGTAGTCATTGGATGGTCCCGTAATGTAAAATAGGACTTTGAGAGTTGCTGCCATACTAATGCCATGCTTAAATATGGGTGCGGGGGCTGAGTAGTCAACCTGGTTGGGCAGAAACAGTAAATACTACCTCATGCCTTGTTGCCTCTTCTCTGCCAATCATGCTGCTTAGTGTGTGATATTCTCTTTTTGAAGTAGACATCTGTTAAATGGAAACTGGATTGTAACCATCAGTTCATTTACACAAACCATCACCATCCGGTGGCTGTATGGTGGTTTGTCGGGAGTTCAGTGTGTGTTGTGTTCAACTCTCCAGGTAGAATGCATTGCGTCTTTCTACCAAGCCTATGTTCTTATAAACAAAATGTTTCTAAGAGCCAAGGCTTTTCTCTAATCTCTATGAAAGAAGAAAAAGACTTAAGGAAAGACATTTTATAATCACATCTTTCAGGCTTTCCTTTTTACATAATTGCACTCTGATCTTTATTGAGAAGTACCATTTTTAAGTGGAACATGTCAAGTGTTTATGTCACAGATTAAATTCCATAACAAATAAACATGTGACAGTTTAAGAGGCAAAAAAGAAGTCTGTCAAATGTCACAATTTGATGATTTAACCCAGACTAATCACTAGTTGAAGGACCTGTATCACATGCCTTCAAGACTGGAATGCTTAGGAGAAAGGGCCTGTGGGTCTGCGGTGCCTCTTCCCATGCATTAGCTAAAGAGCCTCATGGGTGTGCATCAAGCTATTGATTGGGCTGCCCTAGCATCACAAAATGCTATGTTGACACATATTCTATCACATGTTTGCAATGGAAATGCTATATTTATAGAACACTTCAAAGTCAGGAAACCGTTAAACCATATCACATCCTCCCTTACCCTCTAGCCACTTCCCCCACACCCTCAGGAAAATTTACCCTATTTTATATAAAAAAGGAAACCCTAGACAAAAGTTAAATGATGTATATGGGCAAAGCTTATAATCCCAGGGAAAACTGAATATCTGGTCTTAAAATTGAATACATCCTTTGGAGTAATTTTTTAATGCTCTCTCTTTTTTTTTTTTTAACTTAAACCATATGTGTTCCATATGACTTTAAGCCTTTATATTGATACTGTATGTGGAGTTCAGAAGATAACTTTAGCCTCCGAGTTGTTTCTGGCATTCATTCAAATAAAAATAGACATGCACTTTACTATAAAAAATTGAAGCCATGAATACTTTAACAATCTTTTTGAGTTTATAACACTTATTTTCATAAGTATCCCTCATAGACCAGCCTTACATTGCTTGTTAGAAGACTGTCATTTTTGTCTTTGACATTGTAGTACCTGGCTCAGTACTTCCTATGAAGACATTCAAACCTTTCTGTACCTTTTGTGATTTAAATCCAGCCTATTTATTTTCACAGTTACTCTGCCTTTGTTCATTTCCTTCTGTGAATTTAGTTTTAGAGTTCCATATGTCATGTAATGTGCATTATCCTGGGCATACAGAGACAAAAGGTGTGGTCCAGGTTCATAGGTTGGGGAGGTACACATGGGTGACTGAGTATGTATGTACTATAGGAAAAGTGACTGTAACTTTCTTTTTTCTTTGTTTATTTCTATCAGTTCTGTGACCTAGTAAATAATAATTGCAATATGTAAATAGAGAGAAGGCATGTCAGAGTTGTTCTACTTTCCCAGTGTCTTGTTCATCATGTACAGTGCCTTACCAGGTACATGATAAACTCTAGTCTTAGCTATTAGTCATATAGCTGTTAGGTGCTGGGAAAAAGCTGGACCCACCCTTCACTCTCAGCACAGTTCCAAACGAAGAAGCACTCACTTGGCCCAAACCTTACAGTCATGTCTACCAGCATCCCCAAATACACAGAACTAAAGTGTTTCTTATGTACAGCTTTACTTATTAGCCTGTTCATAGCCCTAGTCTCTTGAGGAAAAATAATATACCAATAGAGTAAAAATATTTTGATAAATGATAAAACTCAATACAAATACAATATTTAGGTTTATGCACTTGCTCGTTTAAGTTAATCATCATCCCATGTTTAGCTTCTGTTTACCTTTTGCATAGCAGATAAAATGATACTTCCATTGAAAACAGGTAAATGGTAACAGACCTCGAAGACATACTGCTAATGATTGAGAGTAGGGCATTAGAGGTAAGGTGCTTGACTTCCGATTCCTCATCAGCCACCTCATCTCTGTGACCCAGAATAAGCTGCTTAATTTCTTCATGCCGCAGCTTCCTGATAGGTAAAACAACAAGGTTGTTACACTAAGATAGGTTATACATTTAGAACACTCAGCTTTATGTCTGTTACTACACTACTTTAAACTGTTATTATACTGTTTACTCCAGATGAGGATACTGAAATAAAGAGATAAGTGAGCCATTATAGCATAATTGCCAACACCCCTGTATAGCCTGTGTTCAGAACAAATTGGACTTTCTTTGAAGACAGTCTTCTGTGGTAGAACAATAATATTAACAATTGATAGTCATATGAAATACATGCTTTGTGCCAGGCCAGGGTCAACATACTTCACCTTGTTATATACTCTCACAACAGTCCCTGAGGCATTTTGTACACCTCACTGGGCTCAGAATGCTGTGTGTCATGTTGCACTGTGTGTGCACTTTTACTAACATTGAAACTTCTTGCAATCAGAGACCATTTTATCTATTTTTATATTCCTTCATTCTTCATTCATTTTTGATGCAAAATTTCACTGTATACTGCATGCTAGCCTTGAATTCAAAATCCTTGTGCCTCGGCTTCCTGAGTGCAGAGATTATAAACGTGTGCCACAACACCCACGCCTTGAATTCAAAATCCTTGTGCCTCGGCTTCCTGAGTGCAGAGATTATAAACGTGTGCCACAACACCCACGCCTTGAATTCAAAATCCTTGTGCCTCGGCTTCCTGAGTGCAGAGATGATAAACGTGTGCCACAACACCCACAGGTGCTGTCAGTCCATGTGTCCATTCTACAGACCCGAAGGGAACTTACTATAGTGCCTTAAACAATGATAAACATTTGTAGATGGAGCAAATGCAAAGCATTGCAGAGAAGGGAATATTTTGCCCCACCAGCTTATTCTACCTTTGTTCATCTTTTAACATGTTTGAAATACAGCACCCCATTGTATTCCCATTTTGAGTCAGCTGGTGGGCACTCTGTGGAGCATGAAAAATATTTTAACTGAAGCAACGGAAGTAAGAGCATCATTTTAAGATGTCACTGTAGTGTGAAAGCTTTGACATTTAAAATAAAAGAAGGAAGGAGAAAGACAGTTCACTCTGTAGCTGGAATCTCTTCTTGGCATAGGCTCTGAGCCCTCTCAGCAGCATGCTCACCTGAAACTCCGCCAGACTTACAGATGTTGCCTTTGGCTCTGATGTGAAGAACCACACTGTAGTTCTCAGGAACAATTCTTTTCTGGCAGAGACTGATGTAAAGCAGGGGAGGACAGCAAACAGAGAAATGACTTCATGGGTCAAAGCCGTTTCTAGATTGTTTAGATCCTATGGGGCGCATTGCCTTTTTCCTTTGAGTTTTCATACACCCCTTCATTCACTTAGCGCCAACACATGCAACCTTTTTACAAAGCTGTGAAAACTCCACTTAGCTGAGTGCATATTTGGAATTCTGTAAGAAGATGATATTTTTTGCCTCAGGTTGTGATTCTAGAAGTTCTCCGAAGGTCATGTGTAGTTGAGTAGAATTCTCCCAGACTTGGTTTTCTTCCTTTAATAACTCATATTATGAAACAGATATATTTCAAGGACTTCGAAGGAAGTATGCTCATTAGGAATGAGAAAGATGTGTGAAGTTGAAGTGTGGACATTTCAAAGGCTAATATCTCCTGTCTCTCGTGTCTTATTCTAGATTTTAAACTGCTCCTTGGTAGTAAATGTTCTGCTAGGAAATGGCTCATTCAAAACTGGACTTACTATGGCTCTTTTAGTGTCCCTGATGCTGTTGGTAGACAACCTTCCTTCATGTGAGCTCCTCTGACAGCATGGCGTTCTCTGATTCCTGTTTCCCCATTCCTTCACAACCAAGTCTTGAAAATTGCATTGTTTTATATTTTGACAGCCATTCTGTCCATTCCTTCTACTCATTGAGATTTTTCTTAGAACATTGTGATAGTCTTCCCAATGATTTTTGACAGCTATATTGGTACATAATTGGTAAGCAGTAAACTTAGCATAAATATAAAATTTAATGTGTGTGTGTGAGAGAGAGAGAGAAAGAGAAAGAAAGGAGACTATCACTATATTCAAAATAAACATATCCATATCAAAATAAACATATCCAGGGCTCTCTGGAATCCTTCCCTGTCCCCCCCCCCACACACACACACATACACATACAGCACAATTTTATAAAGCTACACAGCATGCGACATGTGTTTCTTTTTTTGGCGGGGGGGGGGGGGGTTCTGACCCATTTCAGCATAATGATTTCCATCAGTTCTTTAAAATCAAGAATTCATTTTTATTTCTAAATGACATTCATCTTAATGAATATACTACATTTCCTAGTTTTAATGTATATCTTGTTGCCATTTTAGTTGTAAGACATGTGCTTTTGTTTTTCTTAGCTGAACATCTAAAAATAAAATGGTTGCATCATTCAGTAGGTTTATGTTTAACTTTTGAAGAAACTACCATATCGTTTTCTAAAGTGAGTACCCTTTTACATTCCCACCAGCTCTGAAAGTTTCTGTTCTTCCATATTCTTGCCTACACGATATAATCAGTATTCCTAAATGCTGCCGTTCTAGTAAGGGTGTCATGGTGGCTCTACTTTATATCTGAATCTTGACTAATGATGATACGTTTGGCACCTTTATACATTCCTTAGGAAAAATGTCAGTTTAGATATATTGCTCATCTTTTAATTGTGTTCTTTCTTACTGAGCTTTAAACTTCTAAATATGCCCTTTATCTGAGTTCTTTATCAGATTCTTGCCTTGTTCTTTGTTAATTTATTCTTTTACTGATCCTTTAATCTCAGTACTTCGGAGGAAGAGGTCAGAGGATCACTGTGAGTTTGAGACCAGCCTGAGAATACATAGTGAATTCGAGGTCAGCCTGGGCTAGAGTGAGACCCTACCTCAAAAAACCACAATAATAATAATAATAATAATAATAATAATAATAATAATGATGATTTGTCCATATATGTGTCAGCATTTGTCTGTCTTTGCATCAGTACTTTATTACACATGGCACTAAAACTTTATGTCTTTAAATCAGATAATCCTATTTTTTTTTCTTTTTCAAGTGATTTGGCTATTCTTTGTTCTTTACCTCTTTATGTGAATTTTAGAATGATTTGAGCAGTTTTTACAATAAAATCCTTTCGCAGTCTTGATTTGAAAATGCCTTTAATCTGTACATCAGTTACGAGAGTATTGGCCCCATTCTGTCTCCTCCCACTTCTCTCCCTTTCTCCTCCTCTGTCTCTAATAAATAAAAATAAAATATTCCTTAAAAGCCTGAAAAGGGCTGGAGATATGGCTTAGTGATTAAACCCAAGAAGCTTATCCAAGAAGCCTAAGGACCCAGGTTCCATTCTACAGGTACCACATAAGCCAGATGCACAAGGTAGTACATGCATCTGAAGTGGTTTGCAGTGGCTAGATGCACTGGCATGCCGATTCTTTCTCTCTCCCTTCTCCTTCATCTCTAAGAAATAAAAATAATATATATATATATATTTTTTTTAAATTTATTTATTTGAGAGTGACAGACACAGAGAGAAAGACAGATAGAGGGAAAGAGAGAGAATGGGCACGCCAGGGCTTCCAGCCTCTGCAAACGAACTCCAGACGCGTGCGCCCCCTTGTGCATCTGGCTAACGTGGGACCTGGGGAACCGAGCCTCGAACCAGGGTCCTTAGGCTTCACAGGCAAGCACTTAACTGCTAAACCATCTCTCCAGCCCTATTTTTTTTTTTCTCTAACAGCAGACTCTTTATTTTCCACAGAAGTTGAAACTCAATTGTCTTGAATTTAGAGACGATAGAAAATGAAAACTTTGTAGATCTTTTTAACTAAACAATTAGCTTAATTCTTCCATTTAGTAGCATGCATCCTGGGGGAAAGTTCCAGAGAATGTACAGCTGAGAAGCCCTTTTCTTATACCTTCAAGTTGCTAATGGTAGAAAAAAAGAGTATTGGGCCGGGTGTGGTGACACACACCTTTAATCCCAGCACTTGGGAGGCAGATGTAGGTGGATTGCCATGAGTTCGAGGCCACCCTGCCATTCCATAGTGAATTCCAGGTCAGCCTAGGCTAGACCCTACCTCAATAAACAAACAAAAAAAAAAGAGTATTGGCATTATGGTTTTCCAATTCATAAGGAGTTTATTCACATCTTTAATTTCTCTGACAAGTGTTGTGTGTGTGTGTGTGTGTGTGTGTGTGTGTGTGTGTGTGTGTGTGTGTGTGTATTCCTCGTGGATTTATCATCAGATGTAACCTTAAGTATTTCCTGTTTTCTAATATTATTCTAAATATTATTTTTATTTTATTTGCATTTTCTAATTTTACTGGGTATAGAAATGCAGTCGATGTTTACCGTTTGGTTATGTACCCTTCTTCCTTCCTAAGCTTACTTGTTGATTCTAGTAGCTTCTTGTAAAATCTCATTAGGATTTCTACATAGTTGTATCATTTACACATGAGGATACTTTAAACTTTTCCAACATTGCTGTCTTCTTTTTCTTCTTAACTTCTTACACTGGCTAAAGTGTTCAGCAAAGAGTTGAACAAAAGTGATGGGAGCAGACATCATTGTCATGTTCTTGTTATTAGAGAAATTTCTTACTTTCAGTGTTAACTGTGATATAAACTGTAGGTTTTCACAGATGTCCTTTGTCAAACTTTATTCCTGAAAACTCTTGGAAATGAATGTTGGATCTTTCAAAATTATTTTTTGCATCTGTGGAGATAAGATGGTTGGCCTTCTTAGATCATATACAGCTTTAATCACACTGTCACTGGTTTTATATGTAAGCCTTGCATAGCTGAAATATACCCTCCTTTATCATGATGATTTTATTTGACTATGTTTGCTTAGATTTTGTGTAGACTTTAGAAATTTTGCATCTTTATTCAGGTGAAATATTGTTTTATATTTCTTTCAATTTCTTTGGCAAAATTTGAAGTAGTCCTGGCCTCAAAGAATAAATTTGTGTTTCTCCTCTTCATTTTCTAGGGGGGGGAAAGTGTTTGGAAGACATTGCTTCCTGGACAAATGTATAAAAAGCTGCATTATAACTTTTGTTTAATAGAATTCATACCATAATTCATCTTGGGCACATATTTTTTTGTGAGAAAGTTTTTAACTGCAAACTCAATTTCTTTAGTACTTTACAAGTGCAAGTTTCTCTCAAAGATGATGTCCACATAACCTAAGGTGTTAAATTTATTGTCATACATCTGTATATATTCTCTTATCCTTTCCATGTTTAAGCAGTCTGAAGGGAAGGATGTCATCTCTCCTTTGTGATATACATACACACATACACACACACAGTATGTTTAGTGGTAAAATTTATTTCATTTTTAAAAATATTTTATTTTTACTTATTCATTTATTTATTTGAGAGAGAAAGAGAGGGAGAGGTGAGAGATTGAGTGTGCCAGGACTTCCAGCCACTGCAAAGGAATTCCAGATATGTATACCCCTTGTGCATCTAACTAACATGGGTCCTGGGGAACCAAACCTGGGTCCTTTGGCTTTGCAGGCAAGAACCTTAACCACTAAGCCATCCCTCCAGCCCAGTCAAATTTATTTCAAAGAAATTTGAATAAATAAGAAGGTTTGATATGTTTAGCTTGGTAATTATTTTTTCTCTTGTTTTCCATTATTTTATGTAGACCTAGATTTCATTCTTGTGTCACTTTCTTTCTAAGGCTTTTGTCTTTAGTATGAAAACAATTTATGTTGCCATCGTCTTGAAATATATTTTCATTGGTTGACCTTTTTCAATATTTCATTGTTGCTCCCCTGTCTTTTCATTGACACTGCTTTTAATTTACTTTTCCTTATTTGCCTGTGTCTTGATACTTCATTCCAATTTTAAACCATTTTATCTTGATTATTGAGTTTGAGCTATTTGATTATTATATTTCTCATTTTTATTTTCTTTATATTTCTTCGTTTGGTTCTTTTTTTCCCCCTTGGTGTTTGGAGGTAGGGTCTTCCTCTAGCTCAGGCTGATCTAGAATTAACTATGTAGTCTCAGAGTGGCCTCGAACTCACAGCGATCCTCCTACCTCTGCCTCCCAAGAACTGGTATTAAAGGCATATGCCACCAGGCCTAGCTATATTTCTTATATCTAGCATTCATTGAGCTTTTTAGATCTTTGAATTTGTGGTTTCATCAAATTTGGAAACTTTTACGATGGGCGTGGTGGCGCACGCCTTTAATCCCAGCACTTGGGAGGCAGAGGTAGGAGGATCACTGTGAGTTCGAGGCCACCCTGAGACTCCATAGTGAATTCCAGGTCAGCCTGAGCTAGAGTGAGACCCTACCTCAGAAAAGAAAAAAAAAAAAAGACAAAAAAGGAAAATTTGGAAACTTTTCAGACTCCTTTTATATTTTTTTTCCTGACCCCTTTCTTTCTCCTTGGAGATTTCTCTTACTTATATATTTGGCCACTTACTTCTTCAAGATTGTTTTAAATTCATATTTCTGTATTTAATTTTGAGACAGATAATCTTTTTTTCTAAAATGTTAACCTTCCTTCAGTCCCATCCATCATCCTTTTCATCTCAGACATTATAGCTTTTAGTCTCTAAATGTCTGTTTTGAATCTTTTACAGAGATTTTCTAAGTCTTTACTTATCCTTTGGAGCATCCCAAATCCAGGGGTGCTGTAACTTTTAAAGTCCTCGTTTGCTAATTCTATATTTTTCCTTCTTCTCAGTTAGGCCTTCTGAATCCTCTACCACAATGTGCAATGTTTCAAGTGTTTTCTAGTATGATAGGAAGGCACTATTATTCCGAGCTTTTAAACCTTTTAGTATTTGTTTGTTTCCTGAGACAAGGCCTTGCCATGTATTCCAGGCTGACCTCAAATTTATAATACTCCTCATTTAGCCTCCTAATTTCTGAGATTAAAGGCATGTGCCACTATGCTCGGCATACCTTGAAACAGAGGGAAAAGGCCATATTATAATCGATGTTTTATAAGTCTCCCATGAACCAGTTTTTTTTCTTTGATTCCCCTTTCTGTTTGTGTAAATCTTTTAGCTGGAATTACCACATTCCACCTTGTTGCCATCACAACTTTCTTTAGCACTTAGCTATTTTCTACGAAATTTCAGTATGTCTCCAAGTTGAAAATAAGATCTTCTTTATGTATACTCCTAGAAATGTTTATATGGAGATAATTTGTTTAGCCTTACATTCTCTACTGTATATTAATTCGTTTGTACATGTCTTAATTCCTTTATATATCTTAAGAATGTGATACATATCTGATTTATATGCAGCTAAGAATATATGTTTCATAGAGAGCAGTCTATGCATGCCCATTTAATACATTTCTTGGGACACATGGAGCTGAACACTAAATAAATATTGATAAAATTATATTTTAGTGTTTTAGAAAATTTTAGAAGTTACTTTTTACTTTTTTATTTCTTTATTTTCAAGCAGAAAGAGACAGAGTAAGACATAGAGTATGGGTGTGCCAGGCCCTTTGGCTCCTCCTGCACACAAACTCCAGATGCATACACCACTTTGTGCATGTGGCTTTATGTGGCTACTGGAGACTTGAACCCTGGTTGACATGCTTTGCACAAGCAAACACCTTTAATAGGGCTGGGTATGTCCCAAGCCCTATTGTGGAATTTTAGCCTTGGATAATGAATATGTTATGCTAAAAGTAACTGGGAAGGTCAAATTGTCTATAGGATGTTTTGACCTTACTCTTAATTTAGCTGTACACATTTCTTCTGTATCTCATTTTGCAAATAAGAATTACCCTGTTCCTTTGAAAGAGTGAACTCTAAGAGCAGAGGTTCTCAGTTTTCTATCTTTGTATTCTTTGAACTCAGCACTGTACCTGGTTCAATAAATGGCTGTTTAATCACAGCAGTAATTCTCAATGGAAGATATTCTCCAAAGAATTATTCTTTTAAAAATAAAGTAGGCCATGAAGTGGTTAGGAGAGCTTTTATCTTCTAAAATCTTTCTGAGATACTAGAAGTATTCAAGGAAAGACAAAGCACAAAATTTAATTCTGACTTGTAATCATCAAGTTTGGTAGCCCTGTTTTTTAAAACCTCCATTGGAATGATTCCATTTAAATGAGGTACTTAGATGTATTACTTAGCTATATTATTTTTTTGTGATGGTAACATGCCCAAAGAGAAATAATCGATTTATAGAAAGAGTTTTTTTTTCCTCACGGTTTGGAAGATTTCAGTCAAGGATGGTTTGGCTGTATGACTTTGGGGCGTGATGGGAAGCAGTTATACGTATGCTAGTGAGACCATCACTGGGAAGAAGCCCATTCACTTCTTGCCAAGTATGAAAAGAATAGGAAGCAGAAGGGACCTACAGGCGCCATTTACCTTTGAAAGCCATGTTTCAAGTGACCTCGCTTCTCCCCATTAAACCCCATCTTTTAAAGGTTCTACAACTGCCTGCCATCTTGCCATGGACTGAGAACTACAGCTTTAATAGATGAGCCTTTTAGGGCACTTCACATCGAAACTGTAGTGCTAAAGAAGTCTAATTCAGAGAGCCGATGTAGAGGAGTGGTTGTCAAGCCTCAAGAAGGAGAGAAGAGAGTGATAGTGTAAAAAATATAAAGGTTTAGTGTGAAAACTGATGGTTCTGGAAATTTATGGTGGTAATGGTTATACACAACAGTGTCAGTATCTTTAATGGCACCAGTTTACACTCTTAAAAAAAAAAACAGTTTTGTTGCATATGGTTTACCAAAAGGAAAAAAAAAAATCCATCAAAGTTCTGGCCATGTTCATGTGAGATTATAAGAAGATCTTGTTTTAAATTCCAGTGTCCTAAAGTGCATAGACAAATAACTTATCCAGTGCCTGCAACACAATATGAATATTCCTTAGTGTTCCTCAGTTCTTTCCTTTCTATCATCATAGAGAATGTTCTGTTACTTAGATAGTTCTATCCAGGTATGGACTTAGAGAATACAGGAGCAAAGATGGAACTTGGAAATGTGTGGTATTTACCTAAGGAAGTCAGTGGAAATTAATGCTTCAGTCCTCAAGTTTATAAGGAGCTCCACACACCACAGGACCCTGCATCTAGTCTTGGGATACGCTAAACAAGTAGATTCTATAAGGTGTCTCCTGGTAGTTAGGTAGAAACCGCTGGACAAATATGTGCCAGCATAGTGGTCTTTAGAAAATGGCCTACCAGATACACAAAATGAGGACACTGTCTGAAAACCTGAAGTCTGTGTACCACTGAGAGAAAGTGGATCCTGGTGTTGGTTTATACCTGCCCTTGCATTTCATTTAAGTGTGACCTCCCCAGCATATATGGTGCATAGCTCCTTATTATTAAAGGTTGGACTCTCCAAATCCTTAGATATGGCTTATTTTGTGAATGAAAAATAGTTATTTAATGGTTATTTCATTGGGTATAGAGTTCTGAAAACAGTGGTTTTCCAGAGTCTGGAGATGGAGGCGGGAGGACATGTGTGCATGCAAACATGATGGCGTTTTTGTATGTTACTTTTCCCTCTGCATCAGTGTCAATTCTTAGAAACTTGACAAGCCCACGAATTTTTCTGGGTTATTGCCATTTGCCCAAAGAGCCAATCAGTACTGAGGGATGTCACCTGCTCGTCTCCAGCCTTCTCAGCAGTTTTAAGGAGCCAGCTATCCCCACCCCTGCACAACTGTGCAGCCTCTCAGACTAGAATCTTGTCAGACTCCTCTCACTAAGTAGTATTCTGTCACTGTTGAGATGGGGCCCTTCCAGCATAATCCCAGAATACTCCAGCAAGTTGAACTAGGGAAGCACCACTTCCTGAACTCCTTCCTTGCTTTGTCCTGTGAGGCTGAAGGTTAAAGAAAGCTATGCAAGCCAGGTGTAGTGGTGCATGCCTTTAATCCCAGCACTCGGGAGGCAGAGGTAGGAGGATTGCTGTGAGTTCAAGGCCACCCTGAGACTACATAGTGAATTCCAGGTCGGCCTGAACTAGAGTTGAGACCCTACCTTGAAAAACCAAAAACAAGTTAATAAAAAAAAGAAAAGAAAAGAAAAAGAAAGAAAGAAAGCTCTGCAGTCATTTGGAAGCATGAACTGCTTGCTTTACTCTGGTAGCAATACAAAGCACAGCTTTTACTGATTCCCGGGAAGCTGTTTCTCACATGCTGAGTACCCTTGTGTCAAAAATTCTGACAGTGTGACTGACCACTGGACAGAGGCTGTGGTGTCAGATGCTAGTGCCAAATTACTTGACTGCACAAGAGTTGGTTTCCTCCAAAGTCAGCTACTATACTCTTTCACCTCCTCTCTAAAAGTGGCTCCCTGTCCAGGTATCATAACCATAACAAGTAAACATATTTTGGAAAGGAGTCAGGCACTTTGAAATGGGATCCAGGCAACATTAACTTGCTGGTGTAAACTGGGGTACATAGTCCATCCTCTCAGAGCTCTGTTGTCATAGGATTGATGATGAAATTCAGATGAGATGAGAAGGATTTTCAACCCTGCCTGTACATTAAAATCACCTGGAAAAATTAAAAGACAAAAACAAAAGGCCCTTGAGAGTACCTTCAGGAATTCTGATTTAATTTCTTACAGAAGGTCCAAGGCAGCATGTGAAGGTTTGAAGAGATTATAAGAATAATAATAAGAAGAAGAACAAGAACAAGATAAAAGTATAACAACAGGGTGCTAGGGGTCCAGGAAAGTCCTTGAACCTCAAACCCAAGTTTCATTTCTAATTTTAACCCAAGAATTGAATAAAAAAGAAGACTGAGGGCTAGAGAGATGGTTTAGTGGTTAAGTGCTTGCCTGTGAAGCCTAAAGACCCCTGTTCGAGGCTCAGTTCCCCAGGTCCCACGTTAGCCAGATGCACAAGGGGGTGCACGCGTCTGGAGTTCGTTTGCAGAGGCTGGAAGCCCTGGCGCGCCCATTCTCTCTCTCTTCCTCCATCTGTCTTTCTGTGTCTGTCGCTCTCAAATAAATAAATAAAAATTTTTTAAAAAAAGAAGACTGAGAAGGATAATTGTTAAATTATTTTATTTATTGAGGGAAGTACAGAGCCATGGAAAGATGCCCAGGTGGCAGAACAGAAGAGAAAAAAGAAAGTTCAAGGAGCTCCTACTACGTGGGGAGCTGGAGGGGATAAAGAAAGCCATGTGGAGAGTAAGGGCTAGGGGCCCCTCCCCTCAGCTCAACCCTTGGAAAAACTCACCAATAGCTAGAAGTTCCCAAGTGATCAGAGAGCCTGCCCTTCCCTTGCAAAGGTATTTATAATCTTGTAGTGGTGGCAGTCCTCTGGCTCAGGTGAACCAAAGGGACAGCTGGTCCCTTAGGGCTAGGGGACATCTCAGGAGGAGGATTAGCACTGCCATCAAGTTCCAGGCTGGGCGGTTGGGAGGGTTTGCTGAACTTGATTAACCACAATGTTTAAATCCTAAGAAAGACCTCTCCCCCAGGAGTGAGCAGTCCAGGTTGTCCGTAGAAAAACAGATCTAGGGAACTAGGCAAGAAATAAGTCAGATGTCTTTGATTTCTGGCAAGTGTAGTCTTTCCTGCCATTTTTACTTTTACATTCTGGGGTCCAGTCACCCTAACTGTACCTCCCTGTCAGAAGAAGCAGGAATACTTGGGTACATTTAGTTTGGTATGACTATTTTTACATTTTCCATTTCTTTTGGCAATATCTAAAAATTTTATACCTCCTCACATAAAGATATTGTAATCATTGATGACTCTTGTTTTTCTTAACATTACTAGTGAGAATTCCCTACCATGGTTTCAAGGGCCTGAAAGCAGACAACCCAAATCCTCAGTCTCTTACTGACATATTATCGACCTCCCTGTAAGAGATGATACGAGAGGTTTCCCTCCTTGAGGAAAGAAGAGGAACGCTTTTTCTTTTTTGGCAGGGTCTCACTGTAGCCCAGGCTGACCTGGAACTCATTCTAATGTAGGCTGATCTTGAGCATTCTCTAACTAAAGAGATCTTTCTACCACAGCCTCCTGTTCAGAAAGGGGACTTTTTTGTAGGCCATAGCTTCCACCCTGCACACCCCCAGGCTGTAATTGCTTCCTGGTTGGAAAAACGCTTCACAAGCTTATTCAAGAAGGCAGACCCGAATATACTGCTGCAAGGAAGAATGGCTTTGATGGATAGAGTTTCCACTCATACAGCTCAATGTGAAAAACCACAGCTTTATATGAAAGGGAAGACAGCAACTCAAAAGTTTCACAGTGACAAGAAAAGTGCAGTAATTATATTTAGATGAGTACAGAGGAAAATCTCCCACAAACTGTATTAACTAGAAGTCCTTTACAGTGGAAGGTAATTGAATTAACAGTAAGGTATGAGTTTCTGCTACTGCTCTAGCAGCTCTGTTCCAGGGCAGGTGCAATCTTCCAGAAGCATTCTTGCTTGTTCCACAGAGGAGTCATATGTAAGAAGAGGGAGTTGAGGAAGAAGCCCAACCTGCATCCTGGTGGGGTTTTGGCAGAATTGATAATACCTATTGAAGGTCCAGATAGTTCTTGCTTTGAGAAAATAATAATGCAGTTTGATTGAAAAGATCATGCTATTTTAAAACACTAACTTCCTGCTTTGTTTTGTTAATGGATTAGCTTTTCCAACAAGTTCTAAAATATATATGTTTATGTAGTGCTTCATAATTATAGACACAAAGAATTAATTCTCACTCTAATTCTAGGGAAAATGCTGATAGAGTATACTCATCTTCATTTTGTAAATGAGAGAAACAAGATTTTTACTGGTTAAATAGGAATTTCATAGACTCATGATCTTAAAATTCTCACTTTTGTGGTTTTTCTGATTTATCACTTTTTACAATCTTATTTTTACTTTAAGTTCTTAGAATAAATATTTTTTAAATTAAGTTTTCACTTTGAAATGAAAATTTGACTTTTGCTCACATATATGTACACTTGTACATTCTTATAGCCCTTTAAGTCAGTCCTCTTACTGAAAAAGATATCTTAAAACATTCAGTACTCAAATATCAATATGAAAGGTATGAAGAAAAGTGAACTACAGAAAAAGAAATTTCCTTGTCTCCTTTAAATAAGTGCTTCCTAATCTCATCTTTGTGATCAACAAAGATCAATGTGTGTTAATATATTTAGTAGTTCAATGACTATAGGTAATAAATTTTAACAGAAATTTACAGGTAATAATTTCTGAGTTTTAGGCTGGAGAGATGGCTTAGCATTTAAGGCCCTAATCTGCAAACCCTAAGGACATAGGTTTACCTCCACAGATGCACATGGTGGCATATGCATATGGAGTTCATTTGCAGTGGCTTGAGGCCCTGGCATGCCCATTTGCACTCTGTCTCTCTCTCTCCCTCTGAAATAAATAAATTTATTATATATTTAAAAAATAAAATTTCTGAGTTTGGAAGAAAGTAACATTGGCTGTACTGCATACACCAGTGAAATGTTATTTACCCTATAGAAGTTCAGGTGCATTATTAAGTGTTGACTGCTTCACAAAAGTTGACAATTCCTCATATTTTATAGTGTTGTAATTGTTTTTTTTTAATCCTAAGCCCTGAGTTTATATCTATAAACTAATCAAAGATTTAGCAATTTTAGGTTTAACAAAATAATTTTTAAAATACCACATTTTATTTAGCTCTTACAAAGGAGAAGGGAGAAAAATGCACCACAAGGAACCCAAAAATCTGTGTAGGCCATGTGTAGCCCCGGAGTCCAAATAGTGAAATATGGATCTTAGGAAAAAATATGAGATGGGATTTAAAAAAAAAAAGTATGCTTCCAAGAAAGATCAAAAGTGAAGACAGTAATAAAAAGAATAAAATGCTTCTTCCCATCCAAAGACCCAAAATTCATTGTTGTCAGCTCTGGAGAGAGAGAGAAGACAAATGGACTCCATGGATCCAGGGGGATGTAGGATTTGTGCCATCCAATCTAGGCACACCTACACCAGATGTCCCAGCCAGCCGCCCTGGGCTTAAAGGAGAAATCCCCCCATACCTGTACAGGGTACACACCTGAGGAGAGATCTGACTGAGTGAGATGGGCAAACACAAAATCCCAAGACTGGTGCAGGCGGGACAAGCTGAGACAGGCTTGACAAGCGTGTGATGTCCTAAGGTTCCTCCCTTTATGAGAGATCCTGGTCCTGCCTAATTAACCTAACTGCCTACTTAGGCATGGCCCACATTTCTGTCATTCTAACTGCTGTCAGAGGAAAAGGAAAAATGATGTCTGATATGAACTACTCTTTGTTGAATGGGGCATGGAAATGTGGCAGTTAGTATTTCCCAGAGAGGGGAACTATTCTGAAGGCCCAAGGGAGAAACCTACACTGATTTGGCCAGGTATAAAAATGATAAATATTAGTAACATAAGTATTGGGGCCTATCTCAGAGATGGAGGTGTCTAGCATCATGAGGTAGGGGGAGTGGGTAGTCCCCTCAGAAGTGCCATGTATTCTGCTCTCAATGAGTGTTAAAACAGGCCCATATAGATGAAGCTGCCTGTAAGTGAGCAGAGATAAAGTTAAAACGGCAGTTGAGTATACAAAGGCCAAAGACTAACAAAATAACTATGAATATTATAATGGGTATGATCTTCTTCCACCATGAAAAGCTTCAGATTCACTCCTAGAACTGTTCACGAAATGGCACGATAGCATCTGACAGGGTCTGGATCTATTTACATAAAACAGGTGACATATTATCAGGAACGTATACACAAGTCAACCTTGATAATGGCACATGTGCCACCTTGGGCTGTATTGAGTATGTCTAGAGCCATGTGGTTCTGTATGATAGATTTCTTTGCATCATTTGAACCTTAGAATTAAGAAGCGAGATTTCTTTCAGCTGTGTCACTTAAAGCCTTTTGGGTATACTCTATAAGAGTTTCTGTGTGTCAGATGACATCTTCCAATCTGATAGATAGAAGAAAGGCTGAGACTAAGTGAACATAACATTGAAAAACACTTATGGTCTATTGATGTTTTAAAACCTGTAAACTGACTGCACACTCTGTTTTTACTTGTCACCCTTATATCCAGGGAAACCCCAGGGTGTATCTTTCAATCCATCCTGGAGGTAACTAAGGCCAAAGGTCGATATCACAGAACCACTAGGTGTCATTAGGGGCTGTCCAGCATACATTTGGCCTTAGGGCCCATTCAATAGCAAACTGTTTTGATGGTTGGAGGGTAACAATATTTTGGCCAAGTCTGAAGGAACCATCTTAGAAAGCAAACATTACTTGGATATTTTGAGAGAGTATGGGTTTCTTGTTCCCATAATAAGGGTGTCTTTTGGCTTAAACAAGTTTTAGTAGGAGTCATCCACATATATGTATCCAGATTTGAAAATAATCATTTTGATATCTATGATTGGTTTTTCTTATCATGAAGTTAGAGCTGTCAGAGAGGGGTCCCACATACCTTCTGAAGACTTTGTCAGTCTTCTCTCTTGAGAAGTTCTTTTTGTGTCCCGGTTCATTTCTGGTAGACTTAGATCATTGAGACACATCCTACCTAGTAACCTGGGTTAGGGTAGGAGAGCTCGCTCTTTTTGTTTAATATATATTTGTAACTGATTTCAGTCATCCCCTTGGAAAGGAGGCACCCACTGGGGAAGTTCAGCGCCCACAAACCCAGCTGTCAGTGTGACTGCTATCCTGTGAATGCTCTTGGGCCCATACAAGGAATGAGTTTCCTCCCGAGTGTAGGCAGGTAGAATGAAGAGGCTGAACACAGCATGGAGAGCAAGCACGGCTTGCTTTGTGAGGAGAGAAAGAGCAATCTTCACCCCTGGTGGTGTGTTTTATGTTCCTAGGCACCCCTTTGTGTTTGGTTATATTTCCTTCTCTAAGTGCTTAAGACCAAGCAGAGAGCCAAAATTATTTGTGGTTTTTGTGGGAGGGGTTGCTGGTGGCTCTCCAACGGAGATTGTGGGGACCTGGGAGCCCCACAGCTTCTCCAGCACTGGAGTTGTCCCTTAGGATGACTCAGGGCCGGGTTGGCCATGTGGCTTTACCCTCCTTTAGGAGGCCAGGAGGACTGATTGCTCCTCAGTTGTGACTCCCCTGTTTCAGACTGCCCGCCGATTTCCTTTCGTTTCTGGGTCTCCATATCCTCCCTGATCAGGAAGATAGTTGACTTACCAGAGAGCCAGTGTGAAAACACGTTAGAAGTGTCCCATCATCTCCAGTGGCCTTGTGACCTGGGAGCAGGGCCAAAATACTGGCTTTTCCAGCTCCCGTGATTTCAGTTGTCTTTGGTGTTTATATAGGTTATTAATACACTTAGAATAAGAAGTTACACAAGTGACAAAGGTAGAAACTTACCTTAAGAAAGAATATTTGGAGTATGTTTTATTTACTCATTTTTCTGTGTTAACCTTTAGGCTCTGGTTAGACATATTCGCTCTGCTAAATTGGGCACTGGTATTAGCTGGAAGTAGATTCAAGAATCTCACGTTCTGTTACCACTGTGTATCTTGTCCCACTAGTCCATCCTGAACAAAAGAACTCCCATCTGTAAATAACTGGAGATTGGGATTTTCTAAGGGCTGGTTCTGAAGGTCTGGTCTGGCAGCATAAGTTTTTAATATGACCTTTTCACATGAATGTTTAAACATAAGTAGCACAGTTGAGAGAAGAGCAAACCTTAGGAAGTATTTCAGTCCCTCCATCATGAGGGCTTGGTATTTTACCATTCGACTATTTGACATCCACATGTCCTAGACTAGCCTCCATTTATTATGGCCCTTTTGTACCCCAAGAATAGAATTATCTGGAGTACGACACTCTTTTAGGAGTCTGTTTCTTTAAAGCTACAACTATGGATTTAAGTCCCTCAATTGTTTCTGGCTTCAGTGGATACTGTTTTTGGTGAGGAAAGTAAGTAGGGTCCCTAAGATATATTTGGACAGGACTAGCAGTGAAAGCTTAATCTATGGTTTCACCATGTGTCCAAACTGATGATTCTACATATTTCTCTATCAAAGGAAGATACTGGTTTTTCCCTGAAGGCAAAATCATGTCTACCTGATATTTAGAAAGGATATCTCTGCCTAGCAAAGGGGTTGGTGTCCCTGGGTCTATAAGAAAGGAATGAGGGAAAAGATAGTCTCCCCAGGAACAAGACAAAGGCCCTGTAAAGAACCTTTTCTGAGCCTGGCTTGAGATGCCCCTAAAGTCAGCTGTCTGGTTAGATCTAGCCCCAGGACAAAAATTAAGCACTGAAAAGCAAGCACCTGAGTCAATGAGGTTTGTGGTATATTGTAGCACCAGTATAGTTACCCAGGGCTCCTCAAGGTGGACTGGAATTACAGGAGCCTGTATGGGAAACCTTGGGGCCTATCAATAATCTGTTGAAGGCAATGACCTTGGGTCTGTTTGACTTCGAGGGTATTGGCTTTTCTACTGGTTCTCTTGGGATAGTGCTTACAGAAGTGTCCCCTCTGTCCATAGAGAAAACAGGTCCTACAGGTGTCTTTTGAATGGGCCTTTTTGTGAGCAACCTTTATTATTGCTATAATCTCCTGGTGATGTTTACCCTTTTTTTTTTTCTTTCCCTTTTTGTTCTTTTTTTTTTTTTCTGCTTTCCTTCTTTCCCTCTTGGCTTTCTGATTGTAATAAACAGAAGTTGCAACTGATTTAAGATCTTACCTGGTTTGGCTACCAATTTTTTAATTTTTTACAAATACCAGGTATTGACTGAGTTAAAAATTTATCTTGAAGAAGAATTTTCTTCTCCAAGGTATCTGGGGTTACAGTAGTATGTTTTCTAATTGTCTTTGTAAGTCTGTGGAGAAAAGTAATGGGCAATTTCTGTTTTCCTGTATTATAGTTAATAGTAAGTTATAGTTTAATATTAGAATCCCCTCTAATATTGGAGAGTCAGGAGCAGCTAGGCTACCAAGAGCAGCTAGGGTGATCAATCCTAACTGGTGATCAGCAATCCACTCAGGATGGTCACAGAAGTAAAAGAATAACTGTATGTATAATACCTTTGTCTGTTTTTTTCTTTTTCCTACAAAAACAAGTTGGAATATTGCACTGTACTTAAAACTGCCTTGTTGTGGCCATTTTTTTCCCATTCCTTAGGAGGTATTTTGGCCATGTCTGGCAATAAAAGATTAAAGCTTCTTTTCTGAAACTCAGTAGATCTGAGTGATCCAAATTCTCAATAGACAAGCTAGTGGAGACTTTGGGGTATCTTGGAAGTTGATTGTCTCATCTGAAATAACATGGAGGAAGAAAATAGAATAATCTAGAGTCAGGTTATGCCCCATCCTGTATTGAATCTTCTTGTTGGGGTGGGGCCATCCCTCCAGCAGGATTTAGGAGAAGAAATTAGGTAGGGTTTTGTTTTTTTTTTTTTCTTCTTTTCATTGTAGCATCTCACTGTAACCCAGGATGACCTGGATTTACGATCTAGTTTCAGGATGGGCTCAAACTCACAGTGATCCTCTTACCTCAGCCTCCCAAGTGCTGGGATCAAAGGTGTACACCACCATACCTGGCTGAAATTATGGTTTTTTTCCCTGTCTTCTCACCAATCAAAATGGGATACATAGCACAGTCTATGTGCCTCCTGGAGTAAGAAAGGTCCAAGATAGGATATATATGCTCTTCCCACAAGGCAAACTTCCAAGCTTGGGTTCCTCTAGTCCTTTGCATGTGCCTTCCATCATGACATACAAGGATTATTGCCACTGGCAATTTTAAGCCCAAGTGTGCAGATTTCCATCCTTATTCCTATCTTGGTAACTTAGAGGGGATTCCTGGGACCCTTCCCCTTCTTCCATCTGTAAGAGTCTGGGATATGAGCCCCCCAGTCTGTGAATGTTGGGGACTAAAAGGTTGTTGTTGTTTTGAAGGTAATCTCTGGTCTTATTACCTTAAATATAGGGAGTAGAGGTAGGCTTGATCATACCCAGCCAAATCATATCTTTGATAACCTTTTAAAATCTCAAGTCTGGCATTAGAGATGCAAGACAACACACTTAGCAAGATGCTCATCATTTCTCTTTAGAGGCCTTAAAGTCCAAGTTAGGGACTTGGAGGTGACAGGTATGTACCTTTTTTATTATCATTCTAAAAGGAAATTAAACCATTTTTCCAACTTAATACCTTTTTTAGCACTTACTCAATGTCTTTGTCTTCTTTTTTAATATGCTTCTATAAACTTCCATCCTAGATTTCTCTTATAACCCTTTAATTTAGGATCATTAAGAGGAACCACACCCAATTTCCATTCTTAGAACCTTCTACCAATATAACACTTGTTATTATCTTTAAATCTAAGTACCACTGAAATAATTCCTCCTTATTAATCATAATGAAATTCCAACATTTATAATTTCCTTTCAGCACCTTTATGTAAAACACATATTAAGACCTCAATTTAAAGAGAAAAATGTAAAGAGGGAAAGCAGGAAAAAATAAATCTATTTATTTATTTATATTTACCTACTCTTAATGTTTTTGGCCTTTGTGATCTATGGCACCTAACACTTTCTTTGATATAAGATAGTCCTAAGGGGAGGGGGAAACTATTAATACTAAGAACAGTTGTCATGTGTCAGGAGTGTCACCTTAAATCAGGAACATAGCGGACCCTGACGCTGGTTACCAGGTGACAGCTTTGTTTGTCAGTACCACAGGAAGGCAAGTATGGAGCCATCTCAGCAGCTCTACCTTCTTTGGTATATCTGGATTCCCTTTATTATTTCTACTTTTAGTCATTACTGGCATGAAGTAATCATGTATAAATCCACTTAAATCAGTTATGGAAATTACTAAGTTAGAGTATAGGAGAATCTGTTGTTCCATCCAGGAAGACCACATGACAGACATCATCTTTAATTAGAGAAAAGACACATGGTGGATGCCATCTTTAATTAACCATGTGCTTGCTAGTATTGGTTAAAACACACATTTTAGTATTCCAGAGAAAACGAAGAGGTAACTTTACATTTGAGAGAAGGAAAAGGGAGTCATGAGAAAGCCCAGAATTACTTACATGGTCACAGAACACAGAAGGAGTTAGTCCAGAGAGAGTAAACCATAAGTCTGATTTCTGTTCAATTTCTACCCTCCTCAGTGTGAGGCTGCAAGAAACAATTTCTTTCCTCTGGGGTGTTTGTTTCCTCCTGGAAACTGTTGAAACATTGAGCTGTTAGCCATTTTATTCAAATGACCTGGAGTAGCCATGGAGCCAATGGAAGCTGAGGCTGGTGTTTACTGGAAGCTCATGTAAGTTTTAGTAGGGAACTGAATAAACAAGTGTCTATTTGTATAAAAATCATTCTCACATTATCTCGGTGGGACCTCCATTTTGTTATGGGGGAATTGGGGTCCTGGAGTGCTTTCTGGAACTATAAGCCCAGAGTTTATATTTGTAAACCAAAGAATTGGCAATTTCAGATTCAAGAAAGTGATTTTTAAAATACCACGTTTTATTTAGCTCTTACAAAGGAGTAGGGAAAGAAGAAAAGTGGAAGGTAAGGGAAGATAAAGTGGGGAGAAGAGACGTACACCATGTGGAGCCCAAAAGTCCATAGGCCATGTGTAGCCCAGGAGCCCAAGTAGTCACACAGGGATCTTAGGGAAAAACATAAGAGAAGGGATTTTTAAAAATATGTGCTTCCAAGAAAGATCAGAAGGGAAGAAAGATGTCTCCTCCCATCCCAGCATGGCTGCCAGGGTGGGAGAGAGCTCTTACCCCATCTGAAGACCCAACAAACATCGCTGCCAGCTCCAGAGTGACAGGGAAAACGGCCCATGTTCTCCATGGATCCAGGGGGATATAGGATTTGTGCCATCTCACCTGGACACACATACACTAGGTGTCGCAGCCAGTCGGCCTGGACTTGGAGGAGAAACCCACCGTACTTGGGCAGGATGTGCACTGGAGAGATCTAATATCCCAAGAGTGGTGCAGGTGGAGCAAGCGGAGAAGGGCGTGGCAGGGCGGGATGTCCTAAGGCCTCTCCCTTTAAGGGCCATCCTGGCCATGTCTAATTAATGTAACTGCCTACTCTGGCACCCCACAGTGCATCTGGGTTACAGAGATACTGAGGGCTCTTTGTGTGACAAACCACTCTCAGGAAGAGATGCAGGGAAGTGAGCTTTGACCTGACTGACCCTGTATTCAGAATTTTAATTTCATTAGGTCACTTTTAGGCATCTTTTGATATTAATACCACTCCAGGTTTATGGGGACAGTGATGCCTTCCATTGCATTGATAAGCTTTTGAAGTGCCCTGTAGGAAACTGGAAATCTATGATGTTTTATTGTCAGTCTTTAACTGTGGACTTAAATTTACTCCTATCCTGCTTCAAGGTGTGACAATATTTGTCATTCTGTTACATAGAGTAATGTTGCAGTTGGCATTTTTACTATTCTTTTCCTAGAATATCCCCAAAGAGCTTTCTGAGTGTGCTAAGTGCTGTTTGGCTCATTTTTCTGTGCCAGAAAGAACAGAAACACAACAAGCATTGCAGGGAGATCCTGTGGGCAGCAGGTCAGTCCAGAAGGCAATGAGTAAAATTTGGTATTTGCTGGCTCCTGCTTTTGTAGTTTTGCCACATCAGGTCATGAGGCTATTAAGCCTTGCTTAGATTCCCTTTCTTTTTATCCATTGATATTCCCTAATCAGACTAAACTGGTACAGCTCTCCAGACCAATAGCAATGCTTATAGAAAGCAGAGGCAATAAGGCAGAGAGGAAGGAGGATCACTGTGAATTCAAGGTCGGCCTAAGACTACTTAGTGAATTCCAGGGCTAGAGTGAGACCCTGCCTTGAAAAACAAAACAAAACAAAAAAATTCATAGAAAGTAATGGCAGTAAGGAAATAATACAAAAGATAAGTTGTGTATTTAAAGTTTTCAATGACATCTTGCTTGGGTTGATAGAAAGTTAATTTACCGTCACCTTGGTACTATAAACCAAGTTCTGTTAACAGCCTAGATACCAAAACTTGTGTGCTTGCTGGAGAAGGGAGAAGTAGGTTGCAGTTACGTGGTGACCAGCAGCCTGGTGATCTCTTATGTGAACTGGCATTCATGTGCTGTTCATTGTCTGTCTTCTGACTTCTTGTTCCCCACTGCCTCCCACTTAAGACCAAGAACATTAACAGCTGTGCCAAAGAGTGGGTGGAAAAATAGTCTTATTATTAGCCTAAGTTGAAGACATGATGGGTTTTTGAATGTCTTCATTTATGGTGGAGCGCCACAAAGTATTAATAATACTCTTTCTTAAACATTGCAAAACAGAGTCTTCATAAACCCTTTGTTGCCCACATCCTTGGTGAAAGAATGCCTTTTGGAGAAAATTAGCGCCTTGAGATTGACTTTCCTAATTTATATTTGCATATGGTTGGAATTCATAATTGGGCTACTTTTATTGGTTAACAGCTGCATTACCATATAAATCTGTGGAAATGTAATTTAGAGTCATTTAGACCAATCTTCCTATTCTAACCCCAGGAAAGACATGTCAGTTTTCAGTTTCTTTGTAAAGGAAAAAAGTGAAGGAATGGGGAGAAACTTGATGAAAGCTTCTTAGTTTCTGCTGTTATCATAGGTTTTTCATATCAGAGAGTCTGAATGACCAATTTGATAACAGCTTACATTTGGATAGAATTCATCTGTAAATAGGGCATTTTACATCATCCTTTCATTCATTCTCCATGTTGGTCCACTGCTAGGCAGGGTGAGGATTGACATCTGTACTTCATGCAGGAAAAGCATCTGTGGTTAAAAGGCATCATTGATGGGAGATTTGGGACTAAGGCCTTATTAGCATTCAAACCTGCACTCTTTGTTACACCCAGGGGATTGTTGATTATAGGACCTTCCATTCTAATATACAATGCCACATGTATAGTAAGTTTCTGTAACTTAAGTAACATTCATTTTTATGTCGTATCAGTTCCCATAGAAGAAACAGATTCTAGGGTAGCAAATGGTTCTTTATCAAATGTCCCAGGGGAAAAGAAATCAGTCATTTTCTCTGCTCTCAGAATACAGTGTTGTGGCCAGGCTATCTAATACCTCCAATGAAAGTAGCAGTGGCCACACTGATTGGCCACCTCTCAATGAGCCATTTTTCTTTTGAACAATATGTAGTGGAAGTAACACGGACTATTCTTTGGGCTGCATTGCTTGACACACGGAATATAATCTCACTTCTGTTTCACACACACAGTCAGTGGCAGAGAAAAAGGAAAGCATGCTTATATCCTTATTGCCAAGTGTGTGTCTGATATTAAGGTGCATGTAGATAAATTCTGTCCCACTTCTTGCATGCTTAACTTATTGTTACATATTTATTGCTTATTCTGTATCTTGTTATGCTGATAACTTTATTAAGGGTATTTCTTTGGTGTATTTTTTATTAAGATGTACTTTTATGACAGCTTTCAGGCAGTTATGTTGTAAAATGTTTCCTTTTTCAATGTAGAAGTTGGATTAAAACTTACAGTACCTGTCACCTGGTAACCATACCCCATACAACTGTGTCAACATTTACCAGTGATTTATAGCTTCAAATTGGAATTGGCTGATACATGGCTCCATGGTTGTTCTTTTTTAAACTCTGCACAGTTAATCTGGAACCTGCTGGTACACATGAAATAGTTGTTTTATCTGCTGCTTCAAGACTGATGACATGTTCTCAGGATGGCTGTGTAATCAGTCAATTATCTCCTGATGTTTTAGCTTCTTCTCTTCCATGTGTACAATCTAAAAAATAATTATTCTGCTGTAGTTAACATAGGAGCCAAAGATAGAAACTGATAAAACTGCATCAGGAAGCCCTTTCCTGAATTGGATGATTTTGTTTTGTTGTATTCTTTCAGGGAGAACATGGGCTCTGAAACTCATACCTCCTAGGAGCCTAAAAGCCCAGGGCAAGGCCTGTGAGACTGAGTATTTAATAGGTTGCCAATATTTTTATGTACCTGTAAAATAGGCCTCATTAGCTAGACTTTGAGCCATCATTTATACATAGGTAGGCCCCCAGAGGTAAAGGTGCTGATGCTTAGCATTTTCTTGTGTTCTGAAAGCAGTCAGCATATATCACAGTTATAGTATGTGTACTTCTAAACAAAATCTAGACCACTGTCCATTTTTTAACATTCTAGTTTCATAACTAGATATTGAAGGAGACTGGAAAGGGAAAGGTCATGTGGTATGCTTAAGACCCAGCATTTTAAAAACTTATCTGAAGAAAAAGTATAATAATTTTTTTCATAAACTGTAGTCTCAAGAGGTAATTATTCCCATTTGCAAAGATGTTAGCAGTAATTTGTAGGCTATTATTGATGTTTTTAGAAAGACCTGAGATTCAAAATCTTTCACATAAAGCCAGTTGATTAGACAGCCCTGGCTTGGAACAGTAACTACAATGTGAATTTTTCCGTATGGGAGAAAAATACAATGAATTACTTTATGCAATAATTCTCTTCTTGTTGTTCAAGACAAGTATGCCTACAAAATAACCAGAGATTTCTTTGGGTAGTGGTTTATAGAAATTCAGAATAATATAAATAATATGTAGATGTATGGTTTTTTTGGTTTTTTTTTTTGTTTTTTTGTTTGTTTTTTTACTGGTGTGAAATTATCCACAAAGAAATGACTTGTTTCATTAAAACTTCCATCATCAACACCTATAATTAGAATCTAGTTCAAAGCTGGTGGTTAAAAAGTTCATACAGGTTTTTATTTGTTTTTAGGATGTTTCTTCCTCTTTCTCATTCAGTTGCCAGTCATCTTGTGGCTCCTTCTTTCCCATGTGAATAGATATAGCTAATCATTTCCAAATAGATAGGCCTCTATCCAGAAATTTCTTGTGTCACTATTTGCATGTAGACCATTCTTTCCTTTTCTCAATTTTTATTAACATTTTCCATGATTATAAAAATTATCCCATGGTAATACCCTCCCCCACACACACACTTTCCCCTTTGAAATTCCATTCTCCATCATATCCCCTCCCCATCTCAATCAGTCTCTCTTTTATTTTGATGTCATGATGTTTTCTTCCTCTTATGATGGTCTTGTGTAGGTAGTGTCAGGCACGGTGAGGTCATGGATATAGAGGCCATTTTATGTCCTAAGGGAGCACATTGTAAGGAGTCTTACCCTTCCTTTGGCTCTTACATTCTTTTCGCCACCTCTTCTGCATTAGACCCTGAGCCTTTGAAGGTGTGATCGAGTACTCCAGTCACTTCTTTCCAGCACTATGATACCTTCTAAGTCATCCCAAGGTCACTGCCATCTGAAGAGAGAAGATTCTCTACCCAAAGTGAGAGTAGCGTTAATATAAGGGTATAAATATTAAGAGAAGTGCTTACTGGGCACTTATCCAGACATCAGCAGATGTTACACCCCTAGGGCTCATGACTACCCCTGTTTCAAGTTTTCAGTATCAGGGATGTATTCCTCCCCCCATGGAGTGGGCTTCCAGTCCAGTTGGAGTGCAGTTGGTTTCCACCATGACGGACATGCCACTATTGCACCCGTTGGCTCATTTGGCCTGGCAGGCCAATTATAAGGCTTGCAGTGTCCACTGTTGAGTATCTTCACTGGTGGTATCTCTTTCTCCCATTGAACTACATGTAGAATAGCTTCTTCCAGCTTTCTGTCAGCTGGTCTACACGGAGGAGATTATCAGCTCAGTTCCAGCAGGATTTTTCAGTGACCTTGGAGCCCAACTATGTGGAGTCTTCAGCAATAGGGTCTTAACATTGATTCCTGGTGGGAAGCCAAGGGCCTTGGCAATGGCCAATAATGTTTTGGGGGCATCAGGAATCTCCCTGGCCAACAACTCACTGGAGGTATCCCATCCCTATTTGCTTGTGGACCATTCTTGCTGGCCAGAAGTACTAGAAGATACTAAGCCAGCAGATTGAGAAGACAGGTATGCAATGCCACACCTGATCTTTCCCTTAGATTCAGCTAGCAGCTAGACTAGAAGGGAATACAGATGTTTTCCTCCATATCCCAAATGTGTCTTATCTTAAAACAGATGGCCAGTTATAGGAAGTCTGCTTCTAGTCACTTAAGAGCTGAACCTCTTGACTCCATTTTGAAGGCAAATCCAACATAAAAAGTATAAAAGTTAGCCTTCACAGGTGGAAATTTAGGCTGTTTACATTTTAGTTTTATGTAGCCTACAAAATTATTGCTTCTCCAGAGCAGTAATATTGAAGGAAGTCTTAGTATCCAGCAGGGGTGTGAAGATGACTAATGACATTAAAGCCAATCAGAGTCTTTAAGCTTGAGATAGTTTAGAAGTGCCCTAATTGGGTGGCCTGATTTCTTAAGAATTTTCCAGTGCAGACAGCCATCCAGATATACCCCAGCATTGATGTCACAAAACTGGGTCATGGGAGTATGTTCTAGAGAATATATTTTAGGACAAATCTTCTGGGTACAGGTTTGAAGAGTCCTGACTTATACTTGTGATTGAGAATGAATGATGTTAAAAATCACTCACTGTCCCAGTCTCAAAAAAAAAAAAAAAAAAACTTGGGACTGGAGAGATGGCTTAGAGGTTAAGGCATTTGCCTGTGAAGTCAAATGACCTCAGTTTGATTCCACAGGACCCACGTAAGCCAAATGCACAATATGGTACATGCATCTGGAGTTCATTTGCAGTGGCTGGAAGCCTTGACATGCCCATTCTCTTTCTCTGTGTCTCTCTTTCCCTCTGTCAAATAAATAAATAAAAAATAAAAAAATCTTTTTTAAAACCCTCACAAGTCTATTGCTTTGTCTTGTCTTGCTTGGTCATTAAACAATTATTTTTACATGAAAAAATCACCCAGACTTTCCAGATACCACTTCAGTGGTAAGAGAACAGATTGAGAGAGTATATTAATTCTTTGGAGTCAGTGGAGAAGAAGTTCCACAATTAGTTTTCAAGAGCAAACTTGTTGGTGATTTCCATTATTTTCATTTAATGTTCACATTCACATGTAGATGTAAATATCTTTTTTCCTTCTTAACATTGCCATTTGTTCTACTCCAAGTACTAATTTTCCTTTGTTCTAGGACATGAGAATAGTACAAGGCTGAGTGAGTCTTCTTAAAGCAGAGACTCTTTGTATTCTTTACGCTGTGTGCTTACATAATGTCCTAACCAAAAGGTACTAAGAAAATAGTGAACGGATCTAAGACCAAGTCTCTTGATTTTCGTTCTCTTCTCTTGAACTTTTCTATAGTCTATCATATTTGGCCATGTAGTTACTTTCACGAATGTTTTGGATGGAGTAGAAACACTTGCAGAACTACCAAGGTATTAATAGAGCTTGAGAGCTCTGTCCACTAGCTTGTAATTTATCAGGGAATGACTTGAGATCCTGCCTCTTCTCTTTGCTAAGTCATCCAGACTGCTTGAGACATCTCTAGGTCAGACTTCTTCACAGCCTCTCTACCTGCCACACTGACCTGCCTCTCTGGACCCCAGATTCATTTGAGACCACTAATAGTTGCTTCCTTAAAGAAGAGGGAGGGAATGGGATAACTCTGAACTGCTGGGTCAGCCT
The DNA here is from genome assembly GCF_020740685.1 of Jaculus jaculus. NCBI lineage: Eukaryota > Metazoa > Chordata > Mammalia > Rodentia > Dipodidae > Jaculus > Jaculus jaculus. The sequence goes on along the minus strand of NC_059116.1, from coordinate 69,284,155 downwards.
GTTGACCACTACTTACAAACGGAGAAAGAAAAGGTTTTAAAAAAAAGATAGAGGGCTGGGGAAATGGTTTGCTGGGTAAAGTATCTGCTGCTGCACAAGCATGAGGACATGAGTTTGGGTCCCAAAACGCATATAAAGTGCCAAGCTTGGTGGCACGTGCCTGGAATCCCAGCACTTCAGAGACAAAGAATCGTTGTGGCTCTCTGGCTAGCTACTATAGCTAAACTGGGGAGTTCCAGGTTCAGCACGTAAACTTGCTTCGGAGGCTAAAATGGAGAGCAATAGAGGAAGATACTCAATGTAACATCTAGCTACACACACACATACACACACAAACACTTTTATACCAACACCACACAAATACACACAAAGATAAAAATTAACGTATGTGTATATTTGAGCTAAAATCACACAGTACATGAAGGTTTTGTTTCCTGTGAGCAAATAAAATCTAAGAATTACCAACAAAAACAAAAATATTAGATATATTTTATAGAAAGTATATCTTTCTCTGTGTTATGAATTGTGCCAAGTGGTTTATTTAAGAAAAATAAATATTCTTGGGCTGGGGAAATGGCTTAGCGGTTAAGGTGTTTGCCTGTGAAGTTTAAGGACCCTGGTTCGATTCCCCAGGACCCACATAAGCCAGATGTACAAGGGGGCACATGCATCTGGAGTTTGTTTGCAGTGGCTAGACACCCTGGTGAGGCCTTTCTCTCTTTCTATCTGCCTATTTCTCTCTCTCTCTAGTAAATAAATAAAATATTAATAAATAAATATTCTCACCATGAAACTATAAAGACATGTTTAGTTCTATTAATTGCTTTCTGCACTTTTTTATAGCTGTTTAATATTCTAAAACACAATTTTATTCTTCTGTGTCTTAAATATAGCCATTAATGGTAGTCCCTAAAAAATGTCCCAAAGGTGTGAAGCAGAGGCAACACTAACACGATGAATTATTTCACCTATATTTTTGTTGTTGTTCTGTCACCAGGTATTATATTAATGAGGAGAGGCTAAACTATAAATAAACCCAAAAGCCGATTATTTTTTGCTTATGTCAAGAATCTTGTGTGGGTGATCCTGGCTTCTCCCCTCCCAATGATAACACAAAGATCCAGTCTGCCACATCTTTTAGTTGTGCTAATCTCCATCCATCTAGGGAAGACAGAGGAACGTGTGCAAAACTGTCACACCGGGCCCTGAGACAACAAGTGCCACTTCTGCTTGCATCTCCTTTCATGTATATGGTCAGATGGTAAGGGTCTAGCAAATGTGTTTCAGCACGCACGCGCACTACTATATCCTGACACTGTCAAAAAAAAAATGGATTTTGGTAGACAGCAGTTAGTCTGTGCTACAGAGTCCTTTATTCCATTGTTCTCAGACTTCTTAGAGGGTAAGAATCCCAAGGGACAGTATTATCCATACTGCCAGGCATTTCCCCTAAAAGGCCTGAGCCAGTAGGCCAGACTGAGTTCTAACAGTCAGTGTTTTCACTAGCTCTCCAGGTGACTGTTATCTTCAGGAAAGTTTTAGAAATACTATTTTAAGAAGTAACTATATTTTGGGAAAGCATTGTGCACATTGCTGTAAACTTCTGCTAAGAACCCATCTTGTGTTTGAGGAATTACAGCAGACTAACTCCTGGCAGTTCTGCTAGTCTATCATCAGTCTTGGCATTTGGCTGCAGGCCTCAGTGTACAGACACCCCAATATGGGAAGTTTTCTTACATAACCTGATTATTTCATTTAGTCAACCAAGCTTATCAGTCATTTTTACATAAGATGATTTCATGGCCTAAATAAAGTACTTGGAATGTATCACCTTATGAGCAACAAAAATAAGGCTGGTGGTATCACCCTACCTGATTTTAACCTATACTCCAGAGCCAGAGTAACAAAAACAGCATGGTACTGGCACAAAAACAGACATGTAGATCAGTGGAACAGAATAGAGGACCCAGCTGTAAGTCCAGGTAGCTGTAGCCACCTGATATTCGATAAAAATGCCAAAAATACTCATTGGAGAAAAGACAGCCTCTTCAACAAATGGTGTTGGGAAAACTGGATATATATCTGCAGAAGGATGAAAATAGATTCTTCTCTCTCGCCATGCACAAGAATTAAATCCAAATGGATTAAAGACCTTAACATCAGACCTGAAACTCTGAAGCTGCTAGAGGAAAAAGTAGGGGAAACCCTTCAACATATTGGTCTTGGCAAAGACTTTCTGAATATAACCCCAATTGCTCAGGCAATAAAACCACAGATTAATCACTGGGACCTCATGAAATTACAAAGATTTTGCACTGCAAAGGACACAGTGAAAAAAGCAAAGAGGCAACCTACAGAATGAGAAAAAATCTTCGCCAGCTATATATCTGATAGAGGGTTAATATCTAGGATATACAAAGAACTCAAAAAGTTAAATAATAAGGAATCAAACATAGGTCAGTATATAAGATTGACTAGTAATAAAATCTTAGAATAGCTTTCCCCACTTCTGTTATAATGTTGAAGCCTTTAAAGACTATAGTGTAAATGTGTCAAATAAGTTAAAAGCATAAATATATTGAATGAACAGAGGTCGAATTTTTTATCTGTGGCCAAAATTATGTGTCCCTTCCCCTTCCAAGAAAAGAGAGAAAAGCAGAAATGGCCATGGTGCACATGTCTTTAATTCCAGCACTTAGGCTGAGGTAAGAGAATCCCCTTGAGTCAGAGGCCAGCCTGGGGCTACAGAGTGAGTTCTAGGTTGGCTTGGGCTCAGAGTGAGACCCTGCCACAAAAACAAAAAAAATTATGTGTCATGGCCAGGCATGGTGGCACATGCCTTTAATCCCAGCACTCGGGAGGCAGAGGTAGGAGATCGCTATGAATTCGAGACAGTCATGAGACGACATAGTGAATTCCAGGTTAGCCTGACCTAGAGTGAGACCCTACCTCGAAAAACAAAACAAACAAAAAAAAATGTGTGTCATCCCAGAAGCATCTGAAAAGCGTGTCCACATAGTCTTAATGGCACAATGTATAGAGTATTTATTTCATAAGCTTTCCATAGCAAATTTGAATTTCCATGCTTGCTCTGTGCTACTTGCCAGTCATGTGGGCTGTAGCCATTTTGGCAAATTAGACTGTGCTTAGGGAATTAAAACCAGCTTTAGTACTAATTCAGATAATTGAAGAAAATAAGTCTTCCTGGCACTAACTTCAGAAAGTATTCTAGGGACTTTTTTTAAGGTATTTGGGATATCCCATGTTTTGAATTAATTGAGCTATGATCATCTTGTTACAGAGTATAACTTGGTACTACATTTGTAAACTTGGTGTTGGGAGCACATCTCGAAACTGCAAAGAAATATTGTCATGTGCTATCTGCACAACTAGGAAGCTGCCGAGTAGCAGTGACTGCCCTGTAGATGTTCTTTGTGGCCATAAGCATTTCTGCTCCTTACAGACTGTTTTATAACATGCCTTTCTTCCATGTGAATCTTCATGACAGTGCATTTGTCTGAAACTAAACAAGCAGTGGTCTTGAAATCTAAAAGAGCCAGACATGGATATCCATCATCATCTAAGAAAAAGATCAGCCTATGGGAGATTCCTTTTTCTTTGTTCTAAAAGTTCAATCGAAGACTAAGTGTCATTGGCAATGATTGAGATAAGAGTTTAGTTTTAGATCAGGTACTTGTTCATGTGCACTCACTGTGGGGTGAGTTGGTAGATGACACCTTCTCCTTAGAGTGCACGCACTGGCTACTCCTCAGTCTGTGGAGCTTTCTGAAATCCTGAAATTAAGGACATATTTTTCTGCTCCCTCTCAGTTATTCTAGGTAGAGATTGATAATGTGCTAAAGAACACAAATCTCTTTCTCCCTACTTATGAATAAGGAGTTAACTATAACTAAATTTTAGGGCCAGCAATTACAAGGACCATGTATTACATTTTCCTTGTATTCAAAATCAGTTATACTTATTTCAGTTTCCTGGAAATATGGAAAGGAATGTATGATTTCGAACAAACGATGAAGAAGTTCAGCAGTCTTTATGAAGTGTGAATCTGTCTAGCTGGATTCAGCCCAGGCTTTATCAATAACCAGTGTTGATGCTCTCAAGACACCACCTCCTCACACTTCTATTGCCTTTATTGGAAATGAGGATTAAGCAAGATAGATGGTTGTGGCTAAGATCTACTTTATCTTTGTAGCCCAACATTTAAAGTTGATCACAGTGAAATTTGAAGCAGTCTTTGGCCACAATCATAATATGATTAAAGTTTGTCACTTTGTCTCAGCCACCTTTTTTTTAAGCCATTTTTCCTTTCGTGACTACTGCATGGCCCAGAAAACACATTCTCACCACATAAACTCCTGTCAGGGCCTGTCATCAGGTTTACTTATACTGCAGTGTACATTTTTAGGAAAGTAGAACACATTGATGTTTCTTTTTTAAAATTTTATTTATTTACTTGAGAGAGAAAGAGAAAGAAAGGGAAGATAGAGAGAACACTAGGGTCTCCAACCACTGCAAATGTATACACCATCTTGTGCATCTGGTTTTTTGTGGGTATTAGAGAATTGAACCTGGGTTCTTTGGCTTTGCCAACAAGTGCCTTAACTGCTGAGTCATCTCTCCAGCACTAGGGTTGTTTCTTTTGAAGAACTTTTAAGCTAAGCTTCAGAATGAAGCATCAGTCTCCAAGGATAAGAGGAATGATTAGACAGAAGACAAAATCAGTATTAACATTACCCTCTACTCTCAAAAATACTATCATTTGGATGATGAATTTTGTGATCACCCTAGACAGAGTAAAAGCTTTCATGGTACCCCCTAAAGTTATCTAATGGGGAAAAAAAAAAAAACAACCTTCCTTTGCTTGCTGTGTTCTATGTGGCAGGTCATGGATTAGCACTGTGTGTGCATGAGGTGATTAAATAGATCAAACCAAATCTATTTTGTCTAACCATTAAAATTCGGCTAACTTGGGGCAGAAGTGCCCAAACAATTCTCAGGAAGTAGACTAAAGGGTATTGCATGATCAATTTTTACCACTAGTATCCCAAATTGAAAAGGTTCATGAAACATAAAGAACAGCAACACACACACACACACACACACACAAAAAAAAAAAAAAAAAACTGTAGTGCTATAAATTGAGCAGGTAGGAAAAGGCCCTAAGGTTAGTTAGACACTAAGTTAAACTAGGGTCCTCTGTACTATGCCTCACACCAAGCTATGTCCCAGGTTGGGATGAGGAGCCACTGGAAGCTCACAGACCTGGATAATCATGCAGGGAACAGGAGAATAAAGCAACTACAGAGTCACAGTAAGAACTAGAAGTTTACCAGGCACTAAGGGATCTTGACCTGAACCTTGTTAGGGTATAAAATACCTATAGGTCTTCTCTAGTCTTCTACTTGACCCTTGCCTTCTTTTCCTCTCCTGATCCTAGGTGTTCAGAATACCATGTCTTTATGGACTGCCCAGTGTTGTTGCCGAATTAAAGTGACAAAGCTTTGCTTAAAGTCCTTTTACACTAATGAAACCTGGGTAGACTCATTGGATGGCAATAGGTTTTATTTCACATGAACTGTTTTAGGGATTTTTTTTTTTTTTTTTTTTTTTTTTGTCTCATAGGGGCATGCCATAGAGTGCACAACTGGGAAACATTTTGTGACCTTGAATAGGAAGGTCAATCAAAATGATTCCATTAAAATTGATTGACTGTTAAGAGGCTATGTAAATGGACATCCAGGGCATTCTGAGGCCATGCAAATGGTTGAGTTTAAGTAGTTCTGAGTAATTACTTCAGAAAGAAAGACAACAAAATCAATTCTAAATCCTGTTAAAGGGTACATGGTCATCACTTAGAAAAAACAGTCTCCCTTGCCCTTTCTCCTGTACAGAGACGCACTGGAGCAGTTTACTGTGTGGTGGATCGGACCCTACTGCCTTTCCTTATCTAAGTTTTTGTTGTTGTTGTTTATAAGATTGGATTGTATAATTCTATATCCTGCCCCCTCTCTTTGGACTTACAGATTTATAAACATGATAAATTTCAGATAGGTGATAACTTTTATAATTTTATGTATTTTCATGTTTTATTAACTCTGCATTGCAAATAAGAATCAGCACCTTAAAAAATAATCAGAGGGGTTCAAGAGATGGCTTAGTGGTTAAGGCATTTCCCTGTAAAGCCAAAGGATCCCAATTCAATTCTCCAGGACCCACATAAGCCAGTTGCACAAGGGGCACATGCATCTGGAGTTTCTTTGCAGTGGCTGGATAAAATGATACACTCCCTGTTGCTGTCTCTCCCCCTCTTTCTCTCTCTCAAATAAAAATAAATAAATAAAAACATAATCTTAACCTTTTTAAAGCCTCTGTTTTTTTAAGTCATTTGTCAAACACATGGTCAGAATACTAGTAAGGAATGTATGGGTTTACAGAGTCACTGGAAAGATGTGGGAAACAGAAGAATATGAAGAGCTACTTCGAGAACTGTCACATCTCTGCCACAAGAACTCAGAACAATCTCTGCTTGGCTCCAAAGTGAATGTCTTACCTGACTTCCACTGTTTTAGGCAATATGTAAAGATATCTTCCTCACTTATCTATATGCACATGATAAGTAACTTATTTTTGGAGTAAGGCAGAGACAGTTACAGTGATGGACATAAAAATGTTAGCTCTTCAGAGTCACAAACTACAATAAAAATTCTAAAGTAAATGTTAATCTTTGCTCTAACTTAACATTATGGTTTCTATAGCCAAAAGATTTACCTCTTCATTTTACTATGTAAAGACCAGAGTGAAGAAGTAGATATCTTCTTTGTTCCAGTGGCCTTACAAAACCAAAAAAAGTGGGGGGCCTTTCTCTGTTCCATATTGCAAAAGCCTCTTTTGAGAGCTCAAACACATGTATCAAACACTTTAGAACCGCTGGTCCAGTACTGAGTATGTATTGAGGTACAGGGATGAGCTGTAGTTTATCCAGGCTAGCATTACAGGGCTTGTGTCTAGTGAATATAAGTTGACTTACCATCTGAATGGGACAATGAAATTGAAACTAAAGAGACTGTCCTGGCCTACACATATCTGTGGTGAAAATGAGAATCATAGGAAAATAGATAAGATATTAAACCTACTGTTCCTTCCACTGAACTCCTAATTATAATGGCATCCTATCATATTCTCCATACTAGAAACTTCCCTTTAATGAAGTCCCTCAGTATTTTCTAAGCTAAATCCTTTTAAATTGGATTCAAGATATCACTACTTATACATCATTTAACTCTGTGATCTCTTCCTTCATGAATGGTCAGATATCTTGGCTCACTATCCCCTTGCCAAAGGCTCTTGGTATTTTCCCTATGACCTCAGGGAAGCTGTGTGGTGTGGTTTTTCTAGGTGTCTTGCAATTTTTTTATCCTAATTATTAGTTCCTACCTTTAGAGAAAAATAGGGTGTTCCTTACTTCCCTAGGCAACTTATTTGAAAAACAGAAAGGATAATCAAATTCTATGTTTGCTTATTACCTTTCATTCCAAAGGTCAAACAGCTCTGTAACTAAGGAACCTACTTTCTTCACATTGTCCCCTGAACAAGCAAGTACATCATCACTAGACTTACCTTTCGAATGCACAGAGCTGCAGAGATTGTCCTGTGGTTTGCAGAGGGCTGGGGTAGGTATGGGGGAAACATGGCTAAATTTTTCAGATACTTTTACAGCTATTAGACACTTAAGGGATTTAGCATAAGTGGCTTATGTCAGGTAGCCTAGAAGAGGAAAAAAGCAGGTACTTGTAATTTTGCCTTTGAAATCTTTTCTATCTGTGTTGTACCTTTTTGTTACTTTCATAATGTGTTAGGACGTGCTATAGTCCTCAGTTTCTTTCCCTAAGGGCTTAAAAATTCCAGCTTAATCTAGGTTTTAAAAAATTGCATTTTTCTGGCATAAGATTTAAAGATTAAGCCCCTATTTAGGGGGGCAAGGAAGTTAGAGAGAGTGGTTTCTCCAAGGGAGACCCCAGGGCAGTAGGAAGCTGGAAGTACTCTGGCTCGTGTGGTCAATTAACAGCAGTATGTTCCTGCACGGCTGGTGGAGTTTGAGGAGAGGCATTGTGCTGTCAGTAAGCCTGATGAGGTCGCTTCTACCTGTCTCAGAAGTTGGGTCAGATTTGCTGCCTAGAAGTAACCATGCTGGGGAGTCAGAATTGCATGGAGTCAGACCCTGCCCCAGGCAGTCAGAAGAGTACAGATGCTGCATTGTCAAGGGATTACCTTGGGATGGCACTTGGTAATCCAAATAATGATGTCCACATAATTCAAGTCCTGAAAACAGGATGCAGCATCATTTCCCTGCTTCCTAGACAGTGGCCAGATGGTAATACTTTGTACATCAGGGTGCCAATTATATCAAACTTTATAAACCTAAGCTAATTGGCTATAGTTTCATTAAAAGTTGATTTGTGCCCAGTGAGGCATATTGTACTGGGCAGCTGCTATTCTTGCTGTGGCAATCCCACTTTTAAAAAGGAAAAGATTGAATTAAGTGACTGAGAGACATGTGAAATGGAGAAGTTTGGTTGTAACAACATTCAGAAGTCACAAGAGGAGTAAGAAGCATCACAGGGTCCTTTAGAGTAAGTACAACTCATCGGGTGGTGCAAGGGACAGTTCTTTATGAAGTGTGACAGGCAGTGACTTGGAAGGTGTTGCCCTGAAATTCAACATCAGGTTGATTTTTTTCTTAGTTATTTTGTTGTTGTTGTTGTTGTAGCTTTTTTGGTTTAGTTTTTGACATAATCTTGCTATATAGCCCTGGGTAGGCTTGAAATCACAGAAATCTTCCTGTCACTAATGTGACTAGATGCAATCTACAAAACATAGAGGAAAAGGAGCTGAGGCTTAGTCTGGTTAGAGTCAGCTTGTAAAATTATCTGATTCCACAGAAATGACATAGAAGTCATAAAGTAATGCCACCTTCATTTTTTCCCTTTTTTCTTACTTTGGTGATTTAAAGTTACTAAAGGGTGAGGGCATGTAAAATAAATCCTCTCATCTTCTTGAAGCTTCTTCCTTGTGCTTAAATTTTGATTTAAGCACTGTTCATACCTCTCATTCCTCTCTGTATGTTTCATCACAGCATCTTAGTTGCCCATCCAGGAATAGAGAAGCCACAGTACCAAAATAATAAACAACAGCACATAGACAAATGTGTTAGTAGAAAGGAGGTTAGGTTTTAAATGTTACTTAATAGGACCATTTTTTTGTTGTTGTTTAGATTTTCAAGGTAGTGTTTCACTCTGGTCCAGGCTGACCTGGAATTCACTATGAGGTCTCAGGGCAGCCTAGAACTCTAGAACTCATGGTGAGCCTCCTACCTCTGCCTCCTGAGTGCTGGGATTAAAGGCGTGCACCACCATGCCCAGCCTAGGACCACTTTTAAAGCCATGTCTTGCACACCTCAAAAATAAGCTGCATTTTAAGGACAAAGTAGAGTGAACAAACACATGGGACACAGGCACTTGAAGGCTGCAGATTAATAGCTGTGCACCTAATCTGGCGTAGTCGGCAAGATTAGGTCTTCCTGGTAAGTAGGCTTGGTTGAGAGAAGTTGCTGCATCTCTGACTCTCTTGAGTACCAGTGGCCTCTGGAAGTATCTGTGTGCTTCCTAAGAATGACATTTGGTTTGTTTTTTTGTTTCAGAACACCACCTTCTAGCCCACCATAACACTCTCTTTTGTAACTTTTGTTTTAAAAATTAATTCAGGGGATTTTTAAGGTTTTTTTTTTTAACCCTCAACTGCTTTGTAGAAACCAAAAGTAGGAAAACTTGGCAGAGACAAAGCCTGTAATTAATAGTTGAAACCCCAGTGTGTGGAAGATTGACTTGACTACAAAACACTCCATTTAGATCAATAATATTTGAATGCTAGTATGTATGTATATGTGAATGTATATGTATATAAAACTCTCTACAAAGTGGCTAAGATTTAGGGAGAAATTTGATTACAAGGGACATCAAGTTTTCAGAGTATGTTCTCTTTTGACTTAAACTGGCTTGCATTCTCCTGACTTGACAAGAAGCCAAGATCCCAGTTGCAATTCAACTTGAGTAAAGCAAGCACCTGATTTGCTTGCAAATGTATATATAAAAGAGCTTCATTCATAGAAAGGGAAAAAAACATAGCCAGTTCACTAACTTAGCCTTCCAAGAGCCTTAGTCCCTTGATCTGTTAGCCCCTTAGAATTCAAAGTCAGCTAATAAAGAATTTTATATTCTCAATGTGATGACTGTTGACTTCTTGAATTCAAAAATATTTTGGATTGAATTTGTCAGAACTATTTGGTAGAAAAATAAAACAGCAGCAACAATATAAACCCACAAATGGGGTGTCTATCAAATCATCATTGTGTGGCTGTTTTCAAGTACTTATTTGCTTATGTGTTAAAAAGCAAAGTATGTTCCTATGTTTAGATCTTACATTCTTATGAAATCTACCTTAAGTAAGCTCTAAACCTAAAATACGTTTTATTCTACTACTTTAGCTACAGAATAATACAAACTTATTTTTTCTAATCTTTCCTCAGTCATCAGGTTATATAGTTATTTTGATTTTTAAAAGCCAAAATTAATTTAAAATTATTTTTACTGTACAATTTCCCATATTAATTTTAATGTGGAAATTTATGGCTAATGAATCAGAAAATGAATTAATAATTAGAACTACTACATTCCAGATAGGCTATTTCTGCCATTTAAGATAACACTTGCTTACCTTTATCCACGCTGGTAGCTACGGGAGAACAAGGCATGTTTGCTGTTACCAGTTGCACTGAGAGTGGTCACTGTTGACATGTGATCTGAAACTTCTGCCCTACAGTTACAGTCACTGTTACAGTAACAAAACAATTCAAGTCAGTAACATTTTGTTTTTACCTGAATTCTTTATAAGTACTGCCTTCTTGTCTATCTTTTAGAACCAGAGGCTTAAAGAAAACCTGCTTCTTTAAAAGTGGCACCTACAGAGCATGGAATCTGTGTTCTTTCCCTCTCAAGAGCAGTCATTTTAAAAACCTAGGGTAAAGTTTCCTTAGTCAGTTTAGTGTCATGTTTCCTAAGGGCAGAATTAATTTTGAAATCTGCTTTGTAGTACCATCCTCTGGGGCTGTCTACACTACCCTCCAAACTGCAGCATATAAACCAATCGCTGCTTGAACCAGGGAAACCTACAATAGACTGCACTACTTTTCCTCACCCTATGGATGTTATTACCAGGAGTTTCCAAGTAAAGATTTTCTAGAGAAGCAGCTATGGTTTCAAAAGGCTTATGATAATCTAGATGGTTTCTTTGAGACTAAATCTACTCAACATTTAAAATTCAAATTTTTCAGTAAAGTTGAGTATTTTATGATTTTTAATGTGTGTGTGTGTTCCATTGGCCTGGTTTGCTGGAGGCTTTATCTTTGGAAACAGAAAACCCTCTCAAATTATCCAGCAATTAAGCTGAAAACATACCTGAGGGAACTCTTTATAACAGTAAAAACTATTAGTGGAAAGATACAGACAGACACCAACTATCCTATTAAAAGTATACTGTGCTCAGCCTGTCTGAGAATTACCATGCAGCTTCTGATCCATGATGGATAATCATGTCTTATAGTTATTATGCTGATTACTGATTGCTTTGACACCTGAACATATGTATCTGTATTGCTAGACTAACCCATTTCTGAGAATATGGGCAGTGAAAAGCTGCGAGTCCCCATGACAGGACTCTAAGAAGGTAGACAAAAGGAATGAAAGATAGGAAAATGGGTAGCTTTCCTGTGCTTTGTTTTCCTTGCCTCAGTGCCCAGTGTGATCTTGCAGTTTTCTGATCCTCCAGAAAGTTTTTTCAGAAAGGCACCCATGCAAGTTGCCTTTACCTTAAGCCTCAAGGTCTCTCTTCCATACTTATGGCTTCCTAATGAGCTCTGCTACATTTTCAGAATTAAATAGCAGAATTCATTCATAGTGAGATGTTAATGAACAAATACGATTCAAAGTGTTGCTCCTCTGGGGTGTATATATAATCATCAAGCTCTTTCGGTAATCGACAAAGGGAGTCATCAGTGATGAGAAGTGGAAATGTCAAGCCCTACATGAGCCTGAGACTACGGTACTGGGTTCTGGGACCACCCCTCACATTTCAGCACTGTCACGACTCTGAATGTCAGAAGGCCTTCTGCGGAATAATGGGAAGGGGTTGACAAATGAGCACATGAAAGATAACTAGAATTTCTGTCTAACTTTCAAAGCTTTTGTTAACATAATGAATTGCTGAATTTTTGCAACAAGGATATCACAAGGTAACTTGGGTGTAGAATTCCATGTTTGTCTTTTCTACCTTGGCTGCTGCTACTGGAAGAAACACCTGAATGAATAACTAAGTGTGGCACATATTATGAAGTGTAAGATGAAGTATAAGTGCTTATTAGACATTGTCAGATGAGCAACTCAGAAAAAAATATAAAACAAAAAATTACCAGCATGAAGCCCAAATAGGAGGGTTGGGACTTGTTCAAGAACCTGACTCATCTGGCTGTGTTCACATCATCTTTGATGAAGAGCAGGGCCTTTTCTTAGCACCCCAGAGATAGCGAGAAAGGGAAGTTTCAGGAATAAACACTGACACCAGAGGGACTGACCTCCCCCACCCCCATGCATGTTGCAACCACTGACCATAGAAGAACACCTGGGTTCTATCGGTATTTAACCACCCACCTTAGAAAACTGATGTCTGAATCAGAGCCTGCAGAAGGAGGGAGGCTTGTCCCCTGCATCCAATGGCTGAGCCATCTGGTGTTGCAGCTGACCTGGAAATGAATCCACTGTATTTCAAACCTGAGTTACAGCTGGCATGGGGAAATCTAACAGACAGGTGGTTCCCTTAACAGCTGTACTTCCAGTTAGGGACAGCAAAAAAGAAAATTTTATGCTTGTTTTAACCTTCAATGAGTTATCTGAAATCTAGAGTAGCTCCCTTACCCTTTGCTATCATTATTGCCATATCAGGGCAAATAATGATACGTCTTCCTCACTTTGTTAAGATAGTCTGCGTAGGTTGATTAATCTAAAATTTTAAGTGACAGATAGATAAAAAGACAGCTAAGAGAGTACTCAACAATCTTTCAGGTGCATTTTAATTCTGGAAATTTACCATTGTACCACTATGGAGAAATACTAGCTGCTACATCTAAGGCTACTCCTTAAATTTGGATGTCTGTAATTACTGAGTGTTTTAAGATAACTAAAAGCTTGTTTTGAGTGAGTCATTATATATTACAAAGAGTACGTCACCTTTATCCCAATAAATGCAAAAAAATATTTTAAAAAATTGATTTTCAGGCCGGATGTGGTGGCACATGCCTTTAATCTAAACCAGCACTCGGGAAGCAAAGGTAGGAGGATCGTCGTGAGTTCAAGGCCACCCTGAGACTACATAGTGAATTACAGGTCAGCCTGGGCTAGAGTGCGACCCTACCTTGGAAAACCAGAAAGTACAAGAAATTTGATTTTTAAAAAAATTTGTTGTGGGCTGGAGAGATGGCTTAGCGGTTAAGCACTTGCCTGTGAAGCCTAAGGACCCTGGTTCGAGGCTCGGTTCCCCAGGTCCCACGTTAGCCAGATGCACAAGGGGGCGCACGTGTCTGGAGTTCGTTTGCAGAGGCTGGAAGCCCTGGCGTGCCCATTCTCTTTCTCTCTTCCTCTATCTGTCTTTCTCTCTGTGTCTGTCGCTCTCAAATAAATAAATTAAAAATTTAAAAATATATTTAAAAAAAATTTGTGAGTGAATCAGTATTGCCATATATCTACAAGTGCTGAAAGATTTTATATAGACCAAGTTTCCATTCACTGGTTTACAGGTAATAAAGCTAAGGGAGCTAAGGTTCAGAAAAAGTAAAGCATTTTTTCCTAAGTCCACAGAAACCCCAGAAACTATGAAACCAAAAGAAGATTCTTAGGATATTTTCATATATATATTCTGTTCAGAGACCTCACATTCTTGTCAACTGTTCATTGTGTGAGGCATTCCTGAACTCTACTGACCAACTCATGGACACGATACTGTGGTCACTTGGAGGTAGGGTACCATATTTGAATTCATGTTCCAAGTTTTCTTTCAAAAACATCATGACACCAGTAGAAATGAGCTGTAAGTATTGACAGCAAATGAGTGAGCAGTGAAGGCTGTGGATTACCCATGTTATCTAGGAAATTTTCACACAGTATGCTAGTAAAACAAGAGCTTATCTAGGTGTATGGTAATGCATCTGTTTAAATGGATATTACAGTAAGACAAGCGTTGTGGTATAGTTAGAAAAGATGTGTAGTGCTCTGTTTCTGATTTCGACACAGGATTTGCACATATAGAGCAGACCTTAGGTGAACTTAGAAAGAGTTAGAGATTTGGGGTGGTTTTTTACTTCTCTTCTGTACATTAGTTGCCTACCTTCCTTTCTTCTTCCTCTTCACCTACTTTTCCTCAGTTGTTCATATGCTAACTTAAAATTTTCCTCTTTGCAAAAAAAAAAAAAGAAAACAAATTCACACTAAAATGTAAATAACGAGAAAAAAAATTAAATATCTTCTTCCCAAAGGACAGCATTTTAATACTTAAAAAGCAAATAGAATGCATGGTCTACATGTACAATCAGGCATTGGTTTGTGGCAGAGATTTTGTTTGGTCTTCTGAGGCAGGAGAGCATCCTTTATTCCTGATTCTACTGTGTGTTGAATCAAGACTCTTCAAATTCTTCATGTTGGGCTCACCCAACACATGAGGGCACGTAATTCGCTCAGTTTATATTGTCTTGGTTCCTTGTTGCTTTTGTTTAGTTCCCTATTTTTAAACCCCTGTAAAATCACTGTTCTTTTAGGCTAATGTCACGTGAAGCTTTGTATTTTTTTTCTCCCAAGCCTACTCTTTTCTTAATTTCTTCCTTCCTTTTTTTTAATTTTTTTAAATTATTATTTATTTGTTTATTTGAGAGTGACAGACACAGAGAGAAAGACAGACAGAGGGAGAGAGAGAGAATGGGCGCGCCAGGGCTTCCAGCCTCTGCAAATGAACTCCAGACACGTGCGCCCCCTTGTGCATCTGGCTAACGTGGGACCTGGGGAACCGAGCCTCGAACCAGGGTCCTTAGGCTTCACAGGCAAGCGTTTAACCGCTAAGCCATCTCTCCAGCCCAATTTCTTTCTTCTTAATCAAGCCAACTGGCCCATCCCTAAATCTTTATAAGAATCTCACCTCCAAAAGCTACCTTGTTTGAAAGTATCAGATTCTACGTCTATACTGAAACTTTGGTCATTAGATGAAGTTGAAGCTCACTGTTTCTTCGTTGCTTCCTCATCTGGAAAGTAACCTTATGGGCCTAAGGAAAGGAAGAGAGCCTCTCTAGAATGTTGGAAACAGGGCTTTCAAAGCTCTTCCTGCTTTTCTCTTCTAAGCATAGAAAAGTATACTTTTGTATTTTTCTCCCTCCACGAATAGAATTCTGAAAACTAGAATTCCCTTTTAAAGATTTCCTGGGGTTTATGTTATGGCAGTTAAGCTAAAATAACTAGTTAAAGTTTATCAGCTCAGTAAAGGGTCTGCTGTCAGATAGCATAGTTAAATGAATTCTGGTCACAGACATCAAAAAAGCTATAGTGAAGCTTACCTAACAATGGTCAGCCTCTTCATCTATGATTCTTTAAAGAAACTTTGTACTTTTCAGCTTCCTTCATTATTCAGATGATATGTTGGAAGACTTCCTCATTCTTGGGTATGACTTTTTTTTTTTTTTTTTTTTTTTGAGGTAGGGTCTCACTCTGGCTCAGGCTGACCTGGAATTCACTATGTAGTCTCAGGGTGGCCTTGAACTCTCGGCGATCCTCCTACCTCTGCCTCCCGAGTGCTGGGATTAAAGGCGTGCGCCACCACGCCCAGCTACTAGTATGACACTTTTTAAGCAGAGGTCATACTTTTGTCTAAAAGGTAAAAGTATTGTATATTTATTCTTAGTGGACTCTGAATCATATAAAACAGGAAGATCCAAATGAGGAAAGACCACTTTAGATATGTTCAGTAAGTCTCTATGAATTATAGTGTACATTATTTTCTGCTGTGCTACTGAAAGAATTTTTATTTGGGGTGATCAGAATGTCAATATGTAATTAACCCTTCAATGGCTTGCAATGCCAGCTCCCTGCCTGCAGCAGTATTATTTTGTTCTATTTTTGTCTTATTTGTATCATTCCCTTTAATAGAACCAGCATTGATGCCTAAGTACTGTGCATGTCTCTCAGGCTACTGTCCTCTAAGCTCTTCCCATCCCTCTCATTTCATACATTGGTATCCTTTGCTAAAACTGAGGTAAAGACTCACTGTCATGGTGCGTGCTTTAGTACTTTTTTTTTTCTTTATCCAAAAATTAACAGACAGCACAAATCAAAAGTCAAAACTTTCCTTTTAAATTTATTATTTTTTTCCTACCACATTTTTCCATGATAACTGCTGAGGAGAATCCAGAGATGTGCCGCATATATATTTAATGTATGAGCCAAAGTTGTCTAACATCTCTTTGAGAACATACCTGTTCAAACAAGTTAATTTCTTTCTGAACTGGTTGAAATACAGCTTTTCATTTTAACAAGCAAGGATTAAGTAGTCGTATGCACAGAAGTTTATATTATGCACTGTGGTAGAGATGAAAGACTAAGACACTATAATCCTAGCTTGTAGGAAACTTCTCATTCAATTGTCTAAACCTTTGAACTTATAAATTATTTTATAATGTGATGTTCTAGAGATATCCTTTAAGAAAATTATAGATAATGTAAACTTATGTTGTTATTACTATGATGAAATGCTTCTCTTTATGTAGTTGCTATGCTACAAGTCCCATTAACACCTTGCCCTCCCTCTGCCACCTCCCACCTTCACCAGAACAGTTGTATCCAGGATAGTTGGTACAGGGAATTACGAATTGATCTCCAATGTGGGTAAAGCTAATAAATGTGATTTCAGATGAAAGACGCTGTGTAAATGCTTGAGATGTTGTTATTATGGCTCTCATGTGCTTTATTATTTTTAAATTGTGTGTCCTTTTAAGTAGATCATTTGCTCACCACAGTCTCCATTATATCTAAGCAAAGCTTTCACAGAAATTTCTAAAACCTTTTCATTTCTCTCTGTAGGTTGTTGTTTCGTAACATTTTATACAAGAAAAGCTGCACTTGAGGCCCAGAATGCACTGCACAATATTAAAACTTTACCTGGGGTGAGTTGGTTTACTTTTGTACCAAAATCACTTTATTGCTTGAAATGGTCCTTTCAACTGAAGGTTCTAGTTATGGGTTCTTAGTGCCAAAAATGACTTTGGTCTTTTGAGGAGTGTGTGCTGACCCTCTGTTCCCTGCAGCAGCCCAACCGGCTGTCCAACCCATAAAGAAGCGCTGGCATTAATACTGACAGGAAGAGCTCTCAAATAGTGTCCCCTAGTTAGAAACTCAGAGTAACCCCACTGGGTACAGTGGCTGCCAAGGAATATTGGGTGGGCTAAGATTTTAAAAGAAAAAAAAAACACGCAAGTGAAGCAAATGGAAAAGGAAAAGCTTTTACGCACCAGGAGCCCCTTTTCAAATTTAGTCTTTAGATTTTCTTTTGAAAGGACAAAATGTACCCTGTAAAGCCATAATATTAAGCCTCCTAATGATTTCTAAATAGTCCATGGTGGTTAACAAAGTTAGTGTTTTAATGCCTAATTTGTGGCTTTATGTTGATATAGAACAGGAAATACAAAGCTTACAATATTTTTTCCATTTCCTTCCCAGTAACATTTGATGATTAGTGCAACTCACTACAAATGAACTGATGTTGGTCAGCAACTTCATCAGAATTCATTATGTTTGAGGGATTTGTGGCATTTTTATAAATCATGTGCTACTATAAATTTCCCTATGCTTATGCTATTATTGCTATTATTATGACTTGGATATTTGGATATTTTCCCCACTCACCTAAACATCAGTGATGAGTTAATTCAGAATCATGATATGCATGGGTTATAATGAAGGTCCCATGGATGGTAGTACAAGCAGAGTGATTTTATTGAAACCTGGCTTGGGAAGAATGAAAGCATGATTGTGTTTGCACGGTGTGGTTCTAACTCTGTGTTATTTATCTGAGCCTATACACATACTCAAACATGTGTGTCTCACACACTCACATGAGTATTACAAGAATTGTATCTTTCTGATTCTGCAAGGCAAAACAGAAAAGATGGAATTTATATAATTCATCCTAATTCCAGCAAAAATGTTGCAATATTTGCAGTACCAAGATGCTCAACCAAAGATTTTCAAAATATGAGCTTTTGTTTGTGTTGTAAGTTACAGTCTTACTATGTAGCTCATGGTGACATCAAATTTGTGACAGTTTTCTCTGCCTCAACTTTCTGACTATGCGGATTACAGACATGCACCATCATGCCTGGCCCTTAATCACCCAAGACTAATAAATTATAAATGATGGTCTTCAGTCAAAATTCTTTGGGTTTTCCCTTCATATCTGAGCAAGTCAATGAACAAAAAAGCAAGTGTATCAGAATGATCCTTCTTTACTTCAATGCTTCATAAAACTTCCAAAGTGATTTTAGTAAAACTGATTTTATTAAGTTGTAAGTGATTTTTCTTGATGATTTAAAAAGTAGTAATAGTTCATCTTCATTTTCCATGTAAAGGGAACATTTCCAGCATTTAGAAGGCCACAATATTAGGTCATATTATGGAATAAAGCAACTGGGGCAAATATTCACTGTTGTTGCCAGCAGTAGAAAAAAAAACTTTTATTTTTTATTTATTTGAGGGGGGCAGATAAAGAGAAAGACTGGGAATGCCAGGCCTCCAGCCACATGCGCCACCTTGTGCATCTGGCTTAACATAGGTCCTGGGGAATGGAACCTGGGTCCTTTCGCTCTGCAGGCAAGCACCTTAACCACTAAGCAGTCCCTCCAGCGTCTTCTCAGATGCTTAATCAAATGTATAGACTATGTTGTGTTCCTTATCTTAAAACTAAGTGACTTATAATAATTAGCATGTAAAATCCTAGGTATACTAAAAAATATTTTTGATGATGAGCTGCCATTTAAGTTTGAGTATAGTTTGATGCCAAATAGTGTCATATACTAATTGAATACAAACCTTAGTTCATTTGGACTCATCATCTCTGCTAGAAGCAGTTCCCAGCATGTCATCGTTCTGTGTCAAGATGTTCTACAGAAACCTAGAGTTGGATGTCAAAGTCAATTGTTCATAAAGCCAGTGTTTTAATGACCAATTTATAGCTTCATGTTGATACAGAAGAGAAAACACAAAGGTTACAGTATTTTTTTCCATTTCCTTCCCAGTAAAATTTGATGATCAGTACAATTCACTCGAAACCCAGAGTAAAGAAACATGAAATGTATGGAAACGGTGATGAAAGTGCTTCTGTTGAGAATATCTTAATTCTGACCATTTTCTTTGCAAACAAATAGCATTTTTATGTGTTCTCTTGTCTTCTTCCTAAAATTCTGTATGTAAAATTTTAAAATAATGATTTTGGAGAACCTGGAAATTGGAAAATATAGTTGAATTGTTTTTGTTTTTCTTTTTACCCAGATCAGTTTGATAGGCTCAATTATTTGAGGCAGGTTATTATTTGAAAAGTCAGATCTGCCTCGTAAGATTCAGAATTTTACAATGTACATAGTTGCTACATTTGTCTTTTCAAGTGTGGTAAATGAGGAGAGAATTCTACACCATGCATTTATGCACAGCTTTATCTGATAAGCATCACCCATAACGGCTGCAGGGAAAGCATGAAAGTGGTTAGCGTTCAGCTGTGAGCCTTTGGTGGACAGGAAGTAATGGGACCAGACATAAAAGATTAATGCATATTCTTGGAGGGGAAAGTATTACAGGATGCCTTGCTGTTTGATTACAAGCCTTGGAATTAGTCAACATTTCCATAATTCTAAACCAATATACACCTGTTTTCCCACTGTGATGTGAAGGCACAACTTAATTTACCAGAAACCCTGCTGTGCTAAATCTCTCATTAAATACCAAGTGAGTTCAGTAATTTAAAGTTGTAGCACTACTATTTTAACTGGTTGTCTTCATATTATGAAATTAATAAGAAATTAATGATGTACTTTGCCATATGCCTTCAATTTCTTTCTGAATTAAAATAAAAAGGACAAAGCAAAATGCAACACCAGCTGACACTTTAAAGCTTTTCTGGTTGTAATCATTTTCCTGCAGATAAAATCCATTAAAAAAGCAGCCTTTTTTCTAAAGTGTCTAAAACTTTCAATTTATAACAAGATCAAATGGAGCTAGTTTTTTTCTCTCCTGTGTAGTAGATGTATTAAATCGGACGGAACTTTTATCATGCAACCAAACTTGATTAATTCTTAGGGCTTCCTTTACCCTTTATCTTCCTGTCTTAACTGAAACAAAGAATGTGGTTAGTACAGAAGGGGAGGAAGCTGATAGATCCAACTGTTAGGCATTTCAACATGTCTCCTCTTTGATTTTGTTTTAAAGTGAACCTCCTTTTCAAGGCCTGTGTAGATTTTTTGACCCTTCACATGAAGTATGGGGACTTAGATTGAGGTGAAAGATCAGTGTTTTGGGGTAGGTAACCTAGAACATAATTCCCAAGTGTTCTCTCAGATGATTTGTAATTGGGGAAAATACCAAATATTATATCTTCTGAAATAGTCAACATAAATTGTAGAAATATAAAGTGGACCTGTAGCTAGCACAGTCTATAAAGTGCTTGCATTGCAAGCATGAGGACCTGAGTTTGATCCCCAGAATCCATTTAAATAGCTAGACATGGTGGCATGTATTTTTAATTCCAGAGCTAGAAAGGCAGGAACAACAAAATCCCTGGGGCTCACTGGCAGCCAGTCTAGTCTAATTGGTAAGTTTTACATGCATGTATACACATGCACATCCACATGCACAAACATTAACACCTACAGAAATAGGAGGGAAGGGCTAGAGAGATGGCTTAGCAGGTAAGGCACTGGCCTGCAAAGCCTAAGGACCCATGTCCTACTCTCCAAATCCTATTTAAGCCAGACGCACAAGGTAATGCAAGCATGAAAGGTCATATGTGTGCACAAGATGGAGCATGCATCTGGAGTTCATTTGCAATGGCTGAAGGCTCTGGCATGCCAATTCTCTCTCGCACTTTTGCACTCTCATAAAAAGAGAGAGAAAAGAAGGAAAAAAGAAATGATGAGCTCCTCACACAGTCAGGAGCAGAGTACAGGGATCATTTCCTTGGTCTGCTCTAGATTTCCTCTAGAAAATGTTGATTGATGCTCAAATAACAGATCAAATCACAGACACTGTACCCATTAACTACAAATACTTCATGAGTTAAATAAAACATATGTGGTTACTGAGTGGCTGTAGTATTTCAAGCACTAAACTAGGTATTGATAGTAAATAGCAGAGTTCAAACTTGACAGGACCTGTATTTCATTTAGCTGAATGCACAGTGGGTGGACTTGGTTTATGTTGTAGTACTTTTTGACTTCTGGTGAATATTGGCTGCATGTACACACACACACCCAACCACCCTCTCACCCTTGAGGTCTCTAGTGAGTGGTACATTTATAGCCTGGAGGGGAATATTATGCCTGTGTCACTACAGGCTACCTGGTGAGCCATGAAGTTTCCTGAAGCATAATTGTTAGATTGACTTTTTCCATTCCAGTGCCATTTATATTCTCTGGAAAAGCTTTGTTGCCTCGGATCTGATTGTATAGCAAACTGGGCTTAAAGAGAGGTTCTTTGGGCAAGAGATACAGATCAGAGGTAGAGTACCTGCCTAGTATGTTCAAAGTCCTAGGTTCAGTTGTAGTTTCTTAACACACAGAAAGAAATTAATCATTTTTAAGAGATGTCCTCAGATACTAAGAGATGTCTCAGTCATTAAAGTGCTTATTGCACAAGCATGATTCTAAGTTCAGATCCCCAGAACCCACATAAATGCTAGGCATGCACCTGGAATCCTGACACTTGAGAAATGCAGACAGACAGATCCCCAAAATGAGCTGGCTAGCTAGCCTAGTCTAATATGTGAGTTCTAGTTTTCAGTGAGAGACCCTATCTCACAAATAAGGTGGAGAGTGATTGAAGAAGCTGCCTGGCATTGGTCACTGGATCTCCATTCACACATGCCCATATGCCCATGTACACACAAAACTACTCACATATGAATATGAATTCCCACATGTGCACACAAGATACACAATTTTGAGACAAAATTTCACTGTATAGCCCAGGTTGGTCTTAATTAATAGGTTTATACTACAGCCCATAGTGATAGTTTCCTTGATTTAGGCAGAGCAGTGTTATTTACAAGAAGTGATAGTATGTATCATTATTTAGCCCAGACAGAAAGAAGCTCTTTAAAGGCAACCTGTAATATTCGTTTGGTTTTAATTGACCTGATTTAGATCAATTAAGAAATTAAAAGTCCTTAATTGAAGCCCAGAAAAACTACCAAGACCTTTTCAATGATCAGAGCCAGGTGTCCTTGTGCCAGTGATAGCTCTATGCTATGTGTCATTCCTTGTTCAAGGTCTGAATGCATTGTCTCTAGCAATAAGGCTTTTGGATTAAAAAGCCACAGCAGTACCATTAGAGCATTCAGTGTATAAATTAATTTAATTAAAGATGTAATAACAGAAGAATACATTTTGAAAAAAACTCTTAAATTTTAATAGCAAGGAGAAATCTTTGGAATCTAAATGTCTTCTAAAATATTAATAGTAAATGTCTTCCAGACATTTTCTCTGAATATGCCTCACCTTTTTCTTTTTAGAATCACTCCCAATTTTATTAAATGCAGTTTATATTAAGGAGTTATTGCCCTAAGAGAAGGTTTGTTTAAAGCACTCCATTTTAGCAATGGCATACTGAAAGGCATTTTATAATAACACATGCAGGGCAAGTAAAGACTAAACATGGTTGAAATATAAAAACAAATGAACCTGATCCAGTAGGAGGGAACTAGAAATACAAAAGCCTTCTTGGACAAGTGTGTTCACCCACTTGAAGTGAAGGGGGCCATCCCTTGCTTGCCCAGAAGAAATAACTCACCTGTGTGGGCAGGCACTTTCAACCCAAGTGACCTTTTTTTTTTTTTTCATTAAGAGCATACTTTCTATGGACACATCATGTGTTGGTACCATCTTTTCCCTCTTCCCTGCCCCCACTCCACTGATGGCCCACCTCACTGGGGTAGCTAATATTCCCCATGGGTTGCAGGCTATACGTTGTGGGAGCAGCAGTTATTAGGTGAGGGCAGGGGCATTGCTTCTGGGTATGACATCCTAACCTGTGGCTCTTACTGTCTTTCCGCCCCCTTTTCTGCAAAATTCTCTGAGCATGGTAGGTATGTTTTAAGTCTACTTCAGTGATGAGCTCTCAGGAGTGTCAGGATTTCTGCTTCGGTATGTGTTGAGTATCCTCATTGTCTATCTGCCTCTTTCTCTCTGGCATTGAATGTCAGGCTGGCTCATCTCACCAAATCCTCTGGTTTCACCTGGACCTTGGCTGAAGTGTGCAGCGTGGTTTATCTCCTCATGTCTACCTTCCCAGGAGCTGAAGCATAGTTAGGAGGCTGCTATCTTGACCGGAAGTTCTCAAGTGGGCTTTGACTTCACTCTCCACAGAATTGTCACCTTGAGTCCTTTAATAGTGGAATGATAGGGTTTATTCTTTTCAGCGGAACAATTTGGATCTCACTGGCACCAAATTCAACTTACTCATTGTGATGCATTTTGAGATACTAATTTTTGAAGCACTTCCTAATTATTAATATGTATTTAATGGCTTTATTCTCAAGAGCCAATATTAATTGTTATTATTTTTCTGTCATGAACTCTCCCAACCCATATCTCCTTATATCATGGAAATTTCCCCCTAAAATCATCCCATCTAGGTTAAAAACTAAGTAGACTAAGTTAAGGAAAGTTGTTTTTTTTTTTCTCAGATCCTGTATCTTCTAAATTGTTTTGAAAAAAATAGCCAAAACATCTGTACAAATAGGTTTGAGTCTTCCAAATTTTGTGTCATGTGTAACACAGACTATATAGCCATTCAACAAAATTCATTAAATTTGTTTTGATTCCATGTACCTTTCTAAATACTAAGGAAGACAGTAGTAGTAGCAATACTCTTTATAGCTAAATCACCAAGAAAAAATCCTGCACCATGATTATATTCAGTAAATGTTCAGTAAATAACTATGGAAAATGGAATACCCAGATAAAAGGATACTCTTATTTAAGACAATTCTGCCTATAAGTATTCCATATGTTCCAAAATATAAAAGGACTATAGACTTATGTTCTTGTATATGTATGTATATGATGATCTGTTTCATATATATAAATCTATATACTTATGTACATCTTTATATGCCTATAAATAGATGTATGTTCACACACTTATTCATATAGATATCAGTTCCATCAAATATGGACTAATATAACATAAAATCTCATTTACTCTTTGGCCTGTCCATATACTCTTAGTTGCTTCACTATAGTCACCTTTCTTTAAAAAAATTGTTTATTTGCAAGCAGAGAGAGAGAAGAGACAGACAGAATGGGCACACCAAGGCCTCCAGACATTGCATACAAACTCCAGATGCATGCACCACTTTGTGGATCTGGCTTTAGGTGGGTACTAGGGAACTGAACCCTCACCATTAGGCTTTGCAAGCAAAAGCCTTAACCACTGAGCCATGTCTCCAGCCCACAGTCACCTTTCTTATCTTAGTCTTCGTGAACTATCTCAGCTTCCCAATACAATGAAAATTCTTATGCATGGATCAGTCTTGGCTGATGCCATTTTCATGGGAGAGGGTTCTTGAGGAGTGTCATTGAGTAGTGATCATCCCTACTTCTCACTTTCTTAACCAAAGAGGGGCATGGAGGGGGGCTTTAATGCTACTAGTGACACTTCTAGAGTCTGCAAAGAACGATGCTTTATAACCCGCTGTTTCTACTTGGTAGCTTCTGTAGGTATGACCTGTCCCTAGACAGCAACCCAACACATAAAATGCATTTGCTGTGAAACATGTAAACCAGGACATCCATTTGGTTTGCCTTCTACAGATTTACATTTGCAGAATTTGACTTGGGGTAAAATATTTGGCTCATAGGACTGCTTGGAGCCATTTCCTGGTTGTTCATACACGTATTAGATAGTATTTAGGCAAGGTTTAAATATTTGATTAAACCCATGTCATCTAAACAAAAGGGGCTTACATTTTTCTTTAAGGCGAGTTATGTACTATGATGTAGAGTACCAAGGTGTTGTTACATAGGAGTCCCAAAGGTGCAGAAACCCCTTCCCTTCCTAGAAGTCACACCAGGACGAGAACAGCGGCCAAGTGTGGCACTGGTCCCATGAGGGACTCAGTCACATATGGCAAAAGTGCTCCCAGCTTACATGTTTAGAGCCAGAAAGTTGGAGGCTGGAGGGAAACCCTTGACCCAGTGGTTACTAGTCACAGGTCCTGACCCCAAAAGTCTAGGAAAGTATATTTATTTTTTAAAAATTTTTATTATTTACTTATTTGGGAGAGAAAATATGGGCATGCCAGGGCCTCTAGCCACTGCAAATGAATTCCAGATGCATGTGTGCCATCTTGCACATCTGGCTTTGTGTGGGTACTGGGAAATTGAACCTGGGACCTTAGGCTTTACAGGCATGGCCTTAACTGCTAAACCATCTGTCTAGCCCTGAAAAAGTATATTTTGATATTTCATAAAAGATTAGTGGAAGTTATTTATTTCACCTACCATAAAGTTTTACATGCCACCTGAATGGTAGGTTATTTTGCTTTAAACTGGCAGTCAGTCAACTCACTAAGTTTGGCAGTTACTATATATGGTTTTGATTAGAAAAACAGCATACTTTACAAGCATGACCCATTCACTGTCAAATTCTCAGGAAGAAAATTAATGAGAATTCTTTGGTGGTAAAAAGTTGAAAATGTTATCACAAGGTTAAAACAAGGAGTCAACCACACCCTCTTATTTTAATTAATTAATTTATTATTATTTGTTATTATTGAGGAGACAACAAAACTCCACAGAAGCTATTTCTTTTGTATTTTGCCAAAAGCAGAGTCTCAGTGACAAACCTAATGCTTAATGGGATTATTATGAGGGTTTATGAAAGAATCTGTGTAGGTCTGAAGGGGGGATGGCTTAGCAGTTAAGGCACTTGCTTGCAAAGCCAAAATACTCTTGTTCAATTTCCCAGGACCCACATAAGCCAGATACACCAGGTGGCACATGTGTCTGGAGTTCATTTGCAGTGGCTAGAGGCCCTGGTACACCCATTCTCCTTCTCATTATCTGCCTCTCTTTCTCTCTCCTTCAAATAACTCAATTTAAAAAATGAAAAAGAAAAGAATCTGTGTAGACACCCTGGCACTGGCTCCTTCCTGATTACATTGATAGAACTGCTCCGTGTCCCTGTTTAAGGAGTACTGACATCTGATGACTTTATGTGAATACATGAGAGGATGGCACAGAGGCAAAGTGAAGTGACAGACTTCTGAGATCACCATTTCTCTATGACAGTAGAAAATTAATGGGAATCTTAAAAGTTCACTTTTATAGAGCTCAGTTTGCAAAAGATTGATAAAATTTCAAAAGATCAGAGAGGGGAAATCTATGAATTTGGCTAAAGGTCTGGATGGAATTGCAAAGAAAAAAGCTGTGATAATCAAATGAAAGAAAGCAAGCTTAAAATAAAGCTAGAAAACTTGTCCGAATTCTGTCTTCCGAGTATAGACATTTATCATCTGAATAGCTGAATTTTTCATATGGGAGTTGAGCCTAGCTCAGGAGACTCCTAAGTCCAGTTGAAGTAGAGTGCCCCATTCATAGCCTCAAGCTTTCTGCCACCAAAATAAAAGCATAAACATGGATGAATGTGGAGAAAGTTCTCCTTGAAGCTCCAAAGTTCTTTCCTACACACCAAGAAGTAGAGAATGGAGGAGTGTAGGAGGCTGAGACCAGAATCAAAGAAGTCTTCAAACTCCACTGCACAGCCAGGTCTGGTTAGTGCAAGAGAAGCTGCTGGTCACTTAGGAGGAGGGAGACAAAGGGAACAAAGCTTTGTATATTCTTCTGCTTGCTTTCATTATGGAATGTCATTGTACACAGGTGCTCAGGAAATCTCATTAGTATCATGACATAATCTATTAAAATTGTTTTGATAATAAAATAATATTCCAGGACCATATCATTACAACTCTCACTACCCCCAAGTTATTGAGATGAAAAGATTAAAAACAGTGAACAGTGTGTGGGGGAGATTGCACAAAAGGGACACTCTGACAAATATTCTTTTATAATCTTCATTGTTCCTGTCATTGCTTCCCAATGGTACTCAAAGTGCATATGCCCGCTGCCATCCTCTCCTCCACCAGCATTTAAAGCACTTGAAATTCCTCCCTTCCTTCACCTGCAAAACCAAGTGGTTGGACTAAGTGATTCTTAAAGGAGTCCTTTCCGTCTGCAAAGTTGTACTTTGTCAGTACTCGTGTCCTGTTGCAGGGGAAGATAATTTACCTCTGTATGACTTTACCTCCATAAGTTACTGGAGATATTTGTTAGTAATTGAAGAGTATATATATGTCAGTCTGGATCACTCAAGCATGACTATCTACGCTGAAATTCTCTAGGCATCTGCTTCCTTTTACCTACAGAGAACCCACAGGGAACCATTCCTTTCCACCAAGGAACAGGAAAAAAAAAAAAAAAAAAAAAAAGCAATGGCATGAACACTGACAAATCAGCTTAATTCCTGAAAGGATATTTAACCTAATGAGGTTTCAGGATTTTTTGTTTGTTTGTTTGTTTTGTTTTTTTTGTTTTTTCAAGGTAGGGTCTCACTCTAGCCCAGGCTGACCTGGAATTCACTAGGTAATCTCAGGGTGGCCTCGAACTCATGGTGATCCTCCTACCTCTGTCTCCCAAGTGCTGGGATTAAAGGCATGTGCCACCACACCCGGCTTGATTTCAGGATTATTGGTGGGTTTGTTTTATCTGTTTGATTCTTGTCCCCAGTTAACAAGGATAAGTCAGTGGTCTGTGTTTGTAAATAGATTTATGAGGTTATTTCTTTGTTATCTTTTTTAAAAAACATTTCATGTGATGTAGTGATAGCATTTACCTTGTTAAACTGAAGACACTGAAGTGCCAGAGATTAAATTAACTTCTCTGTTCTCCCCTAGCAAAGCTGTGACAGAACCAGAAGTCACCAAGACTCAAGTAGCTTGGCCTCACTTTAGGATTTAGGTTGAATGCTCACCGTATTTCAAAGAATGAGAAGCATGGCTTGGAGAGACAACACAAAGTAACAAAATAAGTCACCATTGCAATAGTAGCTAGAGTGATTGTCCAAATGGAAGCTCCATGACTATTTTCATTTTCACAGCTTCCCAAAACACATGCTATATTGTCCCATTTTGCTGACAAGTAAACTAAAACAAGACCAGAAAAAAGAGTGCTCTGTTTGGGTTACCCAGCTGATAACTGAGTTTGTAGGCAATCAGGTTCAAGCCAGCAAGTCTGGATCCAGAAACCAGCCAGAGACTTTCATTCAATCATGGACCCATGCTGGCTTTCCAGGCCCTGCTTCTGCCAACAGTGAGGGAATTTCACTTACTTTGGCTGTCCCAAAGTAAGTCCGGATCCCTTTGCGCTCACAGTGGCCTGCTGAGCTGTGGGGTCTGAGCAGTTGATTCTATGCCAATTCCAGCTGTTGGCCAGCACTCAGGATCAGCAGGTGAGACCTGAAAGTGGTTGGGAATCTCCCGCCCCCCACCACCACACACACACCATGAGCTGTTTCTGTTCTGGTACATGTGTCAGAGCATGAGGCTCAGCTCTGCCCTGCAAGTAAAACACACTCCCTAGCAGGCACAGATCGTACAAAATGTGGTGGGAAAGCAACATGTTTGCTCAAAACTGGGGTAGAAGGCTACTTTTTTAGCTTTCTCATAAAAGGAAGTTTCAGACCAAAGATAGTCGTTACTGTAACAGGAACTGCTTTGCAAAATGATTATAAATGCAGCACCTTTCTTGAGAGGAGTGTTGCTTTACCAACATCATCTCATTGACATTCATGTTATTAGGAGGCTTTTCTTTATCTGCATCCACAGGCATTAGTTGCCAAACCACCATCTGCATTCTAATTCCTATCTCCATCTAGCTGGCCTCTGTACCCTCCCAGCTCTCTTCTTTCCTATTACTTGCTGGGGAGGGCATTAGGCTCATTTCAGAAGACTAAGCAGAAAGCTACAACCCCCAAGCATGAAGCACCAGGGATAAAAATCAGGCCATTTCCATGGACTGAAATAGGAAAACAACTAAAAACTTCAACCCACCCAACATCACCACACCCTACTGACTTAAAAACATTTGAAGGCCTTCAGAAAGCAGCTAGCTTTTACTCTGTGGTTTTACTGATGAGGAAACGAAGGCTTATGCAATGAAGTCTACATACTATAACCAACCGTCTTAGCTTCCGTGTCTCTTGCTCTGATATTGAGACTGGCCTTCACTATAGATGAGGACCCTGCAAAACAAAGCCAAACAGCACATTCCTCAGACATGATGTGGTTAAGGCTAAACAGAGCCACACCCCGTCCCCTCACCCCCAGCCCAGGAAACCAGCGACTACTGCTGTTATAGCCTCAGCAACACTGAGGACTTGGAGACTGAGTTGCCAGAGGCGCTCATTCCTACCTTCCAAGTCCACATCCTGCCACCTGCTGTCCTACAGAACTGGAAATAAGGAGATAGGACTAACTAAGGAAAAATTCAACTCTATGCCAGGAAGTATAGCTTAGTGATAGTTTGTCATGGCATATATTCTAGTTGTGAAATAGAGTACTTTTTGTGCTTGCACAAAAGCAGAATGAATGCTTCTTCTAAAGAACCCATATTTAAGTACATACCAAGAAACTATGCCAAATATTGTCCCCTAAAGTAGTATCTGGGATTAAGTATACAGCAGAAGTATTATCAGATAGTCAAAGATAGTGGGAAACAGGCTTCTGTCATTGCAGATGCTTGGTGCCAAACACAGCAATAGTTACACACCCTTAAGGTATGTTTCTAGCATATTTTGCTTTCATAAATATTTTGTCTATATGGCTTCAGTTTTCATTGGCTTTCAGAATTTAAGTAATTTAACCAAATAATAATGCATATTAAATGAATACAAGTTATAATTAACATTTGTGAAGGGTTTATTATGTCCTGGAAACTTAGCCAAAAGCTTTATATATGACTGATGTTATATAAATAATAAAATTGTGATTTATTTCCTAACTCTTGTTGATTTTTCAATCACAAGTTTGTTAAGAAAGTTAATGTGGCTGTACCTAATAGAGAATATTTTCTAGTGATAAATGAGTATCTTTTCATAATAATTGTCTTATTCCAACTAGATACAAGTAAAAACAATACCTTATCCATGAGAGATATGTTCCAATAGCCATAGTATTTTCCTGAAACTTCAAATAGTACTAAACCCTGTAAATACTATTCCTTCTTATATACATGTTTTTTGCATGGATACAGTACTTAAGATATGCTCAATAAAGGAATTGTGGTCACATCTATGTCAGGATTGTGCAAGACTTTATTCTGCAACTGAGAATGGCTGCAGTTTAAAGCAACAAACTGTCTACTTGTGGAAATTTTCATTTAATGTTTTGGGACTGCATTGGGGTATAAGTAACTTAAACAACAGAAAGCAAAAAACCTGTATTTTGTTTAGTTACCTCTTCTGCAGCTAATAGAGGCACCATAATCACAATTCTTTAAAAAAAAATCCTACAAATGGGCTGGAGAGATGGCTTAGTGGTTAAGCGCTTGCCTGTGAAGCCTAAGGACCCCGGTTCGAGGCTTGGTTCCCCAGGTCCCACGTTAGCCAGATGCACAAGGGGGTGCACGCATCTGGAGCTCGTTTGCAGAGGCTGGAAGCCCTGGCACGCCCATTCTCTCTCTCTCCCTCTATCTGTCTTTCTCTCTGTGTCTGTCGCTCTCAAATAAATAAATAAATAAAATTAAAAAAAAAATCCTACAAATATCACAGGTCCACTTATTAAAGAGTCTCAATTACTAACTACCCTGAATCCCTCCTATCATACTCATCCAGATGTGAAATGTTCATATGTCATTAACAAAAATTTAATACCACACCAGGAGTGGTGGCACACACCTTTAATCATAGCACTCGGGAGGCAGAGGTAGGAAGATTACCATGAGTTCAAGGCCACCCTGAGACTACATAGTTAATTTTAGGTCAGCCTGAGCCAGAGTGAGACCCTACCTCAAGAAACAAAACAAAAAAATTTAGTATCAGTAAAGAAAACCCTTGTCACAACCTCAAGAAATCCTGTATCTAATTCCAATAGGTTTCAGTTTGTTACCACGATGTGGAACATACAAACAAAGAAAATAGGCCAAATCTAGAGATAGATGACACAAAAATTATACTACCCAGCTTCCTACCTTATAGGTAAGCTAAAGTCCTGAAAGGCCAGGTATTTATTATGTGCTTATTAAAGATTACACAAGCACTTAATGCCAGAGGTAGGACAACCATTCATGCTATATCCCTACAATTTCTCTTTAAGATTATGTCAAATACTTCATATCAAAGAATCAAGGGCGGGAGAGATGGCTTAGTAGTTAAGCGCTTGCCTGTGAAACCTAAGGACCCCAGTTCAAGGCTCGATTCCCCAGGACCCACGTTAGCCAGATGCACAAAGGGGTGCACGCGTCTGGAGTTCATTTGCAGTGTCTGGAAGCCCTGGTGCACCCATACTTTTTCTCTCTCTATCTGCCTCTTTATCTCTGTCACTCTCAAATAAATAAATAAAAATTAATAAATTTTTTTAAAAAGAATCAAGAGCATAATTTGAAGTTAATTGCATTTTATTTCTCATTTTTATACTCCAAGATCCAAAGGTGTAACAACAATATTTCTGGTTATTTATCTAAAATTATACATGCAGTAGATGAATCTTTAAAAAGAAAGGGTCCTTAATACTCATATATATTTGTATGTACAGCTTGGTCAATGATTGCCAACTTGGGTTCTCAAGTAAAATCCCTTGCGAAGCTTTTAAAGTTACATATGTGCTGGACATGATGGTGCACGCCTTTAATCCCAGCACTCGGAAGGCAGAGGTAAGAGGACTGCCATGAGTTGGAGGCTGCCCTGAGACTCCATAGTGAATTCCAGGTCCGTCTGGGCTAGAGTGAGACCCTACCTCAAAAAAACAAAAACAAAAAAAAATTACATATGCCCAGACCATACCATAAGTAAATTAAATAAGTAATTATCTCTTGAGTAGAACCTGCCATCAGTCTTTTGAAAGCCCCCAGATAGTTCCATTGTTGAGCAAGGTTGAGAATTACTAGTTCAAAGAAATACCCAGTATCAACCCCAAGGACTAGGTGTCGGCAATCAGCTTATTTTCATTTTCTGTAACTGGAGTTTTAAGACAAAACTCCCAACAAGCTAGGCTTAGTCAACCATAACAGTTCACCAATTTAAAAAAATAGTCAAGGGGGGGGCGCACGCGTCTGGAGTTCGTTTGCAGAGGCTGGAAGCCCTGGCGCGCCCATTCTCTCTCTCTCCCTCTATCTGTCTTTCTCTCTGTGTCTGTCGCTCTCAAATAAATAAATAAATTAAATTAAATTAAAAAAAATAGTCAAGGGCTAGAGAGATGGCTCAGTACTTAAGGCACTTGCTTGCAATGCCTAAAGGCCTAGGTTCAATTCCCATTAACCACGTAAAGCCAGATGCACCAAGTGGCGCATGTATCAGAGTTCACGTGCAGCAGCAAGAGGCCATGATGTGCCCGTTCTTTCTGTCTTTCTCTTTCTATCTTTCTCTCTGTATTTGCAAATAAGTCAATAAATACTTTAAAAATATAGGTAATAGTAAAAAAAAAATCAAAAGGAGATTGAATCATTGTGCATTGGGAAGAGAAACAGATAAAGGGGTCCAGTGGTCTGAAGTTCATCTTTGGCCACCTGACATGAGTTTTAGGATTAAATAGAAGAAGAAATGGCAGAGGACAAGACATATGCATAATTAAGCAGTCCTGGCCAAGTATTGTATGTGTTCAGTCTCTTACTTCTGTTTCTGTAAGGTAATCAAAAGAAGTCCTTACTGCTTGAGAGAAGAAGCTGGCTCTCATAAGATTACTGCTCATACTATAAAGCATATCTTTGTATTTATGTATAATTGCACTTGTGAGGAAGGGGAGTGGTCAAAAGTGTAAGGCTCACTGTTTCTGGAATGAATCCATGGTGACTGCAGGTTTGGGACAGTGACTAAACACATTTAGGCACCTTTTCAGAGTCTGGAACAGGACATTATAAAAAGCCTCAGTTATTCATATTTTTGTGCCTTCAGATTTTAAGGATCATAAGATAGATAAGGTATCACAGGTTTTTAGGTAGATACTCCTTGAATACTTAACATGTGTATTAGTAACTTTTCTCATAGCTGTGACAAAATTCTTGACAAAAGCAACTTAAGGAAGGCAGGCTTTCTTTGGGTTCAGTTTAAGGGTACAGTCCATCATGACAGGGAGGTAGGTGACAGAAGCGTGAGGTAGCTGTTCACACTGCATCCAGTTAGGAAGCAAAGAGCAATGAATGTTACTGCTTAGCTCACTTTCTCCTTTTTTATATATATTTAAGCTTTTATTTACTTACTTGAGAGAAATTCAGACAGAGAAAAATATGGAGCACTTCATGAATTTGTGTGTCATCCTGGCTCAGGGGCCATGCTAATCTTCTCTGTATTGTTCCCATTTTAGTATACGTGCTGCCAAAGCGAGCACAACTTTCTCCTTTTTATTTAGTCTGAATCCCCAACACACAATCTTCCCATCTCAATCCAATCTAGAAACTATCACAGACACACCCAGAGATCTGTCTACTAAGTCTGTTAACTTGACAGTCTATATTAACCATAACAATGTATTTACGTATAGAGGTAAGCAGGTGAATTTTGCTATTTCGTGTTTTTTGTTTGTTTGTTTGTTTGTTTTTGGTTTTTTTTTTACACAAAGTAAAGGAGACTGATGCAGAATAAAGGCAGAGACGCCAAACTGTCATCCTGTTTTCAGTTACCTTCTAGACCCAAGTGAGAAACCAATGCTTTTTTTTAAACAGAGTTTCTAAGTCCTATTACATTTCCAACTGGACTTACGGGGAAATATTCTCACCCGCTAATTGTCTGTCTTGTTCTTAGCCTTGTTTTCAAATATGTACATAACATATTTTGATCATAATTCACTCCCATTACCTTCGTTTGTCCCTCAGTCCTTTCCACTGAACACTCTTCTAAGGAATCCTTCTCCTCTTTTGGTGTCTTTTTTTCCCTCCCTCCTCTGTCATCCATTACAAAATGATGGGCCCAGTATCATGCAGGTAATGACAGAGCATTCTGTGAGGTCGTGAATAATGCAGCAACCACGTCATGTCCAGAAGACAGCACTCCATAGCAGTCCTCTCCATCCCCTGGCCCTTACATTCATTCCACAATGTTCCCTGAACATTGGAAGGAATGGTAGAGATGTCTCACTTTGTGCTGAGCATTCAAGTTGCTTATTCCTGCTGATCTTTCTATAAGCACAGCATAGTATTGCTAATTCCAAGTGTAGTCTGCAGATGATAAGCATTGACTTCATCTAAGAATGGGTTAGAATGCTACACTGAACCCCTGCCCAGACCTGCATTTATATTGGATCCCTAGTTCTGAGTATATGTACATATACAGAGATAACTATGTGGATTTCACTTCATAATTATCTATAGTTCAAAATATGTTGTATACTATAAACTTTTTTTTACAAAAAGGTAAATTAAGTCCTATGTAATGTATATAGTATCACTTGAGAGGCATTGTTTTATAGGATAGGTGTCACCAACACTTTTTATGGATACCTCTGTCATAGTACACTGTAAGGCAACCCTTATAGTTTTTTAAATATTTCACTTATTGCTGGGAGTGGTGGTGCACGCCTTTATTCCCACCCCTTGGGAGGCAGAGGTAGGAGGACTGCAGTGAGTTCAAGACCACCTGAGAATTCAGAGTAAATTCCAGGTCAGCCTGAGCTAGAGTGAGACCCTGCCTCAAAAAAATGAAAAGAAAAATTTATTTATTTATGAGAGAGGAAAAAAAAATGGGCATACCAAGGCCTGTAGCCAACAGACTTCAGACACATCTGCCACCTCATGCATCTGGCTTATGTAGGTACTGGGGAAATCAAACCTAGATCCTAAGGCTTTGCAGGCAAGCACCTTAAACACAAAGCTATCTCTCTAGCCCTTACAGTTTTTTTTTAAATTTTGTTATATTTTAATAATAAATTTAATAACATTAAACAATTTTAAAATCAGTATTTTTCAAGTTAAATGCGTAATGCTTACTAATTGAACAATGCATATCTATGCATGTTTTCCCAGGCTCTGTCACACTTTAATATTTCTTTTTTAATACTTTTTTATTTTTATTTGAGAGAGAGAGAGAAAGAGAGAAGGGCAGAGAAAGAGGCAGATAGATAATGCACTCAGGGCCTCCAGCCACTGCAAATGAACTACAGATGCATGTGCCCCTTGTGCATCTGGCTTACATGGGTCCTGGGAAGATGAACCTGGGTCCTTTGGCTTCGCAGGCAAATGCCTTCCTTAATGGTTAAGCCATCCCTCCAGCCCTCTTTTTTTAAATTTTTTAAATATTTATTATTAACAACATGTTTCATATGGCTACATCATGTGTTGGTACCTTCATCCCTGACCCCATTCCTCAGTAGGGTTGCAGGCATCTCCATGGGGTTGTATGTTATGCATTGTGGGAGCAGTAGTCAGTTATTTTGAGGGGAAGGGAATGCCTCTGGGCATGATGTTTCAACCTATGGCTCTTACAATCTTTCCATCCCCTCTTCCATAAAATTTCCTGAGTTATGGTGGGTAAGTTTTAATCTACTTCAGTGATGAGCTCTTAGGAGCCTCTGGTAGGTGTTGAGTATCTTCAGGGTTTGTCCCTACACCCTGATGCTGATTATCAGGAACAGCATGGAAGCAGCACTCTTGCTCATCTCCCCAATTCCTCTGTGGTTTCAGATGTGGCTTGGCTGAAGTGCGAGGGGTAGTTTATCTCCTCTAGTCTTGCTACCTTCTGAAAAAGAAAAACAGATTCTCCAATGGAGAGTGAAGTCAGCATAGTTTAAAGAGGATGAGCATTATTAATTTAGAGAGAATTTGATGTATGTAACCCTTCTTGTAGCCAAAAGACTAGTGGGAGCTTGACAGTGGAGAACATAATCTTTGTCTCCTTAGAATTCTGATCTGGTTCCCAATTTCAGATATGGGCTTCTTTACACTGAGCAGATCTCTTAGCCAATCAGAAAGCTATTGGTTACCAACCGAGGCTGTGTGCCACTATTGCACTGATGTGTATATCCTGTCAGGGTGTTTGCTTCTGAGTAGGTTAAACCTCTGGTTGCTCAGACTGCTTTTGGCCATTTCCCCCCAGTAGCTCATGTAGCACTTTCCAGCACTAGACAGGCTAACTGTCTGGGGACTGGCTTTCATCTGAATTTCAGCCAGGTCTTTCCTTGCCCTGTATCAGCTGCATATGATGTCTTCAGCAATAGGATCTTAGCTTTTGCCTCAGGCAGGTAATTAAGTGCTTAAGCAGTTTTTTATGTTGTTTTTGCTTTTCCTAGCAAGAGTAGGCTGATTATAAAACAGAGCAATTTTTTTTCTGGGCCTACAAAGAGTTAATCATTAATACTCAGCAGCCCATTTCTACCTTATAGAAAGTATAGGGATGCAGAGTCCCTGCTGCTTCATCATTCATGGATTGGAAATTACTTATTAGGAAAGGAAAGCATTTATTATGCTATTTCTCTTGATACCTACAGCTTGATGAATTTACCATATGAATGCTAGGGTAGAACACACTTTTTAATAAGGGATGGTATATATGCACTTATCTTTCGTCAGTTTGGGGGACTTAAAAATGTCATCTGAAGTGAGCCAAAAGTATTCACTGGGGGTAAAAATAGCTTACTTATTACCAAATGTTGCTGATAAAACTGAATGTCCACCTACAGAAGAATGAAATTACACCTGTACCTCTGACCCTATATAAATATCAAGTCAAAAATGGATCAAGTCCCTCTATCTATCTATCCAGAAACTCAGAAAATACTAAGAAAAAGTAGGGAATATGCTCCAGGATATAGACAGAAGAAAGAGCTTTCTGAACAGGACACTAATACCACAGGAGTTAGCCCAACAATCAACCAATAGGACTACATGAAATTTAAAAAGTTTCTGCACAGCAAAAGAAACCATTTACAAAGTGAAAGGACAGCCTACAGAATGGGAGCAAATTTTTGCCACCTGTACTTCAGACAGGAGGCTAATAACCAGTTTACAAAGAACTACATAAGTTTAGCATGAAAAAAAAATTAAATTCCCAATCACCAAGTGTGCTAATTGAACTGAGCATACAGTTCACAAAAGGAGAAACACTAGTGGCCAGAAAATACTTGAGAAAATGTTTACCCTTCCTATCCATTAGGAAAATGCAAATCAAAACAACTTTGAGATACCATCTTACTCCAGTCAGATTGGCTAGCATCAAGAAACTGGACAACAAGTGATGGTGAGGATGCAGAGAAAAAGGACCTCTCATCCACTGTTGGTGGGCGTGAAAAGTAGTCCAGCCATTATGGAAATCAGTATTGCAATGTCTCAGTTAGACAGAGACCTTCCTTATGACCCAGTTATACCACTATTTGAAGGATTCCTCACTCTACTGCAGAGATGCCTGCACCTTCATGTTTATTGCAGCTAATAGCTAAGAACTAGAAATAGCTTAGATGTCCAGTGAATGATGGATAATAAAAATGTGGCACATATACAGGATGGGATTCTTTTCATCAGTTCAGAAAAATGAAATTATGAAATTTGTAAGAAAATGGATCAGTCTCAAAAGAGTCATATTAAGTTATGTGACTCAAACTCAGACCAAACGGCATATTCATTCTGATACACATGTCTTAGCTGTGTATGTGTGTAGAGGGGGCCAAATGTGGACAAAATCTATAAAGGTAGAACTGTACCCAAAAGTGAATA
Source organism: Jaculus jaculus (assembly GCF_020740685.1). Taxonomy (NCBI): domain Eukaryota; kingdom Metazoa; phylum Chordata; class Mammalia; order Rodentia; family Dipodidae; genus Jaculus; species Jaculus jaculus. The sequence continues at coordinate 69,245,826 of NC_059116.1, read as the reverse complement.
TAAAGAAATGAGCTGAGAGAGGGGTGAGAGGAGGACATATGTGCCATGTAAAAAGAAGGGGGGGGAGATACAGGGAGGGGGGCAACTAGGAGAAAGATGAGGACAGGGGATAGGAGAAGATATATGAATCAACAAAAACAAGTTGTATGTAGAAATCCCACAAATTAAAAATATACTGAGAAAAAATATCATCTGTCCTAAACAACTGTAATATTTCCCTTTGAACAAATTTTTTGATTGCTAGCTTGCCTTCTTGTAGATGTTCTTCACATTTTCATTGTTCCTAAGTACATACAATACAGCAGGCATCTGTAGTTGCAGTCTCTTAGTACAAAGTCATTTGTTATTACATAAAACAAGCATCATTTACCTAGATTAATAGCTATAATTATCAGACTAGTATCAAAGGGTGAGCTGCAGTCAGCTGACCACATGCAGTGGGCGCCATGAGTAGAGGGTCTGTGTAGAAAAGGAAGTGAGCTGCTGCAGCAGAGTAGACGGTTCTCCCAGAAAAACCAAACGTAAGGGCCAGTACCAGTCACGTTGTGTGCTAGTCCCAAACAGAACAGGGCATCCAGAAGGAGTGTGCAAAATAAAAGTTGAGACAAAAGATACACATGGTCTTGCTCACTGCAGCCAAATACCTCTTTTGCATGTGTTGTGTATGTATGCGTGTGATGAGTGCATGTTCATGTGTGATTGTTGCATACATATGCCATGGCATGACTGTGGTGTCTATGCCTCTAAGTCAGACTATTTGAATCTCTTTGCCCATTAGTCTTGGGGGGGGAGTCTGAAGTCAGTAGTTCTACACAGCAACAGAATCACATATTGACAGTGGGGGAATGGATGGCCAAACAAGACAGCTAGAAATCATCCTCACCGGCTCCTCTTTCTAAACCTCCCCTCCTGCCCCACATTTCTAGTCAGTGAGGAAATTCTGTTTTTACTTTAGTAATTTCTAGAATTCTTCTCTGGTTCTCAGTTGGGACGTTAGGTTTATCAGAGCTAATAAAGGCACAGAAACGATTAGGGGCTTTTTCAGGTTATTTCTATAAAAATATTCTCTTTTGTCTCCCAAATGCTCTTGATTGGATAAAGATGGAGTGAAATTACAGACAGGGCACTAGAACTGTGCATTACTTGACATGATCATACAGTGTATAAACATTGCTATTGATATTTTGTCTGATAGCAGAAAATACACACCAAAAAAACTAACTGCTGAGTCCAAAGATTGAAACCTTCCTTTCTCTTTAACAGTCTAGGACAGTCTTGCCCCACACACTATATCCCATCTAAACACCACCACTCACATGCCTGGGGGGTCGAAGTAAACACTCCATTTCAATCCACTGTATTATGTGCTCAGATGGATTCTGTCACCAGTATACTTTATTCTCTCCACAGTTGACATTTCAGTTCCTTCTGTTCTTAGCTTTAAATTCCCTGAGAACAGAGAAACTTCTTAGGGCTTAGTTTAATTCTTCATACCATAGATGGTGCCTAACAAATGTTTATGAATCAGTGAATTCTCAGGTATAGTTTTTACTCATAGATAGATACTCTCAGTAAGAAATACTTCTACTTACCACAAGACTTCTTCATAAACTAGCAAGGCAAGAATGAGAAGTAGGGGCATAATCTCAATTCTTCCATTTCCATTGCAGTCCTTTTGGACAGGTAGAAGCATACTGTGAGACTTCAGCATTTATAAAGAATTTTTTGCTTTAAATTGTAATCCTTAAGTGAATGAAGGAAAGAGTTTATGATCATGTAATGCTTCACATGGTTCCTTATCCAGATATGTCATAAATGATTAAAGGAGGTTTGCTGGTTCAGATAAGTATTGTCCACAAATAACTCCTAATCTCACTTGTGAATATTCCTCCTGTGTATCCTGGTCTGCCTTTGCATTTGCCATTTGCGTTTTGGTTACACTGTATTTGAAGGCTTAAGCCTTGAATTTGATTTTTAGAAGACTGAGCTTCAGGATAAGGTTATTTTTAGAACAACTGGACTGTCATAATTTCCCTAAACCCTGCCAACAAGTAATTTCTAAAGTTGGTAAACGATCTCCCATTAGAGTAGAAGGTAGAATTCAAAAGGAGACAGTGAAATGAAACTCAAACTCACAAAGAATTAACAGCACTAGAGAAGAGATCTTCATTAAAAAAGTTAGTACTACTCTAAAAGATGGGATGAATATAGCTACTAAAGACAATATCAGATATCTAGCTCAGGTGTTTAATGGATTTGCATTTTATACATGGATGGCCCTTAGGGCATTTTTGTAAACTTTTCATTTCTTCTTAGTGCAAAAATGTGGTTTGGGGATTTGTTTGTTTGTTGTATGTATATGTTCTGTGAGAGAGAGACAGACAGACATAGAATGGGAGAGAGAATTACCGCTGCTTAAATAAAATAAGGGAAGGAAAGCCTGGCATGCTGGCGCATGCCTTTAATCCCAGCACTTGGGAGACAGAAGTTGGAGGATTTCCATGAGTTCAAGGCCAACGTGAGACTATATGGTGAACTCTAGGTCAATCTGGGCTATAGTGAGACCCTACCTCAAAAAAAGAAAAAAGAAAAGTTGCGATAGAAAACCACCTTGGTTATCTACTTTAATTCACTAAGAGCAAAACTCAAAGGCCATAAAGGTAGTTAAATAAAATAGAAAAAGAATTATGAATAAGGTATGGTATTTATTTGTCTATTATAAATGAAGTTGTCATTCCTAAACCAATCATATACACTTTTTATGAGATACTGCAACATGCAGAGGATAGACTTATTAGACACTAATTAATAAATGTGTCTAGAAAGGCATCTCAAACAACTCAGCATTCAGATACTAAGCTATGAAAAGATCGTTAAAATATGAAATTCAGGGATAATTTTATGTTGATCTAATGAAACACCTATATCCTGTCAGAAGGTTTGATAATAAAATAGTTAAATTTTCCAAATTAGTTTTGAATCAGAAATTTCAAAAATTTGCTTATTAAAGGAGTACTTTTGTGGTGTCTTTAGATTGTATAAAAACTAAAAGGAAACTACAGATTATTGGATCAAACAGCTGCTTAAAGTAGATGAAGGATACGATGTATCGTACACAAAACATTATTAATTCTTTGCTTGACCTAGAATATAATGTTGTTTTAAGTAATCAAAACCATGTTTGTTTAACTTAACTTGAAGTAAAACTAGTAAAAATTTTGTAGGTGAATCTCCCCAGGCCTCTGAAATGAAAAAGCCTATAAGAACTGAACGTTTTGGCTCTTATCAGTTATCTAGAAAGAAAATAATGTAGTCCTGATGCTATGCAGTGGATAAATGTAAATTATGAAATTGTCATATTAAATCTTTTTTTGTTTTGTTTTTTGGTTTTTTGAGGTAAGGTCTCACTCTAGCCCAGGCTGACCTGGAATTCACTATGTAGTTAGTCTCCGGGTAGCCTCAAACTCATGGCGATCCTCCTACCTCTGCCTCCTGAGTGCTGGGGCACACCAACATGTCTGGCTCTGTTAAATCATTTTAATTTACAAAACCAACAGCTTTAAATGACTCAACCTAACTTGCAGTCCAGGAGGCTACATAGAACAAATATGCAACAGTTACATTACCAAAGGAACATTGTGTTTACATGCACACGAAAGTGCCCAAGGAAAGGGGGTTTCCTGATTGGAATACAAGAGAAGTATAACCCAGCAATGAGTGGGAAAAGAGTGCTGGGTTGAGCAAAAGTCCCCTGAAATGTAGGCCAGGGTGCTAGAATTTAATTTAGAAGATAATTGACAATTTTTGAGCCAAGAAGATAAAGTTCTAAACCTGAATTTTAAGAATAATCACTAGGAAATGGTACAGAAAAGTTTGGGAGGCAGTAACCAGACTTGATGAGAGGGACCCTACTGGCATCTAGGTGAGCAGAAATGATGACCTAGTGGCTATGGAAACAGGAAGGAATATGAGAAGAAAATAAATTTCATAATAAGTCTAATTTGGAATTCCAAGAAGAAAATTAGTCAAATTTAGGGCCAAGGCAGGATGCTGTGTGGAGATAGGGAGAAACAAAGGACATTGTCCTGTGCCAGAGGCAGTTTCCACAAGCAGCAGTCTGTCTAGCACTTCAGTTGTCAGTGGTTCAACAACAGTAAAGGTTAGCTGGGCAGGTTTACCCTCTCCAAAGGTGTTTCCTGGAGAGATGAGGCAGGAGAGTGGCTTTGGGAGTCTGAGAAAGATCACTCAGGGAAGCAGATGAAGAAATTATTAACACAGGGACCCCTTGGAAAGATCCAGGTGAGGAGGCCTGCCAGCTTTCTCCACTGAGTGCTCAGAAGATGGGGGAGGGGCACCTTCCCAGCGTGAAGGTTATAGAAAGGCTGTGGTATCAGTTCTCACCAGCATGCAGGGTTCTTTTCATACCAGCTCACTGGATGTGCAGAATTGGCTATCTGAAAACAGCTGTGCTGTACATGGAGCCAAAGGCCAAACCAGATCATTATTGGCAGAGACTAATGCCAGAAGGATAATTTATTGTTAAACAAGACTCATTTCTCTTAAAACATGTGCTTGTACTGCTTGTGGCACGTGGAATTTAGAATTAGAAGTGTACACAACTACCAGGTCAATGAGCCACTCTTCAGTGGCCCTGTCAGGCATTTCTGTTTGTACGCATTTTTGCATTGGTCAGTTAGGCAGCACATCTGTGTAACATCTGGAAGAATGAGTATTTGAACACTATTGTTGACTTTGGAAGACAGCTCCACAATCAAAAATAAAGACTTAGAAAGGGTATTAGTATATTTACCACTTAGTGATAAGGGTGCCTTACCACTGTCTCAATTCTGGCTCATTCATCAGCTGTGATTTGGATCTTCCAGCTGTCTCACAAAATTCTTGTGGTCTTTTGCTCAAACTATAGCTGTCATGTATTTAACTTCAGCAACACCACAATCCTGGAAGACCTCTCTTGTGTTGGATCTTTCCAGTTGTCTCCGTTTTCAAAACTGTTTCATACACTCCAGTTTGGGATAGAGGGTGTTTTTGTATTTAAAGCATGTAGATCTTAACAAGATGTTTTTATACAAACCTAGGCACAACCTTATCAAGTTGGCTTTTGTTTTTAATTGGGCCAGACACTTACTGTATCACAATACACTATAACCAAGGGGTGGTGGTATCAAAGAAACTTGCACACAGTAACTTCCAAGGATAATAGTAGCAATACCTTGTACTAAAGCAATGGCCAGTTTGGAAACAGATCTGTTAAGACTGTTAAAAAAAAAAAAAAAGGTGGGCATGGTGGCACATGTTTTTGGAGGATCACCATGAGTTCAAGGCCAGCCTGAGACTACAGAGTGAGTACCACGTCAGCTTAGGCTACAGTTAGACCCTACCTCAGATTAAAAAAAAAAAAAAAAGATATGTGTTTTTATAACTAACATATTTAAGAAAAGACTGCTGTTCTTTTCAGGTAGCAATACTTCTGAAAGCTTTATTCTCATACTTGGTTGACTGTAGTTATTTTAATTCTCTTTATGTCTGCTGGTGTGTGAGGATGTGTGCAGTGTGGTGTGGGTAGCGTGTGCGTGTGCTCTTGCAGCACCCGTAGTGCACCTGCAGTGCTGGTTGCTCGCTTGTGGTAGCCCAACTGGAACATTGGGTGTTCTGCTCTCACACTTCTGCCTGGTCTTGTTTTTGAGCTGAATCTCTTTTTAATGTTTCCAAGCTTGCTGAGCTCCATTAGATTCACAGATCTATGCTCCCCAGCAGAACTGGGGTTATAGACATGTAATGGGGAAATTGAAGGTACTGGAGTGCTTCCTTTGCAAACTAACCAAAGAACTGGCAATTCCAGATTCAAGAGAATGACTTTTAAAATACCACATTTTATTCAGATTTTACAAAGGAGCATGGAAAGGGGAACACTGGGAGGTAAGGGGAGATGAAGTAAGGAGAAGAGAAGTATGCCATGTGGAGCCCAAAAGCCCATGTGGGCCACATGTAGCTCAGGAGTCCATGTGACCAGATACAGATCTGGGGAAAACAGCATGGAAAGAAAAGAGAAAAAGTTTGAGGAGCTGAAGGGGATAAAGAACCTATATGGACAGTAAGGGCTAGGGGGCCCTACCGACTGGGCCTGGCTGGGGCTTAGGCCAAGCCCCTCCAGGCCCAGCTGAGGGAAAAACTCGCCCACAGCTGAAAGTTCCCAAGTGATCAGAGAGCAAGCCACTGCCCTCCCTTTGCAAAGGTATTTATAACCTTAGGGACGGGGTGAGGGGGGGTCTGTCTTTTGGCCCAGGTGAACCAGTGGGCCAGCTGGTTGGTTAGGACCAGAGGCTGTCTCCGGTACCAAGTTCCGGGGACTGAACTTGACCAACCACAACGTTTAAATCCTATGAAAAACCTCCCTCCCAGGAGGGGTCCTGGTTGTTTGTGGAAGTAGGCAAAAGATAAGTCAGATCTTAGAGTTCTAGCAAGTGCAAACTTTCCTGTCCTTTTTAACCTTCAGGGGTCCAGTCACCCTAACTCTACCCGCTCCCAGACACACGTACATGACACTCCTAGCTATGTTACATGGAATCTGGAGGTTCAAACTCTGGCACTGTCAGGCCCCCTCAGGCCCTCACGCTTTCACAGGAAGTGCATCTAACCACTGAGCCATCTCTCCAACCCTCACTGTATAGTTATTTTTCATTCATTGCCTAGGCCTCCTATTTTAAGCCTATTCATCCCTTTCTTCTAATTTTAGAAATAAAGAAAGCAAGATGGAAGTTTATGTTATTATTTACTATGAAAGCACAGAACTTAATCATAACTAATGAGTATAATAAATGCTAGTGTGCACCTTCTCTTGTTTGGTATGTGTTGTATACACAGAAGGTAACATAGGCTGAATAACTAGAAGCCAAGTTATAGATGGGGTTGGGGAATGTTGTTTGACAGCTGATGAGAGTAATCTGTCAGAAATGATGACTTAATCACTGTAACAGACTCCAAATTCCCTCACAGAATTCTACCCAGAGTAATCTAATTTTCTTGCAATATCCTATCTTATTTTTTTTGCCAGGACTAAACAGTTACATTGCTTATTGCTTACATTATCCACTGTAGTATATTGCATTATTGTAGCAGAAATGCAAATACTAGTGTCATTAAAGCTTTAAAAAAAAAGACTTGGCACCCAGTAAATAAAAGCAGATACCTAATTCTGAGTTCTTTGTTGTCCTCTGCCAGTAAATTGACAGTATACATGAAAAAGCTGGGAGTTGAGTTATCTTTCCTCAAGGACCAAGAAAGTAGCTTTCAATTTCAAATGGACCTTTTTTTTGGTTCCTCCAGGGAAACTACCATACCACGTAAGAATAATGATGATATCAACTTTATAGGGCACATATGGCAGTCAAAGCTTCAAGCACTTCATATCTATACAAAATCAGTGGCTAGGAAGAAGAGATTATAATTTGTTTGTACCATGAGTTCTTCTCTGGTTTGCTATTGTGCCATGAGAAGAAAATGATAACTTATGTTCTTGTTGTTATCCCAGTGAAATCTCTTTGTTTTTCCTGGCTTAGAGCATTTTATAAAAATATGCTAGGAAACAATGACTGAAAACTTGCCCATATACTTACTCTGGTGACTCACTGGTAATGTACAAAAGAGTAATTAAAAATGGCACTGTGTGTGGCCAAATGCAGATGAGTCTTATATACTCTGCTTCTGCAACGGAGTTTGCATCTTCCAAGAGTGACAGTTTTCTCCACAAATTCCAAAGAAGTGTTGAAATAAGTAGGCCTGTAATCCAGGAAGTTAGCACAGGCACATGCCATAGCCTTTGGATATGAATCTGGTTTAACCCAACAGTAAACTGTCCATACATTGATTCATCTTAAAAATTTCAAAAAAAATTTAGCAACTACAGATAATAGTAAGCAAATCAAGCTAGTCTTAGAAAGACAGACAGCAGTTTTCTCAAATTTGTGGCTCCTAGATTTTCTATACATGCCTGAAATCATGTATGTATATGCAACATGAAAGTTAAAATAAAACTGTCTAAGGGACAAATGGGAGTGGGGAGGGGTGAAAAAGGGAGGCTGGAAGATATGGAAGACTATGTCTAAGATCAGTCAAAACTTTTAATCAATAGGATAAAGCCAAACTTTGTAGTTCACAGCTATAACTGGTAAGTGGGATGGGGAATTTTGGCAACTGTTGTGAAAACAGAAGATACAACATACAATATACACTTGATTGAAAACTTAAAAACCCAGTTACTTTTTGAATTATCAGTTTTTAAATAGGCCACAAAATTAAGGATCAGTTGCTATTATGGAATCTAAATCATTCTTTTCCTCTCACAAAATAATTGCTAGCTACTCTTATCATTAATTGGCTTCCCATCAACATATGTATAAAACATTTTAGATACTTATGACAAAAGAAATCTCAGATTGCATTCCATTATTTGAGTCTTATTCAGAAGGATATGAGCGATTTTAAGTTTGAATAAACATTGAACCTCTGGATTAGAACATACATGTATTCCTTTGTAATCAAGTGAAATGTTACCTGAGAGTGTATTTTTCAGACATAACTTTATATCTATGACTTTTTTTCTTTTGTTCATGGAAGCTTTAAAGCTTTCTTCCTTGCATTTTTCATGAAGAAAATCCTGACAGTGATTTTTGTTATCCAGGCTAATTGAAAAATTTGTATATATGCATGAATGAAACAGACATATACAAGTACATACAATATATATTTACACACATTACTTTATGATTTTAAAATACTTTTACATTTCTTCATTTGAGAGAGACAGACAGACACAGAGTAAGTGAGTGTATGGACACGCCAGGGCTTCCTACACTAAAAATGAACTCCAGATACATGTGCCAATTAGTGCATCTGGCTTTACGTGGGTACTAGGGAATTGAACTCAGGTCCTTGGGCTTTGCAGGCAAGCACTTCAACTGCTGAGCCATCTTACCATCCCTACTATATGATTTTTAATTGAGGAAAAAACAAAATGGAGTCAATTTTTATGACTGGGAATAATGGGGTAATTATCTAGGTTCTCAGAAACTCCTAACGCACAATGCAGTCTTGTGGATATATCTTGGAGATGGTATGGAGGAGCACAGGCTCTGGACCTGTGTCGGCCCCAAAGAAACCTGAGTCTGAGACCCTGCTTCCTACTTCTCTGCCAGATGTGACTAGACCAAGTTCTTTAACCTCTTCCTCCCTAAGTTCTCCTAAATATGCCTAAATGGAGCATAATGAGAAATAAATTGCCTAATCTCACAAGAACCTATAACAAATTCCCAGAAATCTGAGAATGAGGTGATGATTTCTTCTGTTTTCACAACAGTTGCCAAAATTCCCCATCCCACTTACCAGTTATAGCTGTGAACTACAAAGTTTGGCTTTATCCTATTGATTAAAAGTTTTGACTGATCTTAGAAGTATTTTTGTCATCTATGTTATTGCAGAGCAGTCATCTTAGTCCTAGCAGAGTTACCATACTGACACAATTTGAAACAAAAACGGAGAAATTCAAAGGTTCTTCCTCTGTATTGATAAGCTATCATTCCTAAAGCTACACTTGTTCCATCCCAGCCCCATACGCAGAGCATAATATAACAATGACTGAAATGATGAAATTACCCTCGGGAGAGTAGCAAACCTATGTAATGCTGGACCTCTCCGGCTCGAGAAATAAAACTTTTGACAGTACAGATGGCTTGCTTCCATTAGGTAGAAACTCTTTTGAAACATGTCATTCACAAAAATGGTCTCAGAGGGCTGGAGAGATGGCTTAGCGGTTAAGCGCTTGCCTGTGAAGCCTAAGGACCCCGGTTCGAGGCTCGGTTCCCCAGGTCCCACGTTAGCCAGATGCACAAGGGGGCGCACGCGTCTGGAGTTCGTTTGCAGAGGCTGGAAGCCCTGGCGCGCCCATTCTCTCTCTCCCTCTATCTGTCTTTCTCTCTGTGTCTGTCTCTCTCAAATAAATAAATAAATAAAAATTTTAAAAAAAAATGGTCTCAGAAAAATTCAGAAGGTAGAGATGTTTTTGGTATTTCACAGCTAGTGTACAAGTAAGAAACCAAACATCCTGCATTAGTCATTTTTGTGTTGACATAAAATGAAAGAAAAATACTGGATGGCATCCTTTGATTTTTTTTTTTTTCTTCTCATTTGTCAAATGGCTCTTTTATGAATTTGTCTCTTTCACTCCCCTTTTTCTCTACTTTTAAACTGTTCTCTCAAGGGGTCATGATAGCTTTAATAATTAAATGTATAACAGTAACTCTGTAAAACTCATTTCAGGTTAAAATGGCATGTTTCATTGAACCTTATGTGAAAGATGGTTAACTCATCAACTGGTGGTGGCCAGGGTTGAACATGAGCTCTGTGTGTGAGAACCCAGCCACGCCACACTCCCACCAACCCTTATCTCACCCCCGCTCCCAGAGGCCTGGGTTAACTCAGTGTGCTCCTATAAGTAGGGTCTATCCTAACACTCTAGTTCCTGCTATTTTCCTAGTGCAAGCTTGCTGCCCATGGAGTCTAGAATGAGCAAGCCTTAACTGTCTTTTAACCTCTTAAGTTTGCTGCAAGTACAGCTGTTAAACACAGGTAGTAGACTCATTAATCATCTTTCATTATGACTCAGAAAAACTTCCATGTGAATGTCAGAGGCCAGTGTTTATAAAATTCTTAGACTCATCAGACATTTTAGACAGGTCATGCAGTACACATAGACCACTCAGTATTTTTTCAGTCATCGCCAATACTGCATGATTATGGAGATACAGCCTCAATGTAGCTAACACATATCTCTTAGGAGACTCCTTGCAGAAAAAGATCTTAAAAATGATGTGCTCACCACAGATAGGAGTTATCCCTGGGGGGAGGGACATAGCCTCAACTCTGACTCTAGAATTCAGTCGCAACTTGTGAAACATTTGACAGATTGAAACAGAGATTACCAAGTTATCTGAGCCTTCTTTGATCTGCTAACACCAGCTAGAACATCCAGGTACCGAATATAACATACAAAGATATCCTGTGGCCCCATGTAACCTGGGCACTTACTAAGGCCAGGTTCCCCAGTCATGTTGGAGCCAGTATTGAGAAATAGCTCTGCTGACCACATTGGCTTGCTTCGTCTTTAGTTCTTGAGAAAGATGTTGCAGGTGACTTGCCATTTCTGGTGAATATGAGAGGCACAGTCCAGGGTTAAGTAGAATTCCATTGTTCTCTTCATCTTTGAAATTCCCTAATCCATGAATATATTCCTCTATCCCTAGTCTTATTATCTTTAGATATCTTAATTTGTAGCAAATGGTATTCTTTAAGAATTCCTGCCAGGCCTGGTGGTTCTTGCCTCTAATCCCAACACACAGGAGGCCAAGGGAGCAGGAGGATTGCTTTGAGTTTGAGGCTAGCCTGGGACTACATAGTGAATTCCAAGTCAGCCTGGACTGCAGCGAGACTCTACCTTGGTGGGAGACGGGAAGGAGGAAAAAGAACCCCTGTTGCTTTGGTTAGGATGTCATAACATCCTATAGAAACTGTACAATCTATTCTCACTTATTGAGTGCCTTCAAGTATGTATCCTCTTCCCTGTAGCTCCTGGCTAACAAGAGAGGTTTCTGTGAGGTTTTCTGTTTTTGCAATACTAGAAATTAAGCCAAGAGCCTTGTGCATGTTCTCTGCTGCTGAACTATATTCCCAGTCCTCTATTTACTTTTTTTTTTCCCAAGGTAGGGTCTCACTCTAGCCCAGGCTGACCTGGAATTCACTGTGGAGTCTCAGGGTGGCCTCAAACTCACAACAATCCTCCTACCTCTGCCTCCCTAGTGCTGGGATTAAGGGCATGTACCACCACACCCAGCTTTTACTAGTATTTTGAGGCAGGATTTCTTTAAGCTTCTCAGGCTGACCCTGAATTCACTCTGTAGCCAGGCAGGCTTTAATGCCACAGTGCTCCTGCCTCAGTCTCCTGAGTAGCTGGGATTACCGGCATGTGTCAGCAGGCCCAGCCCAGCCAGGATTTCTTCAAGGAACACAAACATCGAGTCATCTGCAGTACTGTCTTCAGTGTGTCATTCCTTAGTCTATGCTCTGCTGGGCATCTGGAGCAGAAAACCTCAGGTCGCTGAGGTGAACTTCCAGAGAAGTCACAGTTATGGAGGAAGGGATATTTATTGAAGCTTACAGATTCAAGGGAAGTTCCATAATGGCAGAAGAAGCTGTTCTTCTTTCACAGGTCCAAGCAGAGAGATAAAAAGCCACAAGCCCAAATTCCACATCGCACAGAGCACTTCAGGAACTCTGGGCAGAACTCAGGCACTTTGAATGTTAGGCTGGAATTTCAAATCCACCACCACAGCTTAGGGCCAGACCCCAAGATCCGTCCCCTGACACCTCCTCCACCCAGGTGGCTACAGATCTGAATTACAAACTGTAATAAAGTCCTGAATATATTGGGGGCCATTTATTTAAACTACCACAGCATATGTTCTCTTCAGTTCTCATACTGCATGTCTTAGTCCATTGCATACTGTACTCTGGGAAATGGTTGATGTATCTGTCTCTCCTGTCTACCAGAAGCTCAGTCATAGAAACAACTGTTTATCTTTTCATTTCCAACATCAGCAGTGTCTGATAAAAGCAGAAATGAATGAATGAGTAATTATTAGGGGCATACTGGGTCAAATCTTTAAAAGTTTTTCTGCTGTAGAAAAAGAATTCCTTTATTATAATCTGAAACTTTAAACTCAAATGCCTATTCTTTTTGTAGTACGTTCATGCTCCACTCAAGAAATCTCCCAAAGTTCCCAAAACCATGAAGTTTTGAGGAAACAAAACAGTATTATTAAAATGACTCCATCACACAATTTTTGTCTTCTTTGGTATTAAATCCTACATGTGATCAGAAATTTATAACTCAAAATGAGCCCTTTTAAAGAAAGTACTGATTGAATATCTTTCCCAAAGTAGGCTACAGTGTTTCACAAACATTATCTAAATGGTCTTCAGAATGTACCTGCAGTAGGGTGACCACCCGCTCAGAGTTTACCACAGTCTGATAACCCAGATCTCTGTGAAGTAGGGTTTACCTCCTGTGGGCCCAGTACTAGGAGGGTGGGGGAGTCAAGTGTGTAGTCATAATAACTGTTTTATTACTGCTGCTGTTATTTTCAGATAGTCTTAGGTCAGAAATTGAGCATCTGTAAGAAGACTAAGTAGCCTTATTGTTATACTATTCATAAAGCTACAGAGATAAAGTGTTGTGGGGCTTGGAGGAAGGAGAGATTACTGTCACCCAAGGCGAATAGTGCACATGCCTTCAATGAGTGTCTAACTCTCCATAAGTGAAGCCTGCAGCTCTTAATCAAAGGCCCATATGCCCAAGTCCCATGTTAGACATTCTGTGGAGAAGCAGTGTGGTCTAGGGGAATCATCACTGAATTAAGAGCAGCAAGATAAGACTTCTGATCCCAGCTCTGTCATTAACCAGCTGTGTGTCCTTAGTGAAGATGCTTATTCCCTTCAGACCTGTAATTGAGTGCCCTGGACTATCTGACTTCTAGAGCCCTTTACAGCTTCAGACTAGAATAATGCTCCTCTTGAGGCTCTCCACTTTCTCCTCTCATCCTCTAAACACTACACAGCTAAACCCAAGTGCTCAGAGCATCTGTACCTTATAGTCAGCACCTGGTCCTCTTCTGGTGTTTTCTACGTTTTTTTAATTTTGTATATGAATATCAGCCACCATGATGGCCAGTAGTCTCCCTGAGCAAAGAGCCACATTCCTCTCATCTTTATGTCTCATAGGTAACATGTTACACTTATGTCCATCTCTTGTGTCTTTAATCTGAGACTCTCATCTGACTCTTTGCAGTGTTTTAGCCCATATATGTTTCCTCTGTTTCCATCTCTCATCACAAAAAACTACCCTCCCCCCTTTATCAGCTAAACCTAAAGTAGCAGTCTTCATTTATGATATCCACTGTTGTCGTCTCCATTACTCACCCCTCTATTCCATATAATCTGGAGTTCTGGCCCCACTATTCCACAGAAACTGCTTTTGATAAAGACCCCCAAGGAATATATTGTTATCAAGTCTAAAAACACATTTTGGCATTTTTGTTATAGCCTCCAGAAGCATTGCTATAGCGCACTCTGCCTGAAACTCCTCTGGGGAGGCTCCCATGGAGCCCTGGCTCTGCTCCCTGCCCATCTGATGGGCCTCTGTTCTGCTCTCATTGGGTGCCTGTTTCCTACATTCTCCATGGTTCTGCCCTTGGCTCTTGACTCTTGACTCTTTTCCCTGTTAAGTTTTCTCCTGACACTTCTTCCATGCTTATGGCCTGCACCACCATCTCCCACTACGCTCTCCAAAGCCCTGGCTCCTCCTCAAGCTTGAGCCCCATATTTCCAGCTTACAGTCACATCAAACTGAGCATGTTCAGGACAGCACTCATTAACTTCCTCCAAAGCCATTTTCTCATATTTCCCTGTTCTGCAATGACTCCGTAATCCATGTAGTTTTCCAGGCCTCTCCTTTTCCCTCATCCCCACAACCAGTTAGAACTGAACTTTATACCTTCATAGTATCACTGGAACTGTCTAAACTAAAATACCTTGCTGCCTTTGCACTTAAGTCTTCTATTCTGACCACAAACTTGAGAAACGCTCAGTGTCTTAGCTTATAAGGTCCTCTCAACCACGATACTGACGACCCACACACCTCTCACCTTCCTCTCTCATGGGAAGGAACTGTACTTGCTTTCACCTCTGTGTCTTTGCTAGGTTATCCCTTTTCCTCTGCTGGCAAGTCCAAAGTCCAAAGATGAGAGTCAGACCTCATGCTTGCTAGGAAACCTCTGCCTTTTTTTTTTTTTTTTTTTTGCCAGAAGAGTGCCTTAGTCCCTGGACTCCCAGAAATTTTGCCTTGCCTCCCCACAGCCACCACCACCACACAGCACCTGAAGTGGATGAATTTCCTCATTCATCCTTTGCCTCTCAGCCTTAACCTAGAACCTGACACACACAGTAGCTCTTTCTTCCATGTGTGCAGAATGGGTAGACAGTGCATTGGAAGGATAACTTACTGAAAGACTCTTAGTCTTTCTGTGTTCCTCAGCCTAAAACAAGAATTGGCATAATTTACTTCTTGCTTATTAAAGTAGATATTCCACTTTTATTCTGAAAGGACTGCTCTACTTAGGACTCTGAGCTACGGTATTATTATTGTAATCTGTGCTGCACAAATTGAATTTATGAATGAACGCAGAGTGAGTACTAGTAGACCCTGAATCTCAAGTCCTACATTCTATCCATGAGAACATCTTTCCTCTTCGGGAAAACAAGCAACTCTGAATTACTTAGCCCCTTACCCCTTGACAGTCTTCCCTCTTTCTTCTTCCTCTTATATCCTAAAGGTCCAGGTAGGCATTCAGTATATATGTACTGCCTGACAATAATTTTCCAGTGTATAAGTGCCAGACTGAGTACCATGCCCTTTCATTTAGATTAGATAAAACCCAGAGCTGTGGCTTGCAAGCAATAGAAGTCAACTGGGGAAATTGAAGGTTCACAGAGAACAAGACCCATTATCATAAAAGCATTTGCACAGCCAGTGATTCCATCCACCCAGTGGTTTCTGTGCTCCTTGGGGGATGATGAAAGATGAAGCAAGGGGACCTTTGGAAATAGTTTGAGGAATTTTTCTAATTGAACTTGGTAGTAACATTCTGTGCTTGCAGTAAACTTTGGATCATGCACAGTAGTGTGATCAGTGTTGAATAAAGAGCCTTGAAATCTCCAGGTCAGCCATAATTTAGGACCTCAGCCTCATTTGTTTCAAGGTCTGTCTCATACATATGTACTAACTGGGATCAAGTCTCCCTCTTGCTTTTCTGTCCTTTTCTTCCTTCCTTTCCTCCATTCTTCAAGTGTTTCCACATTTCCTATTGTATACTTAGTGTTTGATGAAATACCTTAATCGAGCCATTTCGAGACCTTCAGATTACTCCTAACTACTGAGACCCAAGAGAAAACTCCAACAAGCAACCATAGATTTTCAGAGAAACAATGACAATCATCATGTAAATAGTGCGATCAGAATGGCTAAATTTTGCAGCACATGCTTGTCTCTGCTGATATATGAAGCACTTTATATGCACGTTCTCATTTAGTTCTTACAGCCCTTCTCTGCAGGTGTTACCTCCATCTCACAGATGAGGAGGCTGAAGTTTAGAGAAGACACTAGTCCAGACCCCACAGCTGTATTTAATGGCAGAAGTCGAATCACCTGTTGCCTAGAGGTAGCAATTACACTGAGTGGCAGAGCCAGGTTTTAAATGAGTCTGACTCCAAGGCTCAAGATTTTAAGTACTGTGTTTCAGTGTCCATGACTTAAAGGGGTTATATTTGTGAGTATAAAAGTTAAGTTTGCCTTTTAACAAAGGAAATCCTTACCCTAAAAAAGTCTTGTTGTTATTTATGTGTCCTTTTTATGATAGCAATACTTGAGTTGAATAGTGTCACATTTCTGAGACTGGTTTTACAGTTATTCAATCTGCCTTTACTTTCTCACTTTTGTATTTTTAGATGCATCATCCCATTCAGATGAAACCTGCAGATAGTGAAAAGTCAAACGGTAGGTGGTAACCAACTGTCTCATTTAATAATTTCTGCTCCTTTGGAATTTAAGTCAGGGGGGAGGGATGAGGCAGAACCAGCTTCCTTTTGTGTCTGGAAGGTGGACATCATTGCTTAAGGAACTTCCACTACAGTCAGCACATCTGGAATTTACATTCTACTCTTCTGTCTCATTTACCTCTGATTCTAAGATCTATGAGACTGTTCAAAGCAATGAGGTTCCATGTCTCTCTGCTTAGGGCATGCCCTGTAAAGCAGCCCTGTGGCATTTGGCTCCTATTGTTCTCCTCCAATGCAACACAGGACACCTGATGGTTGGAGGAAGACATTCATGGTAAAGGAGTTGCCCATGGAGAAATAGGCTATATTGTTGCCTTCCTACTTGTTCCTCTCTGTCTTATTGCATTCCTCTCTAAATTACCAATACATTTGCATCAGAATTCATTCAGATTTCAGTCTGCTGATTAAACGAATGCACACTTGCTGAAAAAATATGCACTTGATGAGATCTATAATATAATTGGGATTTGCCTCTTCAAAGCACTAGAGGGTTGATAGCCCATATTTCTCTCTCAAGTTTGTACTTCCATTTCTACAAACCTTCTGTTCCTGTTTTGTTCTTTTAATTTACTGAAATGTATGTTAAAAGAATCATCTACCTTCTTAGACCACAGAGCTTCTCTGTCCCATAAGACTGACATAATCAGCATGTTTTCCTTCCAGGAGGCAGTTTTGCACCTCATTAATTAGTAATCAGGGCAGAAGCCATGTACTTGGAGAACTACATATCTGCAAATGTAAATTGTGATTGGGCTCTAAATCTCTCCACAAGCTTTTTTTTTTTTTTTCTTTCCCTCATTGTAGTGCATCCCATTTTCACAGACCAGGGGGTTTTGAAGAAAATCGCAAGTTGTTGCACGGGGCTGTTAGCGCTAGCGTGTCAGAGCTTTCCTTTCTGGGAGCAGGTTCTGTTGCTGTGCCTACTGTCTTCTCAGCCCAGTCCCTTTCCCTAGACTGTTCTGTAAGAGGCACAGCCTTTACTGTCACAAGTTCCAAACTCTGACACTATTTTGTTATGAGACCAAGTTGCTTTGCTCTTTCATTCAGTAGTTATTCATTCATCACTTATTGTGTGCCAACCATGTTGCCTAGGGAGGTGGCATTGCAACAGTGAATTTGAAAAAGAAGAGTGCAGGAGACTGTGTCCTGGACATTGAACTTTAGTTCAGATGACTGATTTAAGTTCCTAATAATAATCACTTAATCATGGAGTCTACACTTTTACAAACAAACGTAGTTCTCTCTGCCTTATGGGGGTTGGCTTTTTTTTTCTACTTCAAAAGTCACAAATGAGACGTTTTTGAAAGTCAGTGTAGGTATAGAGCACTTGTGTGAAGTGTTAGTTATTGTTGTCACCCACAGTCTGCTTATATAGACAGCCATGTCCTGTGCTGACTCCTTGAGTCTTTGGCTCCAGAGATGCCCACTTACAGTCTGTTCTCCTCCTCAGTGGCAGACAAAGGAGAAGAATCTTGTATTCGTGGGCTGAATCTTGTTAGTGCAGGTCTTGCTGGAGTTTCTAGCCACCATGAAATGCTCAGTGTCCTATGGCCTCATCATTCTCTAACTTGTGTCATGACAAGGGCCATGAAATAAAAGTCTATAGGAAAGGATTTGTCTTGTTTGTAAAACCACAATAAACTAAAGCAGTCATGCCATGGGTGCCCCCAATTTTGCATGATCTCAAGAGCCAAGAATTTGTGTACTGTTACTACTAGTATTTTTTAAGCACCTAAAAATGCCCTGCCATCCTTTTTTTTAAGAAAGCATCATGTATTACAGGTAATAACTATTTTTGAGAAACCTGGATTTGAATCCTGACTTCTTGTGTCCTTGGACAGGTTATGTAACCTCACTCAGCCTCCACATCTTTTTCCACTCAAGGGGTTGCCACTTTGTAATGCCTGCCTTGCTAGGATAAGGAGGACTGTGTAAGTAACATCCTTAGACTCAGCATTCCAGGTACACCAGAAATAAATAGTATGCTAAGTCATGGTAAATTAGCAGCCCAGTTCCACAAAGTGCAATAGATGTTTGGGTGCATTGTAAGTGGTACAGTTAGGCTTCAGAAATTCATTCCATAGAAGAGGACTGTACATAGAACGAAGACCCCTAAACCTTTTATGGGCCAGATCTCCTTTTGCCTTGTAAGTCAACCTTCATTTTCAAATTAGAAAAGTAAAAAAAAAAAACAAAAAACTGCATGAAGTTCAAGCTCATTTCAAGGGCTCTATAGAAGCTCAAATGAATCTGGCTTTGCATAGGTAGACATGAATAGGTTGGGGTTCCCTTTGGGCCTGATAGGAATCAGAAGAAATGTTTACTTTTCTAAACAAGGGATAAGCCACAGCTCCTTCTGATTCCACGTGGCATTTCTGAACAGTAAGCACAGTTTCAAAAGCACAGAGCACTTGAAGATTTCTTTGGCTCAGATGCTCTAAATAGCTCCTGTAGCCATGACAGAAGTATAACGAGCTCTAATTGCACTTGTATTAGTTTGCTGACATTTATGTATAGCACAAAGGACTCATCAGAGTTAGACAATTATTGTCTTCATTATCTCTGTGTTCAACTTTCTGAAATTTTGTATTTGCTGAGCAAGAAAGGACTACTAATCACACATCAATTAGTGATGGACAAGAAGTGCAGCAAAGCAGTCACCCCTTGATGCCTACCTGTCTAGAGATTCTGTGGTAAACTCAGAAATGTTACATTGCTCTTAGATCAGTCCTGTTCTAGTGGATCTTACTGAATAAGCTTCCTAAACTTCTAGAGCTTTCCATAAATTACCCTCCCAATTGAGCTGAAGTCTCTAGCACATTTATGCAACCCCACAACATTTTATTTTCTGATCACATGTTTCTACTACACTAGGTGTCAAAAAGTGAAATGAAATAATCCCACCCTAGAAACATAATAATTGATGGGACCATTAAGTACACTTTGAAAAACCCAACTATCAACAAAATATAACTTGTTTTTGTTATTTTCACCTTGCAGAAAATTAAGTAATGGTATAAGAAAGGTGTTTGAGGAGGTGTAGATTTCCAGTGTGTAAATTAACGAACTAACACAAGCATAAATTGCTCTGGTTCTTGCTGCATACCATCTCATGCGCTCTGGCGGCCCACAGCGCTAGTCCTCGGCCACTGTGCAGAAGGCGCCCACCAGAGGTAAAGCGGAGACTGAAGCTACTCCAGCAGCGCAGCAGAAACACGTGAAATTCCTGCTTCCTCCATGCCAGGGCCTGTGGCTGGAGCAGTGTTCAATATCTTGTCAATCTTCTTGTTGCAAGAAGGATTGTTTGTACTCTATAGACAGAGCATATAAATTCTTCCTTCTTTAACCTTCCAACCTTAGGGTCCTTAAAGTCTAGAATCCAAAAATATAATTTAAGACCCCCATCTCTTTTTCTCAAGGCCTCCAAAACCTCTGTATCCATCTGTCAAGCTGAGAGCAAAGCAGAAGTCAAGATAACTACTGTCAGGGGAGGGTGAAGACCTACAAAGCTTCTACTGAAACAAGGAAACACTGGGTATCTCCATCCACTCACTTTCTGATTTACTGGAAGATGAAGAAATAATTTTGAAATTCAAAGTGAAGAGACTCTCAGATTTGGAGGCAGTAATTAAATGCCATATGTTAGCACTAACACATTGAAAAGTTGTTAATTAATTCAGGCAGCCCCAAATCCAGGTGTGACTTTGACAGCTTGTACACCAGGGTGTTAGCACAGACTTAGAATTAGGGTTATTTTTTTAAAATGAAGTTTCTGTTCCCTTAACTTTTAAGAAGTTATCGTATGCATAAGTATGAGCCCTGTCTCATTATACCATGGGAAGAGAGCCGTATTGGCCTCTGGTCGACACTTCATATGTGAAAGTACAGCTCACTCACTGGCTATCCTTAGAGGACAATGACATTGCAGGGATCTTATGTTTTATTTTTTTAAGCACCTAGCTGATTACTCTGGTACAGAACATTCATTCAAATATCCACATTCGTATAGGTTGAAAAATTGAGAGAGATACTTGTTGCCTAATAATACTTAAAAAACACCACTTGTAAATATAAGATAATTTTGTTTATTCAGAATGTTACAAAACTGTTAGGGATCTTTGGAATAAGTGCAGGGAAGAGATTTTATGAATAAGTTTTCCCTGGAAATTTTAGGAAAAGAAAGGAAAGCAGGATATATTTAATCATCCTCATTGTAAAAGCAGCTTGGGCTAATAAGAAATCATGAATGTCCAGCTTCCTTCACACATGCTAATGAGCCCCACACAAAGAAAGAAACTAACTTTTTTATTTGTGGTTTTTCAAGGTAGTGTTTCTTGCTAGTTTAGGCTGACCTGGAATTCACTATGCAGTCTCAGGCTGGCCTTGAACTTAAGGTGATCCTCTACCTGTACTTCCTGAGTGCTGTGATTAAAAGTGTGTGCCACCACACGCAGCAAAAATCAACATTTTTAAAAGCATGTGGATGGCATAAGTTTGTCTCTTTCTTCCTTAGCTAATACTTGCTATTTTATCAAAGTGAGACTTGTCTTCCTTTTTACTACCTGGCTGAGTTTAGTCTTAATGATGTCCAGGAAGTCAAGATTTCCTCTTAAATGCTTTCCATGTTCTAAATATTCATCTTACAAAAAAATTGTTTTTAAGGTTACACAGGAACAGCATGTTTTAATTTACCATAGCATCACCCTGTAGCTCAAAATGTGCAGATTGTTTTAGCTAAATACCATAATTACAAATTTACTAGTAAAATCAGAAACCCAGTGGGAATTTTTAATTTTTTAAGAGAACGAAAGCAAGATTCTTCAAGGTAATAAATACAACTGGAATTTGTTTTTTTAATTCTTATACAGATGGCCAGCTATAGTTTGGCATATGAGTCCTAGAGCTGAGAAGGAACAAGAAAGAATTGCAAACTAGCAGTCTCTGTTCCTCCCCATCCTCACAGAGTCTGTCAGCTAAAACCCTCCCATGGGTAGGTGTCCAGGCCTCATGAGTAGCCTGGAAATAGACCTTAAAGGTTTTTTGTAAGGAAAGCTCTTTGCCAGGTCATCTGGTGCTTATGCCATTGGCCAATTCATAGTCACTGGTACTTCACTTATTCTGAAGAGAACAAGAAAAAACTTTCATTGACAGACTTTTTTTTCTCTAAATAAAGAAAATCAGACATTCAGCAGCCTGCCTCCCAGAAATCAGAGCCCATCCTATCCCTTGCTCACAACTACATTTAGTCTCAACAAAAGCAGTGACCTTTGACTGTTCATCATTGTCCTTATCCACTCAGTCCCTTCTCTACCTCAATTAAATTCTTCTGTCAACTTCAAATACATTGCTGTTATTCCTTGCCCAGTTACTTACTACCTTGTTTTCCCATCCAACTGCCAGTCTAGCCAGAGTTTGCCTGTACTTTCTCAAGTTCCAGCTCAGGAGAACCTTCAGACAGCTCTGACTTGCACTGAGTGCTCTTAGGCTTTGTCCTGAGTGTGGAGATAACCGGTGGATTCTGCACACCACGCTAGCAGCCCCCCCCCCTGCAGTGCCTAGTTAGCCAAAGCCTGTAGCTGAGCTTCCTTCTCTCCAATGCTCAGGAAAGAGAAAAAGAAAATAACAGGTGACAAATATGAGATAATTCTCTAAGGTCACACAAATTCACTGCCAGCACTGGAACTAGAACCAAGGTCTCTTAATCATGGCTAGTTCTCTTCCCCTTTATGTTTCATCTACTTCCACTGAACTGGGAAGAAACTATAGAAGGAAATGAATACTGACCTGGGAATGGGAAAGGTGTGGTCCAGGCCAGACCATATATTTGTGCAATGACCTTAGGCCCTTAGGAATCTGTTTTACAGATAAACAAAATGTCTGTCACGCCCTTCGTGGTCTGGAACTCTATAACAAAGAGGCTTTAGCAACCTCGCTCAGGTTCTGCAGAACTACACGTCCAGTGGGGTAGTTAAGTTAAAAATCAGTTTCTCAGATGACAAATACTGATGAGGATGTGCAGAAAGGGGAGCCTTCAGCCGCTGTTGATAGGAGTGTAAACAAGCACAACCATTGCAGAAATCAGTGTGAAGATTACTCAGAAACCTAGAACTAGCCCTCCCATATGACCAGTCACACCACTCCTGGACATAGTCCCTCCGGACATCACACTCTGCCACACAGATGCTTGCTCGTCCTTGTTTATTATGGTTCTATTTACAGTAGCTGAGAATTGGAAATGGCCTAGATGTCATCAACAAAGGAATGGATATTAAAAATGTGGTACATATATACATAATGGAATTTTACTCTGCAGTCCAGAAAAATGAAATGTGCAGGAAAATGGATGAATCTGGAAAAAAAATCATAATTAGTGAAGTGACTCAAACTCATACCAAAATCTTATGTTTTCCTCTGATATAGGGATCTTAGCTTATAATATCTCTTAGGCATGCATATATAGGGCACCAAATGTAGATGAAATATATAAACAGAACTGTAACCAAAAGAGGATATAAAGAGACAAGCTGGAAGATCAGAAAAGGACAGGCAAGAGGTATACAAACATGTAAACAGGAGGAAGAAAAACACAAGGGGCGGGGAGGGACTTGGGAGGGAAAAGGAGAGGGATAGGAGAAGGGACAGGAATCAACAAAAAAAGAATTGTATTTGAAAATGTCATAAACTATAAAAATAGTTAATCAGATTTCAATAAGACTAGCTCCTTTCAGGTGTTCACTGGTCACAGGGCTCCAGCTACATGCCAGACATCACCGATGTAGTCTCATAGGTGCTGCACAGAGCTCTGTTAGACGGTGCTGCTGGAGAACGAACCACCAGGTTGTATTACTGCACCTGGAACAGAGCTTCCCTGGC
Organism: Jaculus jaculus; assembly: GCF_020740685.1. NCBI lineage: Eukaryota > Metazoa > Chordata > Mammalia > Rodentia > Dipodidae > Jaculus > Jaculus jaculus. The sequence continues at coordinate 69,222,213 of NC_059116.1, read as the reverse complement.
TCCTAGAGAGCACCAACCCCCTGTTTTAACTTGGGCTGCAGAAGCCAGTGGCCCCAGTAAATCAGAAATGTATACTTATTGATTAAATGAAAATGAGACCCTGCTCTACAAAGGACTAAAAGAAAGACATTTTAAAAAACAGTTAAAGACCAATATAAGGTTATAATACAGATTCAAAATACAAGTTTAAAAACAGGGACAGAGCCATTCACTTAAGCCTGGACTCCGTAGTCTGTGGGACAGCTGGCTCTCCCCCAAGCCATTTTTAATTCTGCAAAGTGAATGAGAGTGAGCATCACAGGTGCCGTGTCTTCAAAGGGGCCTGTCTCCAGAAGAAAGCCGCAAGCACTGTCCAGAGAGCGGGTTGCAAGGAAGTAACATAGTATGAGCAGAAACATTCCAGGCTTGACGGAGAACTTGCCTTAGCGTTCCCCCTTTGTGATTCCAGTGTTCACATCTTAACATGTTACCCAAAAATGCATCTCTGTTCCTCTAGCTGTAAGCCACTGACTAGTACAACTCACTCTTGTGTTAAGGGGCATGCCCCAGAAGGAGAGCATCAGTAGTGACTCTCAAGGACCACCAACTTCTTTCTGGGCTGGACTTGGCTTGTGCTTGGGTTTTTAACCTGCCTGGCTGCTCCAAGCTAGGAGCAGAGCCTTGTCGGCACTAAACAACCACTGCTGGAAGACGAGGGGCTTTGCTGCTCCCCAGGGAGAGAAGGCCGGGCCTTTCTCTTGTCCACATCAGCAGGGCTAAGCATCTGAAATAGGATGAGAAGTGTTTTATTCTTCCCAGGATGCTTTGTTAAAAGTTTAATTTACTGTTTCACTCTATCTGTTCCTACTCTTTTTCCTCTCCTGACCTTTTTCTTTCTCTGCCAGTTGTTAAAAGAACATCTAAAAGGGGGAAAAAAAGTAATATGTATCTTTGAGATGGTAGTGTTTAGTCATTACATGAACACTTAAAAATCTTAAGAAGCATAAATATTCAACTGTTAGGTTCTGACCAGGAAACAAAGAACTTCCTGGTGTTCTGTGGCCTGTGAAAATGTTGTATTGAAAAGATTACAACTAAATGAAATGTTTTTGAGAGGGAAAGGTGAAGGAGAGGCATGGTGGTGTGCACTGGAGGAGGAAGGCAGACCTTAAGACTATTCAATCTGACGTGACCGAGTCTAGTTTGATGTGGTAATGAAGCACTGATTACAAAAACAAAGCAGATGAGAAGATGTGGACCTTGTTCATTCATTATTTTTTATCTCCTAGCTGTGGAAGACAGAAAATTGTTCATAGGAATGGTTTCAAAGAAATGTAATGAGAATGATATCAGAGTGATGTTTTCTCCATTTGGCCAAATAGAAGAATGCCGGATTCTCCGGGGACCGGACGGGCTGAGTCGAGGTGAGTGTGCCATCTGTAAAGTCTCTTTCCTGAAGGGCTAATTGGAACCCTGTGTCTCAGTCAAGGTAGATATAGGCACCAAATACAGCATGAGGTCACCTTGCAATATATCCCATGTGACCAAGTTATCCAGCCTGAACTTTCACTGTAGCTGAAATGATCACCTCTGCTTTCTCAGGGCAAGAACGGTGTGAGTGCCAGCATAGTAACTCAGGGTACCACTGTCACGTGGGGAGCTGACGGGCTGTCCTGGCTCTGCACACCCCATTTCATCCTCAAACTGAGGAGATTCTGGGGGATGAGACAGTGTGGAGGATGAGATGGATATTGATTGTTCACCTCAGGGTTCAGTCTTTTTGCTGCCTGTGCCTAAAGGAATATTTCAAGTGTGGTCCCTCTTAACAGCTACCCAAGCCTGAAATAGGGCCAGTGCTCAAGGTAACCAGGCCTGGCCTGCTCTAGGTCTTTTAAGCATGGAGCAGAATCCACAGCTTTCCGTGACAAAAACATGACACTGTCCTTAACAAAATTATAGACTCATCTTTTGCCACCATTACAGAAGCAAAAGCTATGACTTTTTATTAGATGAAAACTAATATGTTTACAAGCAGCTGAGACTTCACCTTGCTTTTTCTTTCCACATTTGCTTCCTCCTCAACAAGATCACACACTTCCTTCCTAAACTACATGAAGGTTGACAAGGAGTTGTTAACAGTTGTTTAACTGCAATTTCCCCAAGTCAGTCCACAATGGCAACACATATGTAAATCATTGTTTGCTTCTCAGAGTGATCTGTATTTTGCAGCACAGCTTCCTTAGGACTAATAGGGAACTTTGCTCATTCACAAACTCTGGTGCTGGGCAGGTGCTAGCATTGAAGCTACATGCTGAAAGAAAAGTCAGACCTTAAGTATCAGGGCACTAATTTTCACTTGTCTCATTAATTTTACCTAATTTAGCACCATGTTAGGAAGAACATTTGTTGCTGGTGTGTGTGGGGGGGGGGAGTATTGTGTTAATTTTAGCCATAAAGCTTCAGGATGTAAGCTACTTGAATTGAGAGTCCAGAGAACACGTGTTCTGCTCACCTCCATCCCCAGAGCCCCAAAAAGGAGGTAATGTAAGAGAAAACTTGAAGGATGGAATGACCCTTCGTTTTTGCTTCTTGCATTTTCTGATGGCGTTTGAAGGCAGGGGAGAAAGCAAATGTATTCTCTAACAGTTTGGAGATGCTTGTGATCTAACCCTCACTTCAAAGACGTGACTCTCAGAAAGCTGAAGACACTGGGCATGACCGTGCGCAGCAGTGCCCGAGACCCCCCCACAGCTTACCCCTGTGCCGCCGCCCCCATCAGTCAGACATGATGACGACAGCACAGTCTCCGCCCCTCATCAGCCAGGAGAGCTTCTCACCCCACCAGCCAGCCGCTCAGCACCACTTCTGCATGCTGTACAGAATCAATTCCTCTACATCTTCTTAGACAACCCAGAGAACACCATGGAAACAGTACTGTGGCTGATGAAGAACAAAATATGGAAGAAAGACATGATCATATTTTTTTAATTCAGCTGTCAAGTTTTTAACTTCCTGCTGTCAATCTAATTAGAATCCATATCCTCTTCCATTGTTGTTCTCTGTCTCCTTCAGTGTTACCACTGTATTTTTAATTCCTCAAAGAATAAAGGCAGCATGGAGAAGGCTCAAAACAGAAGGCTGTTAGTCACAGTGAAATTCATAGCAGCTTAGGAGCCAGTGACCCTGAGTTCCAGTTCCAGAACTTTAACATGGCAGGCGACTTTAGTCAATTCGTTCTCCTGTTTCTCTCGCTAGCCCTCCATTTGTAAACTACAGCACTCAAAATATCTGCCCTGCTCCTCTAATACGCATTACTAAAAACCAAGGTAGTAACTTTTTATCTAAGCTTACTGCCTGTGTGGGGTAGTACAGACTTCAAGTGGGAAGTTTGAGGTACTGGATTTCTGCCCTCCTCTTTTTTGGCTTAGCCATTTACGAAATGACTTCCCCTCACTGCCTCCACTGTCCAGGAGGAACAGAAAAGAAGAACATTTAGACCCTTGAGAATACATTATTTTTGCACATAGTAGTTTAAACTAAAACAACTTTGATGGGAAAAGGATACACAATACTTAACAAGAGAACTTATCTAACCTGATACCATGTGGTTAGTGAACTGGCACTGGACACCAGAAGCAGCCTGTTCCTGAAACAAGTAACAGGAGCCCTTTCATCAGTATTTTATGCAATGGCTAGCTCCATGTAAAGAAGAGACTAATTTACCTTTTTTAACAGAAAAGTAATTTCTGATGAACTGGTAAGAATTCCCTATTGGAAAAATAAAATAAAATGCTCATTTAACCATTTGTTCTGAAATATAAAGACAGACAGTGATGTGTTTTTTTCAATTAACAGAACCCAGAGAATCCTGGCAATGGCAGCCTGCTCCTGAATGACTGTATTTGATAAAAGAACAATTCTCTTTCATACTATTATTTTGCTCTCATTAAAGAATTGCAGTTTTTGATCAAATATTAATAAGTCTCTCCATTAGTGGCACTGCAGTAAAGGGTACTCAGCACTTTCTTTTCTCTGCATCTGTTGCTGGCTCAGCTGTTGAGAAAATAAATAAATAAAAATTAGGTGAAATGAAAGCTGGGCTGCTCTGCAAAATGCCGCCTGATGCGAAACCAAGGTTTAAACTACTCAGTAAGATTTTATATCAGAGCATTTGGTGATGAAGGGGAAATGCAGTAGATTGGTCATTTATCTTTTCCTGCTTTAGCCAAGATCAGCCATATGTACAGAGACAAAGAAGGCAAAACTTAGTCTAGCTCCCCTGCCATTCCTCCTGTGTCACATCAGCCATGTTACTTGCTCCCTAAGAGTGCTCCACCAAGGTTTCTCAGATTTGTTGACTCAGAATCCATGAAGCCCTATTTATGCTTTCATATAATCACTATGTTTAAAAAAATAAAGCTCATCATCAGGATACCCTCAGGAAACTGTTTTGACTATGTACGTGAGAAGCACCTAACACCTGCCAAATATATGAGCCTACACAGAAAATACTTGAACATTGGGCTATATGCCTACATTTAAGAGCACGTTTCCCCTATTGGGGCAGTCACTGTTTTGCTCTCTTATCTATTTTGGAAAGCCTGGTTTGCAGGTAACTTCATGACACTGAGACCATTGTGCAATGTCAGCTCTGCTTCTTGGGGCACTTTCACAAACCTCTACTGAGAAAACAAGCAGAACACTATAGCCAATACCATGACAATTTAATGTTTGTGCTCAGAAGAAAACCTTGGAAGTTTGTAGGCCAAGTATACTTATTTAACAATGTCATTTTCACCCGTTGATGTCCCAGAGTATACACGTTTTCACTGATCTACAGTTCTACAGGATCTTCTGCACTATAGCAATTGAATATTTGTAACATGGAGACAGTGAAAAAGTTCATTTCACAAGCTATAGTCAAATATTCACCACAATTTAAAGTACCTTTCTGCTTGTTTAAGAATATTCCAGCTGTGTTTAAGGTGTTCAAAAATTTCCTTGCCAAAACCACTGCAAATGAATTGGCAGTATTTTCAGCACAGGTGAAGAGCACAAACTGGGGTTTAGCCATTAGATCCTCATTTACTTCTGTTGGAGTCAATCAGAACGTTAGGGTAGGTCTTTTCACCACTCAGACATGTCCATGGAGAAGACTCCATTTTGATCACATTTGAGTCCTGCCCACATGACCACCTAAATACTCAGTTGTGTGGAAATGTTCACCACATGCCCCATAGAATACTATGTTTCACCTTCTTATTCCAGCCCTACCTCAGCATTGAGATTTTGCCAACTGCTAAGTAGATCCTAGTTTATACCCAAGTTCAGATGCCATAAATGAATGATTGATGTTTAAATGCCTTATTTGAGTATGCTAATCCAAACCGGCCCATGGTGTATTAGAGTACTAATATGTATGCCTAAGGATCATCTCAGTACCAATGTATTTGATTATTCCTGCCACTGCCTAAAAGCTCTAGCAAGGAAAATTGGTTGCATTAATATCTGTTTGGCTGACAGAATTTATAAATAAGTTTTCCATAGGTTGAAATTTCCTTTGTGCTTCACAGGTAGGCTTCTTTCATTTGAGATACAGCAGATCACTTTACTTCTTTCAGAGAAGTCACAAAAAGCAAAAGGCCCTAGCATTGCTCATGCTTCTCAGAGTACTTCTATTTTGGGAGGGAGAAGAGGGTGTGAAGCAAGAATTCATCTAGTTCTGTCAAATTTTCTTGGTAACTGAGAGAAAAGGTAGGACACCTCTAAGTTACCCTTTCAATTGAAATGACAAGTGTAATAGATGTGCTCTAGAATCTTCCTTGTGACAGGGCCACGTGCTTTCCTTAGATCCTGTCTGTAGGAGGAAATTCCTTTGTGAAACCTTTCTTCAGTCAATCATCTGTCTGTTTTAGCAGCAAGACAACCTCACTAAAATTGGAAGAAATCCACTCCTTTCATTTCTACTAGTAATCTCTGGCGTTCTGAAAGTGGAGACAGTAAATAATTGTGAGGTAAATTATAGGCTGACCACATATACTAGTGGGTTTTTTTTTTTTTTTTTTTGCTATTATGTATTTGGATATTTCATTCCAAATCCAAGAAAGAAATGTGACTTAATTATTTTGATGCTTCGATCTTTTTCTCCAGTACTGTGATCAGTTGTCGTAGGACTAGTTGCTGAGATAGCACATTCAACAGCCCAATAGTTGAACTGACACAAGACAGGATATTCTGCCCTATCAAAACCCAGTGCATGCCACTGTACACAAATAAAAAGAACCACTTGAGACCTAAGAGACTTCTGTCCAGTGAAATGGCTTGTCAGAAAAAGATAACAACCATTTTTAATAGCAGAAGCTCATGAGATCTTGCATTGGTTTAAAAAAAAATGGAGACCTAATACTAAAACCACTTCCGTGTTTTTAGTTGGGTTAAGAAGAAAATTAAGCCAGATATGGTGGTGTATACCTTAAATCCCACACTCAAGAGGCAAAGGTAGGAGGATTGCTGTGAGTTCAAGGCCAGCCTGGAACTGCAGTTCCAGGTCAGCCTATTCTAGAGTGAGATACCAACTCGAAAATATAGGAATGAAAATTAAATCTATCCTTATGACTACCACATTTCTTGGTTGAGAGAATTGTCAAAGGTCAACAAAGTTTTAGTATCACACAAAACGCTTAGTTCTTAACTTGCCTAACTTCATCCAAAGTGGCACTGAAAATGAAGTTTTTCATCTACTCCCACTATATAAGTGGCATAGTAATTTTTTCTCCTACGTAATTGAACCCAGCACATAGTACAGAATTTGACAGAAGCCCCTAAGGAGACAGCTTCACTCACTGCACCACTGCCAGCAGAATAAAAAGGTTAAAGAAGTCATCACATATGTCACATCAGTTTTGGATGGGGTAAGGACTATAAAATTAGAAGCATCACTTGAGTTTTTAATTGCAGGTTTCTTAGAGGAAAGGGCAGTGGTTCAAGTTGATAGCAATCTCTAATACTTTTCTTCTCAGGCCTGCTAATTGCTTTATCTTTCTCAGTGTATTAGTTACAAAAGTTATGTTGTATGAAACTGTGGTAAATGCATAAGCTAAGCCTTATTGATTCTGGTTGACATTTTACATGTTTTTATTGCATTTTTGCCCTCCATTTGGAGAATGTCAGTTTGGCATACATTCTAGATAATAAGAGCAAATGAAGTGAATGTAACAGTTTTCTTAACTATTAAAAGCAAAATTAGTCCAAGATTTGTACTGTGTCTACTAGATGACTTGCTTTTGCCTCCGTTGTAGTCTCAAGGCAAGAAGTAGAAAAAAAAAACAAACTTAACATTATTTCCTCTGTAAAATGTCTGTGATGATCTTAACATTTTTGAAGGGATATTCATTTGAAACAGATGGTAAATCTGAAACTAATTTTAGACCTCAGCATCAATATAGAAGCAGCAGAGGTATTGTCATATGTCACACTATTACACATACTGCCTGGACACCTTAGGGAAGGCCACTCAGATTGTATTTCCTAATGATAAAAGCTACAGTCTAGGTATAGAAAACATGTTTGAATGAATGGTACCCTTCATCAGCTGCTAGCTTATCAAAGAACTATATGAAACAGCTCAGCATTTATGGCAAGTTGGGCTTTATTCCTAGTTCTTAAGGCAAGCTTAACTGGAAGGGGAATTGGGGATGAAATTCCCGTGTGCTGAGAAGTATGTTTGAACATATACAACATGACAAAAAGTGGAAAAAATGCATTGACTTATTTTCATGACTGGATGTCACTGTGTGTTGGGGATAGTGGGCAGGCACTGGTTTCTTTTATTATTGTTGGTTACATGATGCTATAACAGTATTGACTTGATAATCTTGCTGGGTATACAATGCAAAATAAGAGGAAAATGTATTCTATAGCTCACAAAGTTGATTTACATAAAACAAACAATCTGTTGGTTGTATGGAGGTAGAACGTTCTATTTTGCTTCTTGGCCACAGGGGCAACACTCATATTGTTGATAGCAGAATCCTGTTTTCATGCATTTGCCCTGAAATGACAATAGGCTTCAGCCTTTCAGTGTTTAGATCTGCTTCATTTGGAAATCTTTTAAGTAGTAATAATAATGTTTTCAAGAAATTGAGTGGAACGCTAAATTATTCTCTGATACCTAAGTTCAAACTGTGCAAAGTTAAAGAAGCTGAAAATCAGTACATTTTTAACGTCATTAGAGATCATAAGTGAAAAGTCTATATTGCTTTAGCTAAGCTTTTAGTGTGCTGTGGTATTATTATAAAATCAGCCTGAATCTGCATTAATTTCAAAGTCTTTTTCTCTGAGAAGCCCAAGGGTACATGATGAATAGAATGTAAATTTCAAAAGGCAATGTTTTTATTAGTGCAAAGGGCAATGAGCCGTGTAGAAGGAGCAGTGACCTGCATGGTGGCTAGTGCAGTTACAAGAAGCAGGAACCATCATTATAGATACAAATTATTTTACAGCAATAGAAAAAATAACACAGAAGCTTTATAGGTCTAATGGTAAATGGTCATAAAAATATACATTGCATTGGGTTAAACTTTTAATCCTAATATCTGATACCATTCGGAAAGTCTCAGTCTTCAAAAGTCATGAAGATTTTTATAAAGATAGACCCAAGGCAACTTTGTAACTTTTACTTAATATGCACTGTTGAATATTCTCAAAGTAATTAATCCACCATTAGTGTTTGTTGATAATTATTAGTAGTTTATAATAGATTTGGTACATTTGTTTTCATTTGGATGGCATCAGTTTATATTTGTACATACAGTATTTTTTTTAATTACCCAGGAACAATGAGGTATATTTATTTGCTGGCATTTTGAGCTCTTAAAATTAATTTGCCCTTGGTATGATGATTTTCTTCACATCTTAAAAAAATGATAAAATTGGAATATAAAGCCTTGATGTGTGGATGCCCACCATGTAAAGATCATCAGCCAAGGAGAAAATGGAAAACAGCAACTTTTATTTTTAAAAATGCAGACTGTATCTTACTACTTTTAAACCCTGTGGCTAAAATATATACTCAACTTCCTTCCCTAGTTTTCATTTTAAAAAATAAGCTAATAAGTAAATATTTCTGCTTTGGTCAGATTAGCAAGTCAGCGCTGTGAATAAAAAGCAAAATAAGATTAAACCAAAGAGAGAAGTTGTTGATTTTTATGTACTACTGAGAACAGTGTCGTCTTGTGGCAGTTCTCGTAGACTGTGTTGGTTTAACAAGCGTCCAACCCTTTTGTCTTGTTGTTTTTGTCTTTCCTGCTCCCTGTCCCCTTGTTTCCCACAGGCTGTGCGTTTGTCACATTTTCTACAAGGGCAATGGCACAGAATGCAATCAAAGCCATGCATCAGTCTCAGACCATGGAGGTACTGTATCATCTGCCCTTTCTTTGTTTTCTTTGTGCAAATGATGGGAAATGGTAAAGCAATTCTCTCCTGTGTGGATTGTTCACATGACAATCACAGATTTAAACTTTCATCATTTCGCTTTTCATTCACTCATACTCATCCTCTCCCTGCCTCTCTTTCTTTTCTCTCCTCTCTCCCCATCCCTTCTCTTTTTCCCTCTACATTTTCCCCCTAATGACTTGAAATGCATTCAGTGAAACCTTCCATTTGCTCTATAGTTATCTTTTGAGCCTCTTGTTAAAGCAGTACAGGTCCTGCATTGTAAAATTATGAAGCACTTTAACCAAAGTGTCATTCTTGACCTAGAGGATTGAAGATATTCCCCACGCAGTATTGGTATGGTCTAAGCAGTAATAGTCCCACCTCAAATTGCTGCTTGCCCAATATTAAGTCACTTGAACAGGGTCAAGTTGTCTAATCTAGTCAAACAAAATTCAAAATTGTGTTTTTGCATCTCAAGAATATTAAACAAAGTTAATAATTCTCCCATTTAACATTGAAATACCAAATGTCAGTCTACTGAAAAATTACATTGGTCTTTGTACCTAAAAATAAGTTGTGGCAAAAAAAAAAAATGGAAAGGCTCATGTCTGATTTGTTAATGAGCAATAATGATTTAAGAGAAAGGAAACTACACTCGTGTGAAATGCACCTACAGGTGTACACCTGTGGGTCTGTACTCTTAGTCTGTGATTTGGGTCATGGCCTTTCAGAATCTTGCACAAAAGTATTCCAAAAGTGACATGCCATTACTTACTCTGTATTGTCTGATAGGGTCATTTAGGAGTGCATGTGCTGCTGTGTTATGTACACTGTATCTTTGTGTATGGATGATTTTTCTGGAGGTGGTGGCCTTGTGTTACCTGACGCTGTGTTTTCATATTTTGAAAAAAGATAGTTTCAGCTTTAATGTGCAAAATTAATAATTGTTTGAGCTTCTTTTCCCCCATTCTGTTGGGGTTTTATTTTTTTTGTTTGTTTTTGTTTGTTTGTTTTTTGCAATGCTGCATCTTCCAAAGCATGCTGGGAGCTAAGTGATCATTATGAGTCATGTTTTGTGGGCACCTTTTCTATAATGAACTAGAAGGTGGGTGGAAAGGGGGGAAGGAGTGTGCATGGCATTGTCATTAAGTGTTTACTGTACTTTCTTGAGTTGTGACATCAGCATTGCAAAGCCTGTTGTCTTTTTTGGGCCTTCATTTTGACTTTGATATTCCTAACATATCTTATATAATTAATATGTTTTCCTTTCAGTGCAATGCATTTTTAAGACAGTCTCACTCCCCTACCTGAAGGCAAACTCAGGTGAAAATCAGCCATGATAGGAAATAATAAGCAGGATGCAATCGTGCAACAACAGTCACATTTGTGATACTGTCTGGGTTCTCTCTTTCTCCTAGGCTACTCCAGTATTGTGGATTTTAGGTATTTTTTTATCTTAGATGTTAAAATGAAACTTCCATTAAGAAAAAAGTCATTACCTGTACTTATTTCCCATATATACATTTCCTTCTTATTTTTATTTTCTATAATAAGAGATTTATATCCAAATTGTTCTCCACTTAGAATTTTTTTCCCTTAAATTCTTTCAACTCTTAGAGATGCTGCCATCCCCAAGTGAGGCCATAGGGATGCTGGTGTGTTATTACAGAAGAGTTCAAGATATAAGGCAGAAGTGGACATGAACCAAACCAAGAAAATAAAAGGCTTTCATAATGCAAAGAAACTGCTATAGGGGTGGCACATATTTATTATGAAGACATTCTTGATCCTTTATCTGTATTATGAAAAAATAAGTTTGCTATACCTATTTTTAAAACTAGACATCCAGACTTACACAAAAGAACCCTCAGCTTAGTTTTAAAAGTTGACAATTACATTTAAATAACTAAAGTTGTTTGTGCTTTTTTAACTAATTAAATTATTTTCAGGATTCTGGCATACATCTTTAGGCAAGATGTGTTATTTAATTTAAAATGATATGAATATTAATTGTCTTTAAAACAACCTTTTCCCCATTTTCCACCTTACTACTCTTGCCTATTTTTCATGATTTAAACAAGTCATTTTTAAAGCCATAATAATTGATTTATTTTTCTGCTTTTGTGTATTTTATTATTTATGGAAGAAAAGACAGTAAATGTACTTATAAGGAAATGCTGTCATTTGGTATGAGACACATTTAGTGTAACACTAAGACCATGTTTTCCATATAAAACTTCTTCTTTATACTAATCTTCAGAGTATTGCTCTTTTTGCAAAGTGGTAAACTATTAAAATGTGGAGCAAATAATGAAAAATGAATTCAGTTTTTTTAAATGGTAGCAGTGTTATTTTATGCAGTTTATTGACATTTAACATTTTATGTCATGCCTCTGCCTACCAGGGCCAAAGGATCATAGACTGAAAGTTTGACACAGGAACATTCACCTTACTGTTCTCATTTCTTAAAATAACAGACATGATAGCTTCATGCATTCAATTCATAGTTATGTTACCAATAACTACTCAAAGAAAAAAATGCATATATCTTTTAGAAAAAAAGAAAAAAAAATGACCCAAAGCGTCATTTAAATAGGAATACAGCTTTCCTGAAAGAAGTCTACTATCCTGCAGGCTTTCATTTAATCACTTGTGTAGAAACATACCTTAGCACAGTCTAACATCACAGATGATGGAATGTACTGCATACTCCACACTAAGGGCTTAAGGCGGGAGGGAGGAGAAAGGATTCCTGCTGATTTCTTCCCAAGTAGGAACTTTGAAAGGTGCTTTGGAGGGGACCATACTTGAGGTGTTGGCCACTATTTTCCCTGAAGATTTTATCTGCCTCAAAAATTAATTTACCCTATCATATGACCTTTGGCCATTTCCTTCTTACTATTCTTACTCCTTACCTTTTAAAGGAAATTAAAACAGAAAAAATCTGGAAGAATGTTGAGATTTATTAAGGCAAAGTACAGATAAAATCCCCCTCATTTAAGACATGTCTCCTTAGACTATAATGTGCCTCTGGTTATTTGAGCTTCTGTGGGGTTTTGGAAAAAACAGTCATAGCACAGAACAAAGTAGAGAGACCTTTCTGAAAATATGTGGATAATTACTTTGGTCAATTCCTATGTTTTCCTTCATCCATGTTCTTAAAATGAAGCTCACTTCTCTCAATTATTGGATCAAAATGATTCCCACAGTTCCAGTGTTGAAGTAACATAACTGAAAATGAATGAATAAAATAATAAGTGAATGAAAGATACTTTTACTCCCTTGCATCTCCCTTCTTCCCTCTTATCCTTTAGCCACATATGAAAACATGCAGATACACAAGAGAAGGCTGTCTTTAGGCAAGGGGACCATAAAGCCTAATTAAAGATGAGGTCATTGTCTTGAAGGAATCCTGGAAAGTTGAAAGATGACACATGAAGAGAGAAGGAAAGGCAGCATAATAATCAAGAGCAAGAAAGGAAGTGGCTTCACCAACCACTAGATCTTCTTAAGAAACCATTGACAGTATTTGGAGTTTTCTATTGATGATACTATTCAGAGAAGAAGGAATATCAAACCACTTTTTAAACCATTCCAGATCATTCCATGTACTCCAAGATAGTTAAAATATATATATAAATCCAGTGCTGGCTGTTTATCATGAAAGGATTCAACCATGCTATAACTTCCTTTTCACTTTCCAATGTGTCTGACCACAGGGCTGCTCTTCACCTATCGTGGTGAAGTTTGCTGATACTCAGAAGGACAAAGAGCAAAGACGCCTCCAACAGCAGCTTGCGCAGCAGATGCAACAGCTCAACACTGCCACCTGGGGGAACCTGACCGGGCTGGGAGGACTCACCCCACAGTACCTGGCAGTAAGTACCAGAGAAAGTGGGTCCGCGTGGGGTCCGCATTAAGGAGAGGCACACAACCTCTAAACCGACCAGCTACCTTTCCTCTAAATATGCTAAGAATTTCACTTTCCATACATTTTTAATTTCAGAAATGATTGAAATCAGCATTTGGGTAAATGGGGGTGCAAGTTTTCTTCTTATTAAAGTAGTTAACATAAGCATATGACTAATTTAATTGATCCTGTTACAGGCCAGGCAAAGTCCCAATAGACAGATTTCTATAGTGTTTTAAAGCATCTTTAAAATCCTGAGTTGTAAGAGATGCTACATGCGTGGTTGCTGGCCAACTAAATATTCTGAGACAACCAGCAGAGACTCACCAGCACGTCAGCAGTAGACCATGTTTGCTTCTCAGCTGCTGCCTCAAGAGCTGCGTCCCGCCATCCTGGGTCTTCCCAGCACAGCTATGTGAGCCCAAAGAATGTCCTTTTCAGGCCAAACTGACCTAGTACTTCAGCCAGCCCTTACATACCATGGTTTCTAAGTATTTCCTTTGTGTGGCCAGAATGTAAAGACAGTTCTGGTAATATCAAATGCAACAGAATAGTGCCTCTAGCTTGAACATTATTTTTTAAATATTTTATTTATTTATTTGCAAGCAGAGGGATACAGAGAGAGTAGCTCCCTAGCCACTGCACACGAACTCCAGATGCACGCACCACCTTGATCATCTGACGTACCTGGGCACTGTGGAATTGAACCCTTAACCACTGAGTCATCTCTCCAGCCCCCTAGCAGGAACTTTAAAATACCTTACTATACCTCTAGAGTGGCCTTTGGAATAAGCATGTCAAATGTGGCCTTAAAGGCAGTGAGGGCTCCTGGCTTTTAGTTTTTTCTTGAATTACTGATGTGCTTCTCTCCCTCATTGGGATGTGTGTGTGTGTGTGTTTTAACTTGTAGGCCTGACCACACATTTATTAATAAAATTTAATATTGTAAGTTTGGGGCTTTTATTCCAGCTGAGCATGTGTACTTTGTGACCTAATTCTGTCAGTTAACATTTTAACTATTCCTGTCAGGAATTATCATCCATGAGCTTTACTTTGCAGCAGAAGCTGTAGTGTTTTGTAAGGCAGTCTTCCCTATTTCCTGCACATTGCACAGGTGAGAAAAGAGAGGCTTCACCCAGCATCGTACAGCTGCTAACAGTGTCTACAGGTATGCAGCTGTGTGGGCTCTTCACCATGATGCTTCTGGAGGACCCTGAGTGAGACACAGATCGCTTTTCCACCTTAGCCACCCCCAGTGCCCAGTTAGTCAGTCAGCACAGCTGGTTACTGAGTGAGAAACAGCATTTGTTGTATTCATCTGCATTGTTAGGTAGAGCATTGACTGTTACTGTTGTTGCCCTCTGACCATTTCTTCATCTTACCCTTAAACAGTGGAGATCTTACCAGGTGTCTGGCTGAAATCTACATATATTTGGACTATTAAAAGTGTTCACAGACCACTGCCTTAATAATATGTACCAGAATTCTAATCCAAAAGTCTAGCTTCTGAGCAAAAACCAAATGTATGTGACTCTGTCACTGTTGTGACTACATTTGCAAATTATTTCCATACCTGAAAACTTGGCCTCATTTATAGAATTTTTTTTTCCTCCTGCCTCTGTCACTTCAGCAATTTCCTGCCAGTGTGTGTCACCACACCCTGCTGAATTGCTTTTTTATAAGCTCTTAGTAGGTTTTCTTCTGTCTGGGGCATCATTTTGGCCACTAAGACATTTCCTACCTCTGTGTTAAGACATAGATTCCAAACCTGGCTTACCCAAGATTGGCTAGTCATGGAGATAATTCTTGATGATGGTTTAATGACACTTCAGGCATTTCACTTAATTCATCAGGTGTTCTTAACTTCCCCAAATATCTCTAAAGATGATTTTACAGCTTTAATTTTGCAAAGTTAAATGTAAATAGAGGGCTGCTACATGTATGCACAAAGAAATGGGAAACTCAACAAACCAGAACAAAATAAGATATTTGTGTATTAAAGTAGATAATCCCAAGTTCTCCTCTATGTGTGGGATTGAGAGCATATTTGTATGCACACACAGAAAACCTATACAAATACTCTAAACAGTTGAGAGAAATGAATGAACATATAACAGACATCCTTCTGGTTTTAGTTACTATAAATATTGAATCTAATAATATCATTCTATGTACAACTTAGGTTTAATCAGCCACCAATATGTCATGATGTTTGGTGATTTATGTCATTTGATACATGCTTATTTTTTATTTATATGCAATGTAGAGTTTTTCTTAGTAAACCAGAGATTTATCCTTACCCAAGGAAAAGTGTTCTACATTAGGTTTGACATAACTACAAATATGTTCTGAAAGCTATTTCTAAAACAGTCAATTCATCTTGTTCCTCCGAAGCACATAGTGTCCTAACAATGTTTTCACAGTACATGTGGTTAATAATCTTAGTATTCATGTACATTAGAATAGATAACTATATGGTCCCCTACATACAAACTATAGCTATAATTATCTATGTAAACAAAAAGGGAATTTTTTTTGCATCTACTCAAGTGATAAGATAGCACCTAAATCAGCATACAACTCCCTGGAGTTGCTTAAGAACAAGAACACTCTAGAACTGGAGCCATATGTTTTTGCCTTGTGATACCCACTGATTCTGTGTGGCAGGGAAAATGAGGTTTTGAAAACTAGCATGGAAATTACAGACTTTTGCAGGCATATTTCTTTTAAAAATGTTTTTAAGTACTGGAATATTTATAATGTACAGATTCAGCATACAGCAGATAATTCCAGGTTTGGTACAATAATATGCTTCTGTCCTACAGTGAAGACTATCGGCTAGTTGTTCTCATTGCCATATGGCTGTGGTTGTTAACTGTATGTCTATGACTAGATCTACTTATGTCTGTAGTCGTCATCATTTTGTTGGCCTGAGTCAGGGAATCCATGTGCTTCAAGTGAGGGATAAAGAAAATGGAGCTTGAAAGGAGAGGAGGGAATGGACCTTGATTGACAGAGATGAGTTATGGTAACTACTAGACTACAGAGAGATATAATTAGTCACACTGTGTTGGTTTCAATAGATTTAACACCTGGTTGTTAAAAAGAGTAAATTGATTAATTGTTTTAAGGCAGCAGAGTTAGTGAGTTTCCCCAGTGTCTGTGTTCCTTAATAGAGATTAGACATTAATATGGATTTACAGCTCCAACTCTAGGGACCTTCAGTCCATCAATAGGTAGTGGCAGCCAACTATATTAATGTAAAGGAAACTGAATTTCCCCCAGGTTAATGAAGAAGCTGCTTTGTTCTCGTGTCCACGCTGTTCTCACTTTGCTGTTCTGTCGTCTCCTGCAGCTTCTGCAGCAGGCCACCTCCTCCAGCAACCTGGGTGCGTTCAGTGGAATCCAGCAAATGGCTGGTAAGTCATGAGGCAAGCCATTCCTTTTGACCATGCAATTATATGAACAGTTGGTTGGTTGGTTGGTAGGGAAAAAGGAGAGAAGGAAAAAAATAATAAAGAGCAGTTACAGATGAGCTACCTTTGTGTCTTAGATGTTAAAATTGCAATCCCCTATTCTATAGTGTTTCTCCTGCCTTTGCATGTCCTGCCCCCTTTTCAATACATGTAGCAGTTATGCAAAATTCCTATCAAGTGCACTCTAACCATTTGTGGATTTTTAATGGATTACTGGAGGATTTCTAACAATATTACTATATGTGGGACAGACAAAATGACTGACATCCCTCTGAAATTTTAATAATAGCCAGTCAATAAAAATGTTCTGACCTCCATAATGAAAGCTGAGATCGCCAGCCTACATTTGATACAGTTTGTAGTCCCTTGGTAATGACAGACAATTAACAGGGTGCCTTTTTTACTTTAATACCCAGTTGACAAAATTGTGCATCAGAGCTTTTATGTGAAAGTATAATCTTTGTTCTCAAGAAAATCAAAGTGTGACAGTATTTGAAAGGCAGTTCATTGAAGGATCCTGTTTCATAATGAGCTGGGCCAGTAGTTGCTGCGGCACAGTGATTAGTGCAAGGTCAGTCTGACTGTGCCACCTTCCATACTGATACCCACCTTAACACAGGCTCAGGGAAGGCAGGGTATGTAAGAAATCAAAACAGGTGGCCATTAACCTGCCAGGAGGCACAGTTAGAAAGCTTTTTCCTTGATTCCAAAAGAGTTGGGGAGAGATTTGGTGCATTAGAGTGAAGCACAGTTTGCTTTAATCAAGGACACCCTGGATCAATGAAATGAAGCCTTGGGATAAGAGAATAAAAGCCAGATTTACTTAACTATCACTATGAAAACTCCCCCCCCCCACCAATACATATCCTTTTTTTTTTTTTTTTTTCCTTTTCACTTTGAATTAGTCTAGAAAGACCTTCACTGAGGTTTCTCCCCAGGTATGTTCTGTGAATGCCATTCCAGCACTCCATTGTGGTACTTGTCTGTTGGTAAATGCTAGCCAGTAAAACAGAACTTCTAAGAGACTTGTTATATTTCAGATCTTTTGTTACTGCCACTTTGTTCTTCTGCAATACAGATCATGTATTTTTTAAATATCTTGCAATGATAAATGGTTAAGTTATTGCATTTAAGAATATGGGCTAGGAAGCTGGCCTTGGAGATAAACATCATATTGATTATTTATAATTCCATGGAAGGACAGTAGTAAAATATTCAGGGGGTACGTTCTGTTTTAAGAGGGGAAAAAACTGACTTGCAAGCATCTAAAATAAATTCTAAAATTCACGACATTTTGAGCAGATAAGAGATGTATTTTGTTTCTAGTATCACAGACCCTCCAAGATCCAAAATTAGGGACGTTCTTCACAGTAGCCTTGGGCTCTCCCACTCCCACAGATGCATTATGCATAAAGGTCACATCCCTGAGGCCACTGCCCAGCACGTCTCCTCAGGCAGAGTGCCCTCACTCTTCATCAGGACGCGTGTCCCTCTGCTGTGCCGGCCACAGGCCAGACTTTAGCATTCGCATGCTCCTTGAAAACTATGAGTACATGGGAGTCACCTTAGAAGGTGCATGGAGCAGATGGCTAATTTAAAGACATTCTGTAAATGAGGCTTTCCAGAGTATCTGTTTCTTCAGCCTTCATCATGCTGAGTTCACCGCATTAAGCCTGCACAGGCTGTGAAATCAAATACTGAACAATCCATTATCTGCCAACATCTTGGAAATCTATTAGGGAACTCATGTGTGTCAAACCTCTTGTCTACTGGGTGATTTTTCTAAAAGGTGCCCCTCGCTAACATGAATAATCTTCCTTAGTATTTGAAGAATAATACTTTGGGGTATTTCTTTTCAAGTACAGGAACAGAATTTATGTGGCCCTCCTACTGTTTTTGCTTATTCCATAAGTAAGACTTTTGGTGGTACAGTTCAGTGGTAGAGCGTTTGACTGCACCAGCAGGACTTTTGACTGTGGTAGGACCACGCTGCTCGGCAGTTAGTGGACTCAGCCCTTCTTCTTGTGGAGCTGCTTAAAACTTCTTGAATGAGTGAATGAATAAATACATAAACGGACAGGTGTAAATTTGTATTTTGGATTCATTCTCAATACAGCTTAAGTTTTAACTTATGAAAATTGGTTTTATCCATATAAATCAAAGACCATTGTACAAACTGTCAGTGTCTTCACAAATGTGTTGTTGAGAGTTGATAGATAGTTTGTACAAGAAATGCTATAGAGCACACACTGTACATAACAGATACACAAATGCAGTAGAAGACATATGATAATAAGGTAGAAGGAGCCCAAAAGGTCATCAATCCTTGTCCTACCTAATGTTCTGGTGCTTGTTGAATAATTAGTATTATGACATAGTAATAATGAGCACATGTACAACTCATATGTAATTGTATGTGTTATAGTAGCACATTTGTAAGCTCCTCATATAAAATTCAATTAGTCCAGCTTGGAACATTATCAACAAAGACAGTAAACTATTTTAGAAACCAGTAATATTTGGCTGTGAACAGCTCTCAAAACATAATGATCTCTTTCAGGAGACTGAGTTTTAAAACGATTCATTTATATAAGTAAAGCATTTTTTATTTGAGAAGAAAATAAAAGCCCAAAAAGCAGAAAATAAATTATAGATGACAAGTTTCTAAGTAGTTATACCAATCAAATCTAAAGCACTCTCAGCTATACTTTCCCCCCATAAAACATTGCCTTTTTTAAACTAAAAATAACTACTACAAATGTTTCAAAATCTCTGTAAAAGTAAACTTTCACAAAATATGGAATTTAAAAGCAGAAAATGAATTTAAAATGAAATCTTTATAAGCTGAATCTTTTTATGATTATTCATTGTACCTTCTTAAAGTTGATTGGTTTTATTTTCTCACTTAAAATTTCTAATAATAATTTGTCCATTTCTCACCTAGTATCCGTTTAGTGAATGTCTGAAAGCTTAGGAACTTAGATCTGACTAGAGGGGAGAGTCTGGATTTTCCTTAGAGAATAAAACAGGGCAAAGTATCCTTTTAATCTTTAGTTTCTTCTTAACAACTGTGATGTCTGAAAAGATCATCATGATGTAAACAAGGTAGCATTTTACAAGTTAATATTTAAACTAGCTCCTTATAATATCATGTAGATAATTTTCACATGCCAAGGACAGAGCCGTCTTTTTGTTACTACAACATTACAACTGGGAACCCAGATGCATGAAATGGCTAAGTCGGTTATGTGAGACCCCAGCACCATTAAGTAGTGTCACATGGATTAGAATACAGAGCTCTGAGGTAACACAACAACTTAATGAGGTAGGCACTGTCGGCACCGTTTTACATGCAACTGAGTGGTTAATAGACTTGTCCTGGGGCACTAACCTAGTAGGTAGAGATCTATATTTCAAGTTAATTTCTTTGCAGACGTACAAGCTACCATGATTCACCTATGCAACTGTTGAGTGGGCCAAATACAAATCCAAGCTGAAGGTGCAGAGCCCCCAAAACACTACAGAAGCTACTAAGCGATAACTGGAAACTGCCTTCCTTCACTCTAGAAGGTTTCCAATTTATTGAGAAAAACCTGCTCTTTGTCAAACATATATGTATGTATATGTGTGTGAGAGAGAGAGAGAGAGAGAGAGAGAGACAGGATCTCATGTGTCCCAGGCTGGCCTGGAATGCTGAGAATGACCTTGAACTCCTGACCCCGACCCTCCTGCCTTGTACCGCAAGAGTACGGTGATTTCAGGTGTGTACTATCACCCCACTTTATGCAGTGCTGGGGACTGAACCTAGGATCTTGTGCATCTTAGGCTAGCATTCTTCTGACTGAGCTCTATCCCTAGCCCTAGAATAAGAAATTCATATGAAATGAATCATAGAGATTTGAAGATATAGGTAAGGAAAAATTATCTGATGATGAACTGAGGGAAACTGCTTCATCTTAATTCTGATTTTCAGTAAACTGATAGTAAGTTTTTTCCAGAAGTCTGGTTTAAATTTTTAAAGTGACAATAAACTGTAGTATTCAAATATCTGCTTAAAACAATAAAATAGCTTTCCTTTTGTCAATGTGAAATCCACTCCCAAAGAAGACTGCTTATGAGTGTCTGTCACAAATGGAGGAGAAGGGGGGACGCTTGCAAAAACTACGCCTGGGCGGTCTGAGAAGCTCCTGTTGGACCTGCTTCCACTATGGTGTGTGTATCATAGGCCCACAAAGACCCTGTGTCCCGAGTCTCCAGCAGTCCGTACCACAGACACTTCCTGTGAATGTGCTAATAGGCCTTATGAGAATGTTCTATAACCACCCATCTGTCACTTTTTAACAGACCTGATTGGCAAGCACTTGTAACAACTGACATCTGTTCTCACTTATTGATATGCAGATTTATGGTAATTGCTATGAACAATAAGACACAAAATTACCTAAGGTGAACATTAAATTAAATTTTCATGCCCTTCTCCTTATAAATAATTTTTTTAATCTTAAGTTTCAAGTAGGCATTTTGTGCATTTGTTCTGCATGTAATTTCTTCATTTTGAGAATTCTTTCCTAAATAATGAATGAAAAGTTAAGTCTCTTTACTCCCAACTTTTTTTTCCTTTTGCCATCGTCATAGCAGCTCACTGTTGGATTTCCTAAAGCTTAAGTGTTTTGCATGCATAGTCTTATAGATTATTGCCCTTGGTTTAAGAGGTGCCCAGTTGAATGTGGTCATTTTTCTTAGAAAAGCTGCTTGCCAAGCCAGAACCAGCTTCCAGAAGGGTGACTGGCGCCTCTCTGTCTGGTGCCCGTCATGGTGATTATGTAGGAGTAACAGAGAAAGTGTGAATGGTAGGTAGAAAATAAGAAGGCCGACGTGACAAGATCTGAGAAAGAAGAGAGAGTTCTTCCAAACCAAAGAGCAAAAATAATAATGGTAAAGAAACCAGAAATATGAATTGAAATAAGTAGAAGCAGAAACCTACCCCAAGACTGCCTTGGTAGCCCTCACTGTTGACTTGAGCCCAGGAGAGAAGGCAGAGTTAACAAAGGGGAGGGGAGAATGCTCCTTCCCATTAGAGCATGTCCAGGTGGGAGGACACTGAGGCCAGAGGGTTGTGCAGTGCTTCAGAGAAGTCGGCTGGTTTGGAGATGCTGTTGCCAGTGAAGGGCTCAGAAACACTGAGCCCAGTAGCAATCTTCCAAGCGCCACCTACTCATCCTGGGATCGTTACCATGGTATAACAGGCCATGAGATGTCAGTAGCATTTAGACTAGATGTTGGTGCAGGAATGTCCTCAGGGAGGGATGGATTGCAGAAGAGGTGTTGGGCCTGGCAGAGGGAGAAGGTCCTGTAGTCTCTGCCTGTCAGCTTCTGTCCAGGCTGGTGTGAGAACACAGCCAGGGGAAAAACAGGCCCTTCTGGGGCTCCAAGGTTGCCCTCTGGTGCTTCTTAGCTCCCACCTGTGTCCTTCCTTGGCTTTAGCTGTGCCCACGAGAGCAGGTAAGGCTGGAAGGCTTCATCTTTGTGGGCTGCTTCTGTTGCGCATGTATGTGTGTCCAGGTCTGCTTTTTGTACTGAAGAGGAGGGAGCCATTTCTGTGCATTTTTTTTCCTTCTCTATCCTATCACTCCTCAACTCTGAAACCTTCTAGATTTCTCACGTCCCACATTACTGTCCCAGGGCCAGTCTTCTCATTCCGTGGTTTCCTCTTAGGACCTGGGGCTTTCTCAGTTACCTAGTGTGCATGCGTTCAACTTTCTAGGGTCTATAATTTAAAGAAAAGTTTAACACATGTCACGTTTCAAGATCAATAAGTGTTGATATGTATGGAGGAAATAGCATGCAGCAGACTTAGTATTAAGAATGAAACCATGTGGTTCCATTTGTTCACTAAAGCTAGTGATCTGTGGTTCCAAGGTTGGATGAGTGTGAACAGTATGAGCAGATGGATGAGAAAAATGATCAAGTTAAAAAATTAAAGAACTGATTAATGATTTAGAGAGATGTAGTGCATAGGTTGCTGGATAACTCATTCCTCAATTGTTTATGAAGACAAGATTGACCTGGAATTTTAGGTATCATAAATTGAACCAAGAGCAATGCTATGAACTGTTTTCTCTCAGACCTGGCATTCCTTCCTACTAGATAGCATTTAAATTGGTTCATGATGGAGCAGAATGCCTCACCTGGCCGCTTTCTTTGGTTTGCAGTGTGTTGCAGCTTAACAAGACCATGGTAAGAGTGTACAGGGTACAGATTCAAGTTTAGTATGTCAGCCAATTTCCGTTGCTGTCCTGTTCTTCTTTTCTTCTTTATTCCTAACTCCCCTAAATTTGTCTGAGGTACAGCTTAACCAAATAAATAGACTAAAACATGAGGATTAAGAGGGGAAAAGGAGTCCCCGATGGGGACTACAGAATACAGGAGAAATACCGTGGTTGGAGTGGCAGGGAGCAAGCAGGCACACGGAGAGGAGCGTGCCATCCTCCCGTTGCTCACCACCCAGGAGCGGCCTTTGGAGACTGAGCAGTATAGTGGTGTTTTGACCTCTCTGTGTCTAAATGTCCTTTACCTGTGACCTGTACAACAGTAAGTGTCTAAAAAAGGTGCATTTGGTATGTACACTATGAAGCCACATGTAAAGGACTGAGAAACACGCCTGGCTCCTTTTCTGTTCTTGACCCATTACCCTCTTTATGTGCAGTAATATAGTAGTTGCTAATCTAAAGTAAGAGCACTTACTTTTTCAGTATTGCCCCTTTGGACTTACCATGCAGTGATCTACCCACAGGAGGTGGGCTCTATTTTAGTCTTATTTTATAGCTGAGAACCCCAGGGCAAAAGCCATTAGCCAGTTTGCTCCAGACGGTTTACGTTAGAGTAGATGAGACTGAACTGGGTTCATGTAAACCCGTGACAACTGAGAGCAGAACCTGCACACTCCCATGCTAGGCTACAATGCCTCTAGCAAGAAATGATTATTATCACCAACAGAGAATCTTATACCTTCCGAGTTGTGGAGATACAAGACAAGAGTGAAGGGTGGGCTGTCCCCCAGGCCACACTGAGAAAGCAGAAATGAAGAGGCACATTGCTGGGCTGAGCGCCCAGATCTAGGGAGTTGAGAGGTGCGCTTCCCTACCACACCTCGGAGGTACTGAGCACTTGTTTAGGATAGGGCAAAGAGGTACCGTAAATGCCAGCTGAGTTGGCACACAAGGACTATGAAAGGGGCAGGAGTGATTGATCCTCCACTCCTAGCTGGTCAGTGCTTCTCCTTCATCTGCATCCAGTCAAAGGAGTTAGTAAGAATTTGCTTTTGAGCATGAGCCTGTTTCCAGAAGCTGATGAAGGATTTCCTTCAGTCACTTCTCCCTGCTCCAGTGTCCAGGAACCTCCTTGGGCCCAAGCTGTCATGTTGTCCATTTATCCTCAATGTCTGGCACAGGGGCTGACCCATCATAGCCACCAACTAACTGGTTAGATGGATTGGGGATGGGTTGATAGGTGATCTGATTAGGTCTCTCTAAACCCATAACCTCCTCCTTCCCCCATAAGTCCCCCAGACCCTGGAGAATACAATGGCTTCTGCTTCCTACTCCCCATCTTGGCCTCTCACTGTAGTGTTGGACAGTGTTAGCAATCTCACAGAATGGTATCTCAGCCTCATTCATTCTACTTGGCCTTTCTGGGTAGCAAGAAGGAAAGATGGAAGAGGACATCAAAGTCACTCCTAAGTGATAATGTCTTCACAAAAGGGAAATGTATAAGGACATTCAGAGGGGACACACACCCTCACCCTGAATTCCTCAGGGCATAAGGAAGGGAACTTCAACCTCATTGTCAGCTGGGCAACAGAATCTTTAATAAATGTCAATGGGCAAGGTCAAGGATATATCTGTCTAACAAGCACTTACACAGTAGATTAACCAATAATTAAAGAAAAAATGGTATTTGATGCTGATGTAAATATCAAAGAATGGAGAGAACTAATAGCATGGTTGGCTATTTACACAGTACTCTTTACAGCAGCTTATTAAAATGTTGTGCTATTAGTGTGTCCATTTAGGTTACATGAATGTATTAAGAATTGCCAGCAATACATCTATCTGTATAGGTGGACTTGAACATGGGTAAGATAAAATCTTTGTCCTCAAATAACTTAGCATTTGCTTATGAAAGTAAGAAATATATATAAATAAATTGAAATAAAGAGATCAATAGGAAAGGGAGTTGATGGGAATTACATGTGTTAGGAGCAGACAGAGGTATGGCAGAGTACAGTGGCCACAGGTCCAGGAAGCTGTGCGCTAAGGCCCTGGATGAGGACCCCATGCTGTGAAGCCATGAGTGGCCTTAGCCAGACCGTGGATACAGCTCTTGCTAACAATATGGCTCTCACCTAAGGAGAGTTAAAGGCGTCCTAGAGAAAGACTCTGAGCCTGAGCCTGGAATACTGGCTCATCTATTATTCATTGGTGCCAGGTGCACAGTATAGGATTTAATTTCAGTGGTAAACCCTCTTCTACATCCAGCTGTCTGCTGGATGTAGTGTGGTCATCAGGTTTACATCATTAAAACATTAAAGGAAACATTAGTCACAAGAGGGGGCAGATGGATCTGTATAAATGTGCCCCACATCTTTCAAGATCACTCACAGCCTACGTTAGGAACTCTTGTCATTCTCAAGTGTAGTGTGCATTCATGTGGCCTTCAGGAAGTACAGCCCTTTGTTGTGTCTAAGTGGGTCTCCACTAAAGTGAGGTAGCTCCCATATTTCCTTCATTTCCCCTTTGGTAAATTGAAACTTAAAAATGAGATCAGTGCTTCTGAATACCCACATTCTCCTAAGTATGATACTACATGACCCCTGGTCAGAGAGAACAAGCTTTATGCCCATATGCATTGATTCACAGGATTTCACTTTTTTCCCCACCAAAAAAGTTGTAGGTGCTTGGATGTCACCATAACCTCACAGGGCCACCTGAAAGAAGACAGAGTATAGTTCTGCAGCAAAGCCATCTGGGGCTTTTATTCTGAGTAGAAATATTCCCTGGGCAGAGTAATAACTGGAAGCAATATTGTCTGTAAGGCTCAGCAGCTCTGCCCTGAGGCCCAGTTCTCAGGCCAGGAAACAAGCCCCATTCCAATGATGGGGGCTTGCTCAGCAATGTTGGTAAAACATTCCCACAGCCCTTCACCTATCCTCTCCAACATATACGGAAGCAGTTACCAAGCCATTCTTCGTAGAGCAGATTAAATTTGTTTAATACATAGTTAAGTATCTGGATTTAAGGCAAAAAATGTTAAAATTAATCTTATTGAGTCAAGTCTCCTATATAGAACTTTCTATATAAAAAGTAAAATATTGCCTCTTTCTCTTACTGTGAAATGACTTGTGGAAAGGTACCTTCACTATTCAAAGGGCCTGTGGGTTGAGAAATAAAAGAGGCAGGGGAAAAGATGTTAAAAGTGAAAACTGCATAGACAACAGGCTGAAACCCAATCTCAGATCATTGCCTGGAAACTATCAGCCCATCCCACCCACATATTGATACACGTTCTCATTTAGATTTTGTTTCTCGAGTTTTACTGATCAGAAAATCATTCTAGCTAAAAATAGAGTTATTTTACAATATAAATAGTTATTAAGGCACTGTCAGTTCTCTTCACCATATATTGAGTTCCTGTTATAGATACATGTTAAGATAAATGTGGAAAGACAAGTTCAATGGCAATACCACTAAAACACTGACATTTATTGGGTACTTAGAGTTTGCATTCATCATCTCACTTATCTGCATCAGCCCCTGAGTTCAGATATAATTAGCAAGGCCACTTCCTCATCAAGAAATGGAGAAACTAATTTGTCTGGGTGTGCATAGCTGATAAAATGGCAGAACTGGGATTAGAACCCATGTCAGTAAAGTAGAAGCATTTTACTAATGAGCTGTAATTTCCTTTGTATTAGCTTATCTATGCACATGTCAACTTCAGGGATTCGGAGTTTAGCCCAAAGCTCATTCTGCAGTTGTCCATGCCCAGATCTCATGCCATTTCCTGGCAGCTAACTCATAAAAGTTGCCAGTCCACACAGCTCTACTGTGGCCATTGTCAGTACAGGGTGATGTACTAACTTTTGTAGTTTTCACTATGGCATTGAGAGGCAGCCACATAAAGGGGCTCCTGAGTTAGGACAGGTGGAGCCCCGATGAGCTCACTCTGCTAAAGACAAGTACTGAGTGCAGTGCAGGTAGCCTTTCTTAGTAGCTCATCTCTAGAAATCACTATCCTTTGAGAAATACTGACCACAGCTCCCATCCAGGTGAGCTGATTGCACAAGTCCTGAAGCAGCTTTCATAAGCACTCAGGTGTTAGGGGGATTTGATGGTTTTGTGAGCTTGTTCTTATTTTAAAACTGGGAAAGTTGGACTTCTTGCTAACACCTCTCTTCTCTTCCCTTCATAGGCATGAATGCTTTACAATTACAGAATCTGGCAACGCTGGCAGCTGCAGCAGCTGCCGCCCAGACCTCAGCCAGCAGCACCAATGCAAACCCTCTCTCAACCACGAGCAGCGCCCTGGGAGCCCTCACAAGCCCTGGTGAGTGGAAGGCCTTGCATTCTCTGCATAGGACACAAGAGCAGGTCTGCATGCACCCAAAGAACAAGGGCAAGACGAACTTTCTCATGGCTTTTGACTTCAAGGAGCAAGAAAGCGTGCCCTTGAACCTATAGCCCTTGATTTCCCTGTGAAACATTGTGTATCTAAAATGAGATACTCAGAGTAGAGTTTTGAGAGAAGAAACATTTAGGAGAATCTGGTAGGCTTATTCTGAATGTGCTGAAATCTCTTTAAAACAGCATATACATTTAGAGATTTCTTTCTTTAAAGTATTACAAAAAGTATATACCATTATACTGTGTGGGATTCATTTTAGATAATAAATAGTATTCCTGAAGAATCAACTTATAAGTGAATTTTTTCAAAACATTAAGTTATATCTTTAATTTACTCTAAAAATTTTTAACTAAGTCCTTTAATGTCCCTTCTTAAGAAATAAATCTCTGTAACATTACTAACTTCTCCCTTATAAAAATAAGTGATTTTCTTAAAATACATTTAAATTTATCTACTTTACTTATCTTTATTTTTTATTTTAGACAGAGAGAGAGAGACAGCAAGAGAGAGAGAGAACTGGCATGCCAGGGCCTCAGCCACTGCAATTGAATGCCAGACACTTGCACTACTTAGTGGGCATGTGCAACCTTGCTCTTGCCTCACCTTTGTGCATCTGGCTTACATGGAATCAGGAGGGTCAAACATGGGCCCTTACGCTTCACAGGCAAGCGCCCTAATTAAGATTTTTCCCACATTGAGTATGAAATTATTTAAATAGCAAATACATGCTTTTGATTGCACTTTCAGCCAGAAGACTTTAGATTAAAATGCCCAGTGCAAGAGTGAGCACAGCTAATCAGATTATCCAATAAATGACATGTGCAAGGTGCCTCAGCAGTGGACACTGTCCTGGTGTGAGGCATATGGCAGTGAGCCAGAAAGACACACTACTCTCATAAGTCTCAGTCTTATAGGGAACCTCAGAAAATAAGAAAATAAGTGAATAATGTGAATGTAATATGTGTGTTAAGACTGATCAAACACAATAAGGTCGAGTAAAGGAACTGGGGGATATGAGCCCTCTTTCAAACAGGTGGCATTTGAACAGAAGCCTGAATTGAGTGAAGAAAGCTGTTTAGTCTTCTGAAGAGAAGTATCATAAAGGGAGTCAGGCAGGGGGGAGCATGGAGTGATAGGAAAAGGGAAGAGAGGAGGGAAAGAAGAGTGAGGCACATGTCAAGGGACTCATAGCAATTTGTATTCATCAGCCCTCCCAACATAGTATGCGCATGTTATGCTTGATATAACTCAGGACAAAGGAACACTCATTTTGCTTATAGTTTGGGGGAACAGCCCATAGTTATTTAGCTCCATTTCTGGGCCCATAGCAAAGTAAAACATCATGATGGTGGGAGCATGTAGCAGAGGAGGCTGATTGCCCATGGTCGACAGGAAGCGGAGACACAGAATATGGGAGGAGGCCAGGGTAAGATACAGCTTCCAGCAGTACACCCGCAGTACACCCGCAGCGACCTCCTTCCT
Organism: Jaculus jaculus; assembly: GCF_020740685.1. Classification (NCBI taxonomy): domain Eukaryota; kingdom Metazoa; phylum Chordata; class Mammalia; order Rodentia; family Dipodidae; genus Jaculus; species Jaculus jaculus. The sequence goes on along the minus strand of NC_059116.1, from coordinate 69,193,248 downwards.
CCAGCTAGGCCCCACCTCCTACAGTTTCCACAACTTCCCAGCTCAGGGCCAAGCTTTTAACACATGAATCTGTGGGGGATATTTCATACTCAAATCATTATGCCATTTCATCCACTATAGTAATAATCCACAGTTTATTTTACCCTCTTAAAGTGTTTGCCAGAAGAGAATTTTAAACATACATGACCATTCCATTTTTTTTTTTCTGAAATTACAGTGAAAGTATGTTTGAAGATGTACTATTCTTCCTTCTTTAGTCCAAAACTACCGTTAGCAAAGTGTCCTTCCCTGTATTCCTAAAGAAGCACACTACCCTCCTGTGGATGCTATTTCCTGAGATATCAAAGTGGTTTCTCTCTTCTCGGGTACACTTTACATGGTAGCTGAAAGTATTTCATCAGAATCTTCAAGTGTCACAGCAGAAGCTCTTTAAATCTACATTTCAATTATTTTTCCTAAGTAAATTTATTTGTTTAATTTCCACTAGGGACTTTTTCAGCAGAAAATGTGGTTAGGAAGCTGGGCGTGGTGGCGCACACCTTTAATCCCAGCACATGGGAGGCAGAGGTAGGAGGATCAGTGTGAGTTTGAGGCCACCCTGAGACTACATTAGTGAATTGCAGGTCAGCCTGAGCTAGAGTGAGACCCTACCTCGAGAAAACAACAACAAAACAGAAAATGTGGCTAGGGGCTGGAGAAATGTCTAAGCAGTTAAGGCTCTTGCCTGCAAAGCCAAAGGACCCAGGTTCAATTCCCCAGGACCCATGTAAGCCGGATGCACAAAGTGGCACAGGCATCTAGAGTTTGTTTGCAGCAGCTGGAGGCCCTGGTGTGCCCAGTGTCTTTCTATCTGCCTCTCTCTGAAATAAATTTTTAAAAATGTGTTTAAAAAAAAATGTGGTCAGTAGAGTTCATGACTCTCTACTTTATCAGGGCAATTTTCTATGAAATAGTAGAGGTTGAAAGCCATTCTCAAAGATTCCATACTATTATTTATTTTTGAAATAATAATAATACACTGGGCTTACTAATTATGCCATGAGCAAGTCCAGTTACAAAGGAATGCATGAAAACATCTCCTCTCACTTCTACACAGGCATCAAGTTTACCCTGTGTTTAAATAGTGCTCTTGAGCTTCAAGATGAATTCATCTTGAAAGGAAAAGGACAATTTAACCCCCCAAACTATTACTTTTTATAATTATAAATTTATCTTTCAACTTTGGCTACCCAGAAAAGTCTCCCCACAGCATTATTATAAGTGATTTTAAACAGCTTTAGCTTTAAAACATAAGAGATTAAGCTTTAATTTTTGTTTTAAAAAATCTCTTTAGGCAATAAATATGTTCCTTTGTCTCGTGGCCTTGAAATAAAAATTAAGATAGTTTAAATTGCTCATGGTTAGAATAAGTGTTTCATGCAATTATCAGATGGTAGTGAATGAAATTAGAAATTAAATCATGAAAGAATAAATAACCAGGTAAGTGCATATTATTCCTTTTATGAGTTCCTCTTGGGTCTTTTGAAACCTAATTTAATCATGCTTCTTGCCTTTTATTTTGATATGATAATTTTTTTCCTTTGTTTACTTCAGTCTCCCATTTAGTTAATTAATTCTTGGGTCATTTCTTATTACCTCATTTTGAACCTGTTTTTAAGGGCTGTGTCTGTGTTTATAGAAAGAAGCAAATTGTATATTAGACATGTATTAAAGAAAGATAATAATATTGTCTCCCGCACTGTTTGTAGATATGTTGGTTTTGTTTTGTAATCTTGAGAGCTTGGAAAACAGCATTACCGTTATCACATGTGAACATTTCTTTGGCATTTATTTTCTAAAACACAATTCTGCATTCATGTACTACATTACTTCAATGGCCTTCTGTTTCCTGTCTTTTTAAAAGAAAAAGATGTTTTAAAATTCTCCAAATGTTTCTGTAAGTACAGACTCAGTCAAGTGCACACTTCAAAATAATGGATAACTTCTTTCAATAGAATAAGGCATTTTACAATGCCAGAAAGCACTATTCCATTCCCAGTGCTGGCTCTTCAAAGTGTTTCCCCTTCAAATTGAAGCAGTCTCTTCCCCCATCTTCAGTTTCTTTGAAGGCTACAATAAGACAGACACAGGGTTTCAAGAAAATGCTGTTGTGGCCTGATGAAGGATTAATTAACAGCGGTTTAGGTGTTTTCGTGTGATTCAGACTTTGCTCACATAGAAAGACGAGTGAATGGGTGCTGTCTCCGTGGCATACCTGTGTCATCTCAGCAGCTGCACGAGCAACAGAATACAAGAGCCGACCCTGGAAGCTGTCCTGTGCCCTTTAGTTTACAGACAGTGTTGGGACTCTTAAGTGTGTCTGCATCTGCATCTGCATCTCATTAGGACCTGTGTTCTATGGAAAGAGGTGATTTGTAGGGTTTTTAACCTCACTTCTGAGCTATCCATATGGGCAAGACCAATGTAAAAGTCATATTTGGACCTACATTGCCCTTGATATGTGGTATGCAGTAATATAAAGTGAGGTTATGTTGAAGCGCAGAGAGACAGACAGACCAAGGACACTGAGCGAGGCCATCTCTCTAAGGTTTCTGCAAACCAAGACTGAACTTCTCCCTCTGACCTCTTCTTCCTGTTACTGTCTATCACTGCAGCCTGACAGGACAGTTTCTGGGTCTCCCAAGCAGCTGTGTGGTCAGCAGCATGCCTCATCAGTCTCCGTCCCACTTGGTTTGCCCTGTGAACATCTTTCCTCCTAGCCTGGAGGAAGTCCTTGTTTTCATTTCCTCGGTACTACTAGAAGACCGCCAACAAAACTCCCACTTGCACACTTTTGGCCGAATTGACCCTGTTTTGGACGCTGATAGTTCAACTGTGATCTGGACTCAAGTACAACAAACTCCTAAGCATGGCTCCAGGTCCTGCTTGACTGCCTTGTCCATTCATGCCAGAAGGCTACGCCTGAGCAGCCCACTCACATGCCAAGTCAGCTCGCGCTCCAGACATGGCCCACCTGTCTGCCCTCCTTGTTGGAGGCTGTTTCCTAGCATGTCTCCTCTCCCTGATTCTTCCCACAGAGATCTTGCACATCACCTAATTATTGCAGAGGGTTTTTTGTTTCTTTGGAGAAGGTTAGATTAAGGTGCAAAATTGGTATTTTTAACACATATTATAAAAAGTATTATATTACTTCTGTAAATTAAACTGCAATAAAACAAAGTTGGGTAGTACCTAGCAAACATTGTTTTTAAAATCCTACGACTTATCTTCTAAGAATCAATGCAAATGCTTTCTCCTCCAGTGCGTGAAGCCTTCCATCCAGTGGGGCTTCACCTCCGTGTTATGCCTGTAACATGAACGCTTAACTGACCTATCCCTAGATCAACAGTAGCTCCTTCCCTAGAAGTACAGTATCACTCTTCCTATACTGCTGGAGTACAGTCCTCCACTGAAATACGCAACATTTTTTCTCTGTAGGTTACTTATTTGTAGTTTCTCCTCGTATTTGGAACAACATACTATGCACTGGCTTTCAAAGCTTTTTTTGTGGGTGGGTTGGTTGGTTGTTGTTGTTGTTGTTGTTGTTGTTGTTGTTGTTGTTGTTGTTGTTGTTGCAAAGGAATAACGAGAAAAACAGTGTAGATCAGAGTACAGTGCCTATCTCTCTGCGGGGCACCTGAGCAAGTCAAAGTGATGTTAACAGGGTCAACACATCCAACCTTCCAGCATGATCTGGTTCTCGAGGCTCCAAATCTAGCTACACCCACATGTGCATTCACCTGTCAGGATGCTAAAGAATGAATTAGTACTAACATACTAGGACAAAGTCAGATGAAGCAGTTGTTTTATTATAAAAGATCTTAGAAAGAACGGCTTTCAAAATGTTCTGACGTCACATACATTATAAAGAAGGGTCTTTTATCCAGTTAAGGCACTTCATTTGTCAGGAGAACCGCCTACTCCACCGTGGGCTTTTGCAAGATGACAAAACAAATCATCCTTGGCAAGCACCCCATAATTACATGTGTATCACAGTACCCCAGAGCCTTATGAAGTGCCTATACTGCTTAAAGCAAGGTCCCATTTAACAGAGTACTTTTACTTATACTGTACTAACAGAACCCAGAGTGCTTTGTTAAGGCATACAAAGAAGACCTGAGTCTCGTGCTCTGCCTTCTGTTTGCATTCATCCTTTGCCCTGGCTTATAGTCAGGAAGAAGAAACAGAGCTAGAGGGCTCAACTCCCCTTTCCTCCGCTCCTCTTTCAAAGCTAAGCAGAGTCAAGCCAGTAAGTGAAATGAGCTGAATCACTCTAGTATCTTCACACCCTTTTTTCCTACAGAAAAAAACTGACACTGGCTCCTTTCCAATAACATGTGCTTTTCTAGAAGTTTCCATGTCTGCTCTTAATACCATTATGGGACTCACTGTGCTTCTGTTAATATTTGCAGAGTCAAACATTGCACAAGATGTTTCATAAAGTGTCACTCTAGTGACTATAATCTCCTGATACAATTTTCATTCACTCAGCAACTATTTACTAAGCAGCTACTATGAACCTGGAGCTGTTGTAGACACTTAAGACAGTGGACAAAGCGGACAAAAAATATTTGACACATTATTTTATTAGACTTAACCCATAGTAAAATTGTGTGAGTAGACTTTAAGTATAAACTATAATTTCTACACCCTTAACAAAACTTTGCATAAATAAATATATATATATATATATTACATCTTATGGTAAAGTTTGTGAATTAAACAAAAGTGGAAAAAGGAAAGAACCTTATTTATTTACTTTTTTTCTTCTTTGGGCTATATATCTATCTCCCCATTTAAAGCAACAGAGAGCTCGCAGTAGCGTCCATCCTGGGGCAGTCTCAACAGGAAGCATATCCGAGAAGTATAGGGCTTGAGCGTAGGAAGAATTCTGCTCCCACTCCTGCTTGGTGGCTTCTCAATAGAAGCATCCAATGAAAACCAAGGGTTTTGACATTTCAAACTCAAGATTTTGAAAATCAAATATTGGGAGTGATGTGTCTTTTTATCCAAGTGAAGACCCCTGTCTCTGGCATGGATCATCCTACTGTCAGTGGGGGTAAAAATGTGCAAATATTTCTCAAATAGAGGATTTTTTTGATATATGATTATTTTAAATTTTGTTTATCATCAAGAAAATGCCACGTGAAAAAGAAGTATGTTTGCTGAAATAGTTAGAGCCCACAAGTTACCCATATTTATTAGTGTCTTCATCTGCTGGGCTTCTGAGTGCCTGCTGGCACAGGAACTTTGGTACAGTTGCTGGGCAGTCAGTGGTTTAGGAGAGGACACTGACCTAGAGCAAAGTACAGCCTCTGAATAGCCTGCGCCAATTTAAAGTTTAATAAAGCAGCACAGCTGAGGGACTAAGAGATTTATGGTTCCCCACAGAACCCGCTCGTGAACATACACAAGTAAATTTCACCTATGCCCCCTTGTGGGTTACTGGCATCATGTCATTGACAGACTCTTATGGTTCTCAGGGGTGGCACTCAGTGCATGGTCCTTTACTTTGGGTGGGCTTTTTAATATTTCTAAATATCAATTCCATTTCTTCATGTGTTTACTTTTTACTCTTGGTGGCCCTCAAGTCAGTACTTTAAAAAGAAAACACTAATGCTTTTCAAATACTAATCTACACAGTTTCCTGTATTGTGCAGCAAACCCATATCCAATCCCCTTTTAGTATCTGTGTGAACTTCGGGGTATGTTTTCTGCCAATCATAACCATTTAATGAGATTTTGATTATTGCACAGCTCTGTAATACAACCATATGTCCCGCCAGCACTGGTGAAAAACGCATATACTAACTGCCTATCTATGTGCTGCAGTATCTGGAGAGACCAAGACCAGATACCAGCCTTACCTTCCTACAAGCTTATAACCAAGGCCTATTTCTTAAGACTTAAGAACCTTCATAAACAATAAAATAATACACACACTTATGTATGTGTGGATTAATCCCATGAATTACATAAAACTATATGCAGCAGGCATATAGAAAAACATGAATAATACATCAAACTGGAAAATCCGGTTTTGAGTGCAGTCAGACAGGTGAGGGGCATGGATGGCATCAGTGACAAGAGATTCTGTCTTGAGAAGAATTTTAATATATGAGTTGACATTTGAGTCAAAATTTTTAAGAATTAGAATTTTTATGGGTAGAAATAGAATTAAACACATACTAGTCAAATAAGAACATGTAGAAAAATAATCTAAGCAGCAAACAGGTAGTCATCTCATTTTTCACCCTGAAATCTGGCTTAGAGCCAGATTTGTTACTACAGACAGTGAAGGGCCATATACATATTTCAACCCTAGGAATATCAGTAATTAGACTTAAGTACAAATCTGATGTAAAGGAGAACAGAAAGGACGAAGCAGGAGATAACTCTAGTACATTTACATTGGGTGACCAGAGAAGCAATAGAGAAAGGTGTAAGAAGGAAATATTTGTAGTATGAGATGATTTAATTTGGCACATGTTGAACTAAAACTCATCTGAATGGGCTTTAAAGAAATGCATCCAACAGCACTTGGCTCCCTGATCCTCAAGTGTATCAGAGAATGGAGCTGGAGGGGCAAGGCTGCTGACTTCACCTTACAGTCAGGCTAGAATCAACAAGGCAAAAAAGGGAACTATGTGCATAAATGCTAAGCTAACATCTAATTGTGTAACAGACAGATGAGCCAAGAAGTTGAAAGAAGATCTCTGGGTAACTCAATGTCTGGGGGGCACACATGAAGGAGGGAGGGGCTTGATAAATTTAGGGCAACAAAGGGCCATGTGACGTTAAATTTAGATGGCAGCTTCTCTCTACGGTGGTTATTTGACTCTGCAGGCAGTGAGAGGGGAGAAACAGAGACTGTACTTACAAATGATCTTCTCATGAAAGTCAGTGATTTTTTTTAAAGGCCCATAATAGTAAGGCTTAGTGACACAGCACTTGCCTAGCCTACACAAGGCTGAAGACACTAGGTTCAATCCACAGCACTTCCAAAAAAAAATGTCTTTAATTGCTGAGGAAAAAGTCTTCGTTATTTAAAAAGATGGAAAAAATGCAAACATTTCTAGGTTAAAGAGGAGAATACAGAACAAAAGAAACAAGGAAAAGACTAATGGGAAATGAACATTGACAGACTAGACTAGGAAGACAGACTGGACAGATGCAAGGGCCAGAGAACAGTGCTAAGTGGATCAGGTCACTTGTTGGTCTCACAAAAGAGAGTGACAGCAGCCCCTAGCCCTGGCTTTTTTATCTGTCCCAGGCCCTTAACACGCAAACCAAAAGGCAGAAACTCAGCAAAAAGCTGAGATGAATCGTTACCTTAAAGGAGAAAGTACCTCAAGTGCCATTGTACCAAGATGTCCTTTCTAAAATACCTGTCCACTGTGACCACTACTGTCCACCCATCTGAATAGTACATACCTCCAAAAACCGTTCAAGGTGAGGTGAGAGACTGCACCAAGATCCGGTACAACACCCCAACCACAGAGAGCTCGCTGGAGACCCTGCCACAATTCCTCAGTCCACTGCAGTATCTGCAGGTGTCTATCCCCATTTCATACCCACTTCCACAGTCTACCTCTAGGAGTTGAACTTACAATTGGTAATCCTCTTTTTCTGTTGTGATGCTTTCAAATGTGACAGGATAAGAAAGAAAAATGCATGCAGAGTGAGGTCTGTTAGAGCATGCCTTCTTTCCTCACTTTCTTCTCAGGCACCAAAGACTGCTTACATCATCACACTTTACAGGGGCAGGAATCTTCAGAGTCACCTATGCTGCCACCTCATTAATGACCCAAATGAGAGGCCTTGCAAAGATAAATGGTTTGTTGAAAGGAGATGTTATTAGTAGCAGGTGCTGTAGCAGTTACATCTACCACACCATGAAGTATCCCAAAGCAAATACTCCTGTAAAACTGGAACACTATTTCTCAATTTTTACACTTAATATCTTCCACCCGTGTGAGGAGCCACCAACATCATTTTTTTTTAATTTTTTTGGTTTATTTTTATTTATTTATTTAAGAGCGACAGACAGAGAAAGAGGCAGAGAGAGAGAGAGAAGGGGCACACCAGGGCTTCCAGCCTCCAGCAAACGAACTCCAGACGCGTGCGCCCCCTTGTGCATCTGGCTAACGTGGGTCCTGGGGAATCGAGCCTCGAACCAGGGTCCTTAGGCTTCACAGGCAAGCTCTTAACCACTAAGCCATCTCTCCAGCCCACCAACATCATTTTTTATCTGAATCCATGACTATCTGTTAAAACACGTATCAGAAGAGGTATGTGATTTCATTGTGATATGCCAAAAGCACAATAACATGGGAAGAAAAACAGGTTCAGTGTTCTATTCTTGCTACACCGATGCATACCGAGATTTTATAAACTGACTCTCAAACTTGTGGCACCCAGTGACATTTTTCATCCTTAAGAGGAACTAGAGAAGACACTAAAAATAAGGGCTGGTTTATTAATTAATGAAATAGATTTCTTTCTTAGAAATATCAACTAGTAAGATGTCCAAGAAGAAACAAAAATTAAATGGAAGAAAACAGTAAGAATATTTTGTATATTAACAGTATATATTTGGGCTGGAGAGAGGGCCCAGCAGTTAAGAGCACTTCCTGTCAGGCATGTAGGCCTGAGGAGGCCCAAGAGAGCTCTGGAGTTCAATTCCCAGGACCCACCTGAACAACTGGGCATGTCCATGAGAATCTGTAACCCCTGTCTCATAGGGGGGTACAGCTCAGAGAACCAAAAGAGCTCATACAAAAAATATTTTAAATGGCAAGCTTTGAGATCAGTAAGAGAGTCTAGCTCAAGTAGTGACAACAAAAGAGAGCTAGGATACACCAGACCTTCCACATCTTTCTCTGACCACCCATGCAAGCACACCCTTCCCACAGGACAGTGCACAGGTCACCACATGGGTGTCTACATGTGCCTGTGCCACTTACACACCACACCGTACACATGCATGCACATAAAAGAAGTGTGGGGCTGGAGAGATGGCTTAGCGGTTAAGCGCTTGCCTGTGAAGCCTAAGGACCCCGGTTCAAGGCTCGGTTTCCCAGGTCCCACGTTAGCCAGATGCACAAGGGGGCGCACGTGTCTGGAGTTCATTTGCAGAGGCTGGAAGCCCTGGCGTGCCCATTCTCTCTCTCTCTCTATCTGTCTTTCTCTCTGTATCTGTCGCTCTCAAATAAATAAATAAATTTTTAACAAAAAAAAAAAAAAGAAGTGTGATCCTGATTCATATCAGTTTCTGACCTTCTAAACTACTTGCTATCAGGGAATAAAAAGCTTCAAACAAATTGAAAGCCAAAATCTAGCCCCTGAATCTGAACTTTCTCTCTCAACTCTTTTAGAGAACCAGTAATGTCCTGGCTGTCCCAGTGCTACACCTCAAGCCACAGTGCTACCCTTGTGAACTGGAAATGGGCAGTGAAAGAAAGTGGCACCAACATGTACTGAGTAAAACATTATCCAATCACAGGCTGCCATGCCTTGAGATCATACCACTTCAGATCCTGTTATAACACTGTCAGTCTCCTCCTACCCATTACCTGCTCCCTGCTCTCTTCCCCCACCAAAAAAAAAAAAAAAGTCCTTTCAGGAACAAAGTAAAATGATGGGTGTGGCTATGGTACACTAATTGGGCCCTATGGGAGAAGACACACGCTATTTTAAGTCCCTAGGACTGCGATTAGCTAATGATGATAGAACTTATGTCACTGCATAATTATCCTACCTCCTCAGTCTTTTCCAGTATTGTTGGAATACAGCAGCCAAGCTCCTCAGAGGCAAAACCGCAACCACAGGCTTTAGTGTCTTAAGTATGCTTGGTACATACAGGCAATTTTCTCTGTGTTTACAATTACTTCCTAAGCCACCTTGCTTTCTTGCTGTGTAAGTATTCTATAGAAAATGATTAATGAATGCTCTGAAGGTACATTTTTACTCACTTCTATTAATGTGGTTATGTATCTTAAAGGAAATATATCTTGCTATCTGGGAAAAGTGGGGAAGAGGAGCAGTAAGAAAAAATAGATTTGTTCCCTGTTAAAGAAAGATAGTTTCTGGGATAGACCTATGCTAAATGTGACCTGCAAATAACAGATTCAAACAGAATCTCTGGATAAAGTAAAAACTTTTTAAGTGAAGAAGGGCAAATGTGAACATTCACCCATACCCTAGTGGACACTTATTCCTATCTTTCCTGGTGAATCTGGACCCTAGAATAAAGTCATAACCACTTCCTTAGCCTCCCTCCAAGCTGTGGATACTGTTGAACATACCACTCTCTATACAGAATAAGAAAGCAACAACCACAACTCGGTTTGCTTCTTGTGTTCCCAATGGATCTCAGTTCAACAGACAAAGAAGGTGAGGTTTCCAGATGCCCTTTGATTTGGTCCTCCTCCACTAGGAGTGGCTGCATGGAAGCTTACAATGGACATCTGCCCACTTCCTCTTAGAGTGTCTCTGGCTTGTCCATCTAACACCAAAGCAGCAGCTGGTTTGGTCAGTTCTCTTTAAATGCCCACACTTGGGCAGCTAGCAGAAGGGAATGCTTTGCTAAGAGTCCTCCACTAACACAGCCATAGCAGGATTATCTGGAGCCCTTCAGGGCTGCAGTGGGTAGTGAAGCAGGTGTCCTTGCCAGACGCTCTTGCAGGCAATAGAAAATGAGATGGGCAAAATTTCTGCTCTTTAATATGCTTACGTTCTGGTAGGAATATTTTAAATACATAGGACAGAACCATGCTTATTAGAGTTTTTTTTTTTCTTACTTTTGGTTTTCCCTGGCTCCCAACAATATTTCTCCCTTATTGTTACAAACCAGACTGAACCTCTCTCCATAACCTTTCACCTTCTTACGTCTCAAACTCAACTTAATACCCAGTCCTGAAAAAAAGTTGATAGAATCACACCAGACAGCCCTGAGACCAGTGGATCCCAAGTTCTCGTATATAACAGAAGCACCAAGAGGGCTGAAATTGATTCGTGAGACCCAAAACCAGAGATTTTGGATATAAAGTCTAGGTGGATCCTGAGAAATCCTCCTGATTAGACTGTGTCTGTACCTGCTTAAAAAAACAACCTTTTGTCTACTAAGTGCATATATGATTACAGTATGTCGAGCAGCATTAATTATAGTACCTGGTCAGGATGGTCCTGACCAGCTGGCTTACAGAGCACCTCAGCACTGCCCATGGATGAAAGGCAGTTTATGCCCCAGTGTAAACCGGGCCTATTTCTCCTCATGGTTGTTCATTTAGGATTTGAGCAATATGTGCTGTGTCAGTGTCCTGGGAAGGAGAAGGTAGAGCTTACATATATCACAAGCATAATGGGCTTGTATTATATAGATGCTCGTGACCCTTTCTGTCTAAACTGAGCTGGAATGTTCACATCTTCAGGTATGCTGTGGGCAGTGAAAGCTGAACTGCCTTGAACCATGAGAATGCTGCCTCATTAGGGCTCTCATTGTAGAGATGTAGCCATCATGTTTGGAGCTAGTAAAAAGAATTTTTAAAAATAAAAAATAATTTAAAAAAGAAAAACTTTTCAAAAAAGATGGTTGGAGAGACCACTGAGGCAGCCACGACTAGCCCCAGGACCTATAGAAGCCCCTCACATAGGACTTGTCAGCATCTCTGCTGTCGTATTTCCACAGATTGGAGCAACGTGTCTCCGGGGCACTTCAGCTTACTTTAGACAACTTCTGTTCTCTGATCGTTCTCCTTTATATTGATCTGAAATCTGCCTTTATATAAATGTCCATCCACTGATCCTAATTTTGGGCTCTTGAAGTACAAAGAACATCTTTTCATGTCAGGACCTAAGATTTGTTCTCCCCTTGGTCTTTTATGGGCTAAATCTTACCTTTTTGTGAACTTACTCAACTTTTATGTCTGATCACCCTCTTCTTGATGCTCTCAAAAGTATACATAAAACACTGGCTTCCTTGAATATATTGACATAACTGCTGAAATGTCCTCATCCATACTGCTATAGGGGGAGTACTGAGTCTTCAAGTGTTACAAAAATGATGGGCAAAAATGTAACTTCTCCTGAAGACAGAATGGTCAAAGGTTTCCCAACCAATATTTATTGATCACCTGTTTCCCTATGTAAGACAGCAATTCCATCTCATTTGATTCTTATAGCCGTCATCAGACAAGTTACATTACTCTCACTTTGTGAATTCATGCAGAGCCTCAGCTAAGTTGAACACATTGCCTGAGGTCTCACAGACTGGAATTGATAGAGCCAAAAATCTAAAGGTGGATCTAGGTAACTGCACATTCATTGATTCCATAAGTAAATCTCTCCAGGAGCCACAAGACCAATCCAAAAGGAAAAATAGGATTTTCAGTTCAGTGTCAGCATCATATTAATTCTCTGGAGCTAGTCAGATGTATGTAAGTCCTGTCTTTCCTATTTACAATGCCCTGAGAATGATACATATTCAAAAAATCATTAACTGTCATCATTAATAGCTTTCCTCCAAATGAAAATGAATGAGAGACTATATTAGTTTTTTACTGCTATGAATAAGTACCACAACCCTAGTTGCTTCCAACAACACATATTATCGTATAGTTCCCTAAATCAGAAGTCTAGCATAGTCTCCAGGCTAAGGTGACAGTATCAGCTAGCTGCATTCTTTCTGAAGGTTCTAGGGGAAATCCTGTTTCCTCACCTTTGCCTGCTTCCAGTGGCACTGACTTGGCAACTTTTGGGCACTTTCTCCATCTTCAGAACCAGCAATGTTGGTTCTGTTTCTCCTCATGCTATCATCTCCCTGGAGTACTCTCTTCTGATTCCCTCTTCTCCTTAAATTAACTACTCAGATAATCTGGAAAAAATATCCTCGGGTAATTAACAACTTTACTTCTGTCTTCATTTTGTAATCCTATTTCGCATGTAACTGAACATAATCATAGTGCCAGGGACCTGACTGTCCTGGGGAGAAGCATTATTCTGCCTGCCTCTTTTTCCATATGCACCATTCACACCCAAAGAAGCTTATTTGCCTACCAAGGAATAGCGGCACCAGGAAAGAAAGAGAACAGACTAGGAAGGCCTTTATCAAAGCACCACGGCATCTTATTTCATGTTGGGATGTTTGGTTCTGCTCACCTCTCCACTCGCAGCAGTTGCCTTCTTCCCAGGAGCACAGTGAAGGCTGATGAGGACTTAGGCAGGAAGCAGGGCAAGTTATTCACATGGCTAGAAAGGGCCTTTTTTTGTGGAAAGAATTTTTATGCTCCCTTTCTCTTTGGAAAACTGAACATGAAAACAGGCATTTTATCTCTAGTATAAATGACCTTTAAAATAAAAATTTCTAATGTTTTCCTTAGGATACATAATTAGATATAATAATGGATTTTATTGTGGCATTTTCACACATGTACAGAATGTATTTGATCATATTCACACACACTCATTACTTCCAGCACTGGCAGGGCTAGCCACCAGGGAGGAAGCTTCTAACCCAGTTCCAGCTTGCTTTCCCAGTGTCCTGCAACTGGCATCTGTCATCTTCAGCAGCAGGGTTGTGATCATCTAGTTCTGATGGGCAATCAAGAAGAGTGGCAAGGACTATATTGTTTTGGAGGGAGGCAGGGTGTGAATTACCTCCACATAAACTGTTTTTTCTAAATTCTGGAGATTGAACCCATGGCCTTGTAATGGTAGACATGTTCTCTAATGCTAAGCTATAACCATGGCTCCAAACGAAACTTTTTTACTAGGTAAAATTAGTCATGCTTCTTTTCTGGGATTATTTACAGAAGATTTCCCTACAACTGTTACATATCTACAAATCAGAATCCATTTGGCCTCCCTGTGTGGGCCTTACATACACAGCTGGAATTCTGGCTGCCATCTCTGCCCCTCAAGTACACTAGGTCACTCCATTCAGCAGCTGAATCTCTACTTCATCTTGGAGACGGTGGAAAGTTGGCTGTCTAGTTTACAGGTTGCCTCAGAGGATTTGCCTGCAGTTAAAAAGTGAGAGATTCATTGCTGTTTATTTTTTTTACTGTTGACAATGACTAGGGAAGAGAAACCAGGCCCTGTATGGGTCAAGTGAGAATAGTTTTCAGCTCTAAGAATAGTAGACAGCACTTATTCTAAATGATCTGTTAGCACTCATTACTTTTTAGAGCCTGCATTGCAAGGACCTGATAACATGGTATTCAGTCTGTAACCTATAGTTTTTACCTGAGCCAGGAAACTTCTGGATGTATTACCCATCTAAGACAAACCTTAGCTCTGAGAAAAAGGGAAGCCACCCTCACCTTTCCATTGGAATTGGTATTAGGGATTTCTCACCTTAGAGTCTTTTTCCAGTCAGATAAGCAGAGAAATTCTGTGACAATCTCAAAGTAGCATATCCTTACCAATATCCCTTGATCACCTTGCTTCCCACATTTTCTACCACTCACACAGTTTTAACAAAAGGGTGCAGGCTGTGTCTGCCATGTGAGCTATTAAAGATGTGGTTTCTGTCTACTGCATGACAACTTTCCTTGTTGGCTGCCTGGTCAGAATAGCTCGTGGTTACTATATAGATTTTTAACACATGGTAAAGAGGCTGCAAAGGTGACATGGCAAGTGATCACTCTACCATATAAGCACTGCCCCTCACTTGCATTCCCCATGGCTTTGTTCTACAACCTCTCAGGCATACCAGGTATGGTCCAGCCTTGATGTGCTACCTTTCTGAAACATTCCTTTGGCATTTTTTAAGTAATTTCAGGGAGAAAATGAAAGATATGGTTCCCATTGGAACTGGAAGGAACCTTAGGTGGGCAGAATGCAGTTATCCAAGACAGTCTGCTGCTAACCTGCCAATGCTGAATTAGAAAAATGTGGGAATTGGGGATATGCGATTTGTCCCTGTGTATTGTGTCTAGAATCTCTCCCTGTTGTGTATCTGTTCAACACTTAGTTCTTACATGCTTGATCAAGATGGGTCCTGTGACAAATCTGAGTTATAATAGATTGTACAAATCCAGCAGGCTCTTAAAAGCTACTAGATATGCAATATAAATACCTCTTTCAAACTGACAGTCAACTTCTGGTAAACTTTCAAAGTATTGTCCAATAATACCAAGTTCTTGGAGTCTTCTCACTCATTTAAAGGCACTTCATCAAGCTGATTTTTCATAGGCTTATGCTCGATTCCTCTCTACCCTGTTCTTCACCTTCTCCCCATCTTTCTATAGGACTTCCTTAGAATACCAACAGGTGAGGTAAGAAGCTATGTTCAGTATCTTGAGTCAGTCTCTCAAGTTTTTAAGTAAATAGAAAAGCAAGATACAAAAAGACATAATTTGTATATTGTTTATGTGTGTGTTTATGTGTGTGTGTATATATATATGCACGTATATATATATATATATGTATATACACATACACACATACATACACACATACGTATATATATATATATACACACACAGAGAGAGAGAGAGAGAGGAAGAAAGAAAGAAAGAAAGAAAGAAAGAAAGAAAGAAAGAAAGAAAGAAAGAAAGAAAAAGAAAATGAATATGGGCACACCAGAGCCTTTGATACTGCAAATGAACTCCACACGGCATGTACCACTTTGTGTCTCTGGCTTGACGTGGGTACTGGGAACCCAGGCTGTCAGGTCTTGCAAGCAAGTACCTTTAACTGCTGAGCCATCTTCCCAGCCCCGTATATGGTTCTTTTTTGTCAGTGACATGTTCGCAATGTGTTTCCAGGCCTTTCCTACCTCTCCTGGCTGGCTGGAGGTTGATGTGCTACATGTGTCATACCACATGTCTGTCTATAACGAGTTCTGTGACTCACAGTTGTGACTGTGACCTGCATATATACAAGAGCGACCAGAGGAAGCTTTCACACCCACAGCACACTTGCCTTTCAGAACGGGAGGTTCAGAGAAATCATCCATGAGACATGGCAATTCCAAATACATTCCACTCCTTTATACTCTCACCACTCAATGAGGCTCTAGGCAGTGAGTCGACTTCCTGGAGCCTCACATTCCTGTGGGTGGGAGCACAAGCAGACAGCCCCTGGGAGCAAGCATCCCGCATGGATGATGGAGAAGGACAGAGCCGATAGCCTGGTACATGGGATCTTCTGATTTTCTGTGTGGAAGAGGCCCATCCAGCAAAAATAGGACAGTAGCCACAATGTCATAAATAACTGAAGGTGTTTAGGCTGAAAAATAGGGACAGACCTCCTTCTTGTTGTTGCATGAACTATGACCTCAGTTCAGTCCCCTTCCAATCAGTGATGGGCTAGATCCAGCAAATGGTGCCATCTACCATGCCAAGTTCATTACATAGAACGTCTCATGTAATCTTTACAGATATATCTTATATCAAGTTTCTTTCCTTTTTTACCATCCAGTTCAACAAATTGAAACTGAAACTTGAGAGAATAGTTTTAGTCAGGTGCACTCAGTCTTTTCAGTGAACTTCCCATTTTCAGACCCTGGCCTCTCCCTCATTGGTGCAAATGGCAGCCAAGCCCATAGGAACAGTTATTCACACATTTCTCAGATGACCCAGGTCCTCAATTTCCTCTCCTCCATGACTTCTCTTTGAGGAGTATCTCTTCTCAGCCTGTTCTTTTCTTTCCATTCCTTCCCTTTGTTCTGAAGAGTATGGGGAAGGAAAGCTAAAATCCAACTGGAATAAAATAAGGATTTTCTGACAGGACTGCACATTGGTGCTAGAGGTTTTTTGTTTTTGTTTTGTTTTGTTTTACTAGGATCGGGACAAATTCCATGTAATTTTCTTCACCTAATGAAATGCAAATTTTCTTAAGAGTTTATTTTATTTATTCATGTGTGTGTTTCAGACACACAAATGCCACAGCGTGCATGTGGAGGTCAGAAGACAACCGGAAGGGGCTTGTGCTCTTGTCTCATCGCCTTTGAGACAGGGTGCCTTTTTGCTGCAATGGAACACCAATCTAACTGGCCCATGAGCTTCACCTCCCGCTATTTTAGGCACTTGCATTTACAGCCACAGGCGCCACTTTGCACCTGACTTTACACAGGCTCTGGGGAAGTGAACATGGTAGGGCAGGCTCTGCCTGCGGAGCCATCTCCCTGCCCCTTTATGACAGTATGCTAAGGCCTTTCGTAAAGTAAGAAATTGGACCATTTTTCTAAAATTATTTAAAACCTATATTAGTCTCATATTAGTATAAGCTAATGTAGTACCTTATGGTTGCTGTTGGCATGGTATGTGTTTTTCTACCCTTTCATATACTTACCACGACTCCACTTGTGATTTTTTTTCACTTTAGAAGGGATTGAAAGCAATATATGTTCACTGGAAACTGCACTTCCAATTTTGATCTTCCTGGGTTAGTGATATGTGATTCAATATGTTCTCACGGTGCTGGAGCAGCAGTGAGCCACAGAGCCGCCACGTGAACTGAAAACCATCAGGCTTCCAGCTGTAGGTTACTAGCGAGTGTATTTTTAACTTGGGATATTCTGTTTTTAAAATGCATTCATTGAGGCTTAATCCCAACATAAGCCATCCTTTATGGTTTTATTTTATATTAACTTATATTATCTTTATTATTAACTTTATATTGACTTTTATATTAACTAATATTTACTAATGTGTTTTAATCTCTTTAATGATTTTTTTCAAGTCTTCTAATTTTTATTTCTCTTTAATGATTTGGGACTATAATATAAATTATAGCTTCAGAAAATAAGTTTGTGATTTTTTTTTTTGGCGGGGGGTGGTTTTCAAGGTAGAGTCTTACGCTGGCCCAGGCTGACCTAGAATTCACTATGGAGTCTCAGGGTGGCCTCGAAGTCATGGCACTCCTCCTACCTCTGCCTCCCGAGTGCTGGGATTAAAGGTGTGCACCACTGCTCCCAACCCTAATTTGTGATTTCTTTAGAAATATTCCCCCTACAAAATTCTTTCCCTTCCTTCTTTTTATATATTAATGGTAAAAATATTATATTAGGGCTGGAGAGATGGCTTGGTGGTTTAGTGTTTGCCTGTGAAGCCTAAGGACCCTGGTTCAAGGCTTGATTCCCAAGGACCCATGTTAGCCAGATGCACAAGGGGGCGCACGCATCTAGAGTTTGTTTGCAGTGGGTGGAGGCCCTGGCGTGCCCATTCTCTATCTGCCTCTTTCTATGTCACTTTCAAATAAATAAATAAAATTTTTAAAAAATTATATTAAAACTGTTAACATTTTGACTTTGTTATCTTATATCTATTAAAAAATAGTAAAAGAGAGCAAGTACATATTTAAACTTGTAAGGTTCATATGTAACCTTATTTATAATTTCTGATTTTTTACATGAAGATTTGAGTTACTATCTGGTATAATTTTCTTGCTCCAATATAACCTTGCCATCATCCACCTGTGTGCTATTACTGCCAAAATACATTATTGCCTAACATTGCAGTTAAATAAGTCATCAACCACTTTTTAATTAGTTAAGAGCAAAAAAAATTACAATTACACTTTGATAAATACATAGTTACTTCGTAACTATGTGTTTACATTTACTGTCTAAGATTCCATTGTGTAACGGTGAGCACTGTGCACTCTGACATTGTCTAACATCACAAGCTAAAAAACTTAACTATAGCAATGGGTTTTTTGGTATATTTATTTTTTGTTGTTGTTGCTTTCTGTTTTGGTTTTCATCCAGGAGTATCTATTTCTCCATTTTTGTAAGATAATTCTGCTGCATATGTTTAGTTGGTAAGCTTTCTTTCTTTCTTTCTTTCTTTACTTTTTTTTTTTTGTTTGTTTGCTTCCCAGTGCATTGAGTATTCCTACCGTGTACTTACAAATTGCATTATTTTGTGGCTGGAGAAAAGGCTTAATGGTTAAGGCACTTGCCTGCAAAGCCTAAGGACCCATGGTTGACTCTTCAGCTCCCACATAAGCCAGACACACAAGGTGATGCAAGTGTGCAAGGTCACATGTGTACAAAGTGGCACACATGTCTGACGTTTGACTGCCATGGCTGAGGACGTGGTGTACCAGTTCTCTATCTATCTCACATTTTTTTAAAGGCCAGTCTGTTGGGCTTGCCTCAAAAAAAAAAAAAATTATTTTTTAAGTAAATTAAAAATCGCATTGTTTCTACTGAAAAGCTAGTTGTGAATCTTATGGAAATTCCTGTACATGATGTGGTTCTGTTGTTGTTACTGTTGTTTTTCTCTTGCTACTTTTAGAGTTTTCTCTTTTGTCATTGACTTTTAGTATTTTTAATATCATGTATCTGGGTATAGGTCTTTCTGTGAAAAAATAGTCATTTATCCTTCTGAGAGCTTATTTTCTTGAATTATGTTAAGGTTTTTCACCAAATTTGGGAAATTGTTAGCTATCATGTCTTTGAACATTTCTCTAGTCTTTCCTCTCTCCTTGAGGTACATGTATTACATATATGTTAGTGTGTCATATTTCTCTGTGGTTGTGCTCACTTTACATTTCTCTCTATTCATTAGAATGTGCAGTATCTATCAATAATATCTTCAAGTTTACTCATTTGTTGCAGTCCGGTTCACGTTGCTGGTAGAAATCACCCAACCAAGAGCAGCTTCTGGGAAAAAGAGGTTTATTTTGGCTTACAGGCTCAAAGGGAAGCTCCACAATGGCATGGGAAAACGATGGCATGAGCAGAGGGTCAACATCACCCCCTGGCCAACATAAGGTAGACGACAGCAACAGGAGGGTGTGCCAAAGACTGGCATGGGGAAACTGGCTATAAAGCCCATAAGCCCGCCCCCAACAATACACTCCCTCCAGGAGGTGTTAATTCCCAAATATCCATCAGCTGGGGACCTGGCATTCAGAACACCTAAGTTTATGGGGGACACCTGAATCAAACCAGCACATCATTCTTCTATCACTTCAAATCTACTCTTGAGCCCTTTGGTGAATTTTGTCATTTCATTTCATTACTTTCAACTCTAGAATTTCCATTTTCTTTGTTTTTTTCATAATTTTTGCCTTGATTTTTTAAATTATTTATTTATTTATTTATTTGAGAGAGAGAGAGAGAGAATGGATGCACCAGGCCCTCTGGCCACTGCAAAGAAACTCTAGATGGATGTGCCACCTTGTGCATCTGGCTTACATGGGTTGTGGGGAATCAAACCAGGGTCCTTTGGCTTTGCCAGCAAGTGCCTTAACCATGAAGCCATCTTTCCAGCCCTGCCTTAATATTTTTATGATAAAATATTAGCATGCCTTTCCCTAATGTTTTAAATATAATGTCTTAAGTTTTCTTTAGCATTTTGAATATCTTTATATTAACTGCATTGATATCTGCTAAGTCTGATATCTGGGACCCCTCAAGCATACTATCTCTTGTCTACTTGTCTACTGTCTTTTCTTTCTCCTGTGCATGGACCATACTTTGTTTCTTTTCATGCATTATAATGTGTTTAAATATTTGGACATTTTAGATAGCAACCCTGGATGCTGACCCTATTCACCCATTCCCAGAATGTATTCTGTTTTGTATCTGCTTAGCAGTGATCAAGATCAGTTTGGTGAAGACCATTCCCTGCCTGTTTGCCTCTAATGTCATTCCTTGAGATAAAGCCTTGGATTACATAACAATCTCACCTCCTCTAAACGGCATCATTTCTGGGTAGCTGCTTTTGATTGCCTCTTTCCCTGATCTTCACTAGGGTCCTGGCAGTCTGTTTTGTCATCATATACAGTTGTTGGCTTTAGCAAACTTTCAGTTGTTTGCTCCATTGCTTTTTGCTCTGCATGATACATTGCCACCACTTTCTAATCTGATTAAAGCCAGGCCATTTTGTAAGGGTAATCTTTGAGCTTGACCACCAACCCTGGAAGACTCTTACTAGCTGTCTCCTTGGTTACTAATGTCTCTATTAAACTTATAATTCACTGGCTATAGAGCTGTCAACCTCCTTTTCATTGCTTTCCATCAAAATACTCTTTTTAGTAACACTTAGGCTTAATATTTCCCTGCTCTGTTTTGAGTGAAGTCATCCTTGCTAGAGGAGCTACAGAGCCCTGTGTTCCTACACCCTAGTCAGCTTGTAAACAGAAAGCTCATGTCACTGTTCCAGAGCTGCTACAGGAACAGTAGTCTACTTTTCCTTTTAATATTTTTTTATTTACTTGCAAGCAGAGAGTGAGTACTGGTGCACCAGGACCCCTTCCCCCCTTCCCGCTACAGGTACTCACATGTGCAGGTATACATTTACTGGATTTGATGGAGGCCAAAGGACAGTCTTGGGTATCACTCATCTCAGGCACCATTAAGTTTATTTTACGTATTTATTCATTTGGAGACAGGGTCTCTCATTAGCTCAACAAATAGACTAGACTAGACTGACCACCAAGCCCCAGGATGGGGATTTTAAGCACATGCCACCAAACCTGACCTTTTTTACATTGGTTCTGAGTATTGAACTCAGTTCCTTGTGCTTGTAAGACAAGCATTGTACTGGCTGAGCCATTCTTCCCAGCACCTATCAACATATTTTAATGTCCTTTGATTTCCATTATTATCATCATCATCATTATTGTTAGTGAAATATTGTATTTACTTATTAGAGAGAAAGGGAGGGAGAGAATGAGCATGTCAGGGCCTCCAGCCACTGCAAATGAACTCTAGACACACGCAACACCTTGTGCACCTGGCTTATGTAGGTACTAGGGAATCGAACCTGGGACCTTAGACTTCACAGGAAAGGGCTTTCACCATTAAACCATCTCTCCATTATTATTGATATGTCAGGTATTTAGGTATCGTAATTGTGTTCCTTTCACAGTCCCCCCCCCCCCTGTGTGGCTGTTTTAAAGATGTTATCTTTATCTTCTGTATTCCAGTTTGGGATTTATTTTTACTTTTCCTGCCTGGAACTCTCTGAGATCCCTGAATATATATTTTGAGGGGTTTGTTTGTTTGGGGAGATTTGGTATTGTTTTTTCTTTTTACTGTTGGTTCTGCTTAGGGGGTTATTTTGGTCTTTTATCAGTTATATAAAGTTCTCACTCAGTTTTTCTTGTATTGCCTTTTTCCCATTCTTTTTCTCTCCTCAGGAACTTCAACTAGACATTGTTAGACCTACTCCAGATCACTTATCATCTCATACTTTCTTTTTCAGCTACATATAATATCCACAAATCTGTGTCCCAGCTCAAAAACCTTCCAACTGTAAAGCCAAGAAATTACTAACTTTGTCATGCACAGTTAAGACTTAAAGGTTTTTTTAAGCCACATGAATATAAATTTTAAAACTACATGCTGAAGTTTGACTAAGACAGCATAAGGTCTGAAATTACCTTAAAATACACTGATACAAAGGAAGAAGGTTAGTTCTTGAGCATTCTAGAATCTGGATGTGTTTATAGGATTTTGCTTGTTGTTTCTACTTCTGATTATGTTTATCATAATATGAGAGAATGAAAAGTGATGATTTGATTATATATATTATATTGACAATTAAAAATATAATGCAAGTGTCAGAAATCAGTGGCTATGCATGAATGGAAATTTGAAAAGGTAAGACATCTCTTTCTCAAGAATTTTATTTGGCCTCATCCAGTAAGGTGTGTACTAGGAACAATGCTGTGTGGTCTGTGAAGGCAATCCCAGCTACCTAAAGGATAGGTGCCACTCCTGGGAGTGGTCAGAGTCAGGTTTTGACTTTATCTTCATCCCCATAACCAAGAAAAATAATGTGCTTTTGAAGGCCAGGCAGTTGTAAAACCATACTTAAAATATTATTTAAAGACATCATAAGTGCAAAAGAGAACCACTTTGGAAAATTACTTCAGGGGCCTAGAAAGATGGATCATTGACTAAAGGCATTTTCTTGCAAAGCCTACTGGACTGGGTTCAATTCCCCAGTAGCCACATAAAGGCAGATGCAGAAAGTGGCGCATGAATCTGGATTTTGTATGTACTGGCAGCCCACCACCCAGTGCCCATACTCATATTCTCTCTTATTGTCTACCTATACATCTCCCAAATAAATTGTTTTTTAATTTTTTTTTGATTTTTCGAGGTAGGGTCTCACTCTAGCCCAGGCTGACCTGGAATTAACTATGTAGTCTCAGGTTGGCCTCGAACTCATGGCGATCCTCCTACCTCTGCCTCCTGAGTGCTGGGATTAAAGGCGTGCGCCACCACGCCTGACAATTATTTTAAATTTTAAATAAAAGTGCTGTAGAAATGATTCTGGGAAAGGGTTTGGAAAGCTACTAAGCCACTTTAGAAAACATAGGGCAGTTCCTTAAAATATTAAAAAGAGATGCCTCACATGACCTAGTCATTTCAAACCTAGGCATATACTCAAGAAAATTAAAACCTATTTCTACATAAAACCTTGAAGCTTAATGTTCACAGTATTCCTGCTCATATTAGCCCCAAAGCAGAAACAACCCAAAGATCCACAGTTGATGACAACATACATAAAATATATTATCCATAGAATGGGATATTGTTATTCACCAATGAAAGGAAGTTCTAACACATGTCACAATGTGGTTGAACTTTGAAAACACTGAGCTAAGTGAAAATAAGCTAGTCATAAGATTTAACATTTTCTTATTCATTTATGTCAAATATTCAGACACATGACTTTACAAGTTGAAAGGGAAGGGGGAAGAGAAAGTGCAAATAGGTATACATTTCTTACAGGTAATGGAAAATGCTCTGAAATTAGCTAATAGTGAAGGTGGTACAACTCAAAGTACACTAAAAACCACTGAATTAAAAATTTGTAAAGGAGGGTTGGAGATGGCTTAGCAATGAAGATGGTTGCCTGCAAAGCTAAAAAACACAGGTTCAATTCCCCAGGACCCAGGTGTGCCAGGTGCACAAGGTAGCACACACATCTGGAGTTCATTAGCAGCTGCTGGAGGCCTGGCATACCCATTCTCATTCTTTCTCTCCCTCTAATAAAAAAAAATTTTTTTTAATGTAAAGGGCTAGATTTTGTGATGTGAATTGCATACCAAAGCTGATGTTTGAGAGTAGAGGCATTTTAGAAAAGAGGAGGAGAATCTGGTTTGTACTGAAATGCACTCGTCCCATATCACCCTTCTCTCAACACTAACTAGGTCCCAGAGTTTCTGTCAAACTTAGAAGATGTGTGGTGGTGGTGGTAGTTTCTTCAAAAAAAAATGCCATCTGAAGCTGAAATTAAAACAAAGCTAAGAAAAGACTGTTTACTCCCTCAACTTGACCCATGTTCAAGTAATATTTCAGATTGTCCTGTGGCTGACTAGTGGAGGGTCAGCTAGAATTGCATGCCTTTCACTCATACATGCCCCCCCACACACACACACACACTAACCAGTAGTGAGCATCTTCAGGGGACTGGCGGAACAGAGCCATGATTTTTCAGTGTTTGTGCAGTGGTGGGGTCAAACCTAGGCTCTTGTTGAGAGGGGCTAACCACCCACCACTGAGCAGGCTACACCCTCAGCCACTGAAATATCAAATTGCCAGAACGATCACAAGTATAATCTTCTTTGTATGTGGTGTATGTGTGTGTGCTCACGTGTGAATGCAGATATGTGCGTGCCACAGCATGCATGTGCAAGTCACAGGATAACCTTGGGTGTCAGTCCCCACCTTGCACCACGTTCTGAGGCAGGATCTTCCTGTTGCTCACCACTGCACCTTGCCAGGCTGAGTGGCTCAAGAGCTTCTGTGGATTCTCTTGCCTCCCATCTTGCCTTGGGAGTCCTAGGGTTATAGAGGCTCTATATGGGGTCTGCAGAACCAGACTCAAGTGCTCATGCTTGTGTGGTAAGTGCTTTATCCATTCAGTCATGTCCCCAGTTTTTATGGTGAAAATCTAAAGACGGGTTTCAGATCTGCAATATTTAAGAAATACCTTGGTCAGCTATGGTGACAGCAGGTTCTTTTCATGTGGGTCGATGCCCACTCATCCTGTGCTTTCTCTCCTTTTTCTTTTCCAGTAGCTGCTTCAACCCCCAATTCTACTGCTGGTGCAGCCATGAATTCCTTGACCTCTCTTGGGACTCTGCAAGGATTAGCTGGAGCCACTGTTGGACTGAATAATATTAATGCACTAGCAGGTACCATAAATAGTGAGTATTTGCTGCTCTGGTGGACAGCCTTCCCTCAAATTCTCCAGAAAATGATCAGCCAGAATTGACCTAAAAAGGATATGAAACGGGGAGAACTAAAACTTGGGATGGAGCAGCACATGCTTTTAATAGGCAAAAGCTTTCCACATCTCAAAATCTACCCAACCATTTACCATGACTGTGTAGTGTGAGTCCTCCCCCATAGATATCTGTGGTTGGCAAATAGGTTCAGGTTTCAAGGAGTTTGGTTTGATTTTGGTTTTCCTCAGTCCTGCTGTGAGACTAATTGCTGTAACAGGAAAGTTAGCAGAGTGGAAGTTGGGAAGCATGCATCCAGCTCTGCTGCGGGTCTTCTGCAGGAGCTCAGGCAAATCTCAGCTTCCTTTGCCGGCTTCCATCTCCATTGGAAAATTGACAGTCCTGGATCAGCTTGAAATATCCAAAGATTCTAGACAGCTTCATGTGTTGGTGGGAAACAAAGCCTCATAGAACAGGAAATGGAACTTGGGGGGTAAGGAGAAGGCAGCACAACTAGAAAGACCATCATTTGGAATCCTTATTAACACCTGTGGGTCCTTATGACTGTGAAAAGGGACTTCAGTTTACTGCGGCAGGTAACAGAGATTTCTGCAAATAGTGTACCAAATTACACTTGATCCTGAAGCCCAAGCGCTCACTAACTCTAGGATCTGTCCCATACAGCCAAACTGTTCCTGTCATCTTAGTGACATGTGATAAATAGTACAGAGGAGCTGAGAGTAAGTCCTGTTTTAGGCATATGCTTGATGTGGGCTTCTGCACTGGGGAAACTTACCCTTAGCCCACAGGCAGGACACTGAGTTTGCCTGTCTGTCCATTCAGTCACCCTGGCTGCCTCAGAGTAGCCAAGTCCAGGAGGTCCACAGAAGCCTTAATGGGCGATTGAGCTATCAAAATTTAAAGTGAGCATACTAGTAGTTATACTTTAAAACTTACAGTAATGCTTTGCAGTTTATTTGGTTTAAAATGGTCTAAACCATATCCATGTCAATAATAACTGATAAGAAAGCAAATCATATTTTAAGAAGAAAATTTTCAGATTTTATTATGTCCTTTTACTCAGATGGTCCAGGAAGACCAAACAAAAACCTGAGTTTTATCTGACAATAAAGAAAACCTGCTTTCCTTCCAAATGTGATGACTCTTGATTAGCACGTAGTACATGACCTGGTAACCATGTGACAGCCAGAATGTTTATTCCAGTTAAAACTGCCTCTAGCTTTTACATTTTCCAGCAGCCACCCAGGAACCTCATGGCCTTGATTCCTGTTTCTGGTACAGTTCCTCTCTCTGACCTTGTCCTGCAGAAGCGCCAGCCCCCTTGCCTTCCACTAGGTTGAGGATACGTGTGCTTGCACACAATACCTCATGCTGCTTCTCTTGCCCCAGGACCTAGTTCCCCTCAAACAAGGACTTTGATTTGATCGCCTGCCTGTCCTTGGTCTGCAGAGTAACAGGCCAGTGGGAATGGTTGTCCTCCTCAGCACGTGCTCATGACTGCTGTGTGTGTCCTGTCTGTGTCCTGCTCCTCTTCACTCTACTCTGGTGTGTGTTGCTGGGCTTTTCCCATCTTTGTTATGAGGACCTAAGGGGGACTTTAGTGAATGGCAGAGAAACCACAGGTAGTGTTTGTGTGGGGTCTTGTGTTACACAAAGTTTGCTCTGGCAAGGACAAGATTAAATTTTTTTTCTTTAATTCTTTGCCATTGGGTTAACAAAAGTATGTATGCTTTGTGAGAAATTAAGTCATAATGTTTCTATTTTCATGTACTCCTACCAACCAGTTATTGTGATCCAGAAAAAAATATTTAATTAAACAAAAAACTATGCACAGATGGAAATACATTCCTTCTCACTTGATGTGTTACAAGTAGAGAGCTATTTTCAATCTCAGCATGTTCTTAGAGCTAATCTATGCTACCTATCTGAGAATAAATACAAAAGGAAACTCTTCTCGCATGAAATATTCTCTCAGATCATTCTCCTTCAGCAGAGATCCTGATGCTGCCTGTTTGGGATGGTTCTCTCAAGGTAATCTAGAAACGGTTACCTGGAGACTCAGCTTCTAAACTATTTGGCGACAGCATTCATGTTGCTTGTTTCCTCCCCCAGCGTGTCGCAAGAGCCATTCCACTGTTCCCATATTGGGAATGTGCTGGTGTTTTAATAAAACCAGCTGCTTTGTTTGGGCAAAGCAGCCAAGAAGTAGGTAGGTAGTGGATTCACTGTAGCCTGGATTTGATCCTCTTCCCTGCCAGAAGGCAGACCCTTCTCTGAAAGGAGTTGAGGTTAGAAGTATCTAAGTAAACTCTCTGATATCCTTTTCCTTCCACTGAGACAGTAGTGCTCCTAAAGATAAGCAGGAATCAACACGATCAGAGGGAACATGGATAATTGAGGGCTTTTGGGTCTGGATTCTCTGAGGAGTCCTTGGATATGTCATCAACATCTGAACTAAGTCAAAGAAAGTGGTATATGCAGATATGTCCGTGCGAGGGCCTGGTCCCTGCTCAAGGCTCTTCACCCTGACTTCAGTGGCACTCTTACCTTACTGTACCTTGTTATCATATAATTCTCCCACATGGCTTACCATACAGTGCTCAAAACATCAGCTCTAATCAGCAAGACATCTGGTAAAGGTTTTTAACACCTTATTGTAGCTTGTCACTATTTACATTGTCAAATAATTGTTTAATCTGTATACTGTAAATGCTAAAGATGAATGTAGTTAGGCATGTACCTAATACACCCAACAACACACACATTTGTGATGTGAACACAGGCATACATGAAAGTGCCACTAACTACATGCATACTCATTTTACACAGGTGTTCATTTACTGGCAGGCTATCCCTCATCTGGGCAAAGGAAAATTTACCTCAGTCAGTAGGTTACCAGTCTGTGAGAACATGCTAATACATACTTTTACTGTCTTCTTTTATTTGATACAAGATCTAGCACAGTGTGTTGCAAATAGTGCTGAAAAGCAGACTCTCCCTTTACTGGGGCTCATCTTCATAGGTATGTCTGTCTCTGTCGCTTTAACAGACCTACTTAGTAATGCCACAACTCCTTGATCTCTGCCAGTTGAAGACTTCTAAAGAATAAAGAACTTAGTAGTCAAGCTATACACCAACTATACTGCCAGACCAGCTTCCCCAGTCCTCCTTGCAGAGGTTTGCCACACCCATCATTGTCATGCAGCTGCCCTCATCCAAAAAGCTTGCATGAGAATCTAAAGGAAGGAAATGATTGATCCATTTTGGCCTTAAAGGCCTTATTCTTTGAAAGCATTTTATCCCACAATGTTTTTAAACGTCTGCTTTGATGTCCAACGCTTTTAGTGCTAATCAGATACCAACAAGTATTATCTCTGATACACTGGCTTATAACATGGACAAGCTTCAAGGAATCCACAGGAATTAACTGCAAAAGCTGGAGTCCTCTTCTGATTTTTTTTCCCCAATTCACCAGTCATCCTTCGCCTGCTCCGCCCCCTCATCCAAGAGGCTTCCATGCACACCTGAAACCACACACCTTAGGGCAGAGTGGCAAAACCTCTTACACAAGAATTGAATTCCTAGGGGACTGAGTCCACAACTTGATGGTCTGTAACCCTAGCACCTGTCATGGAACTAAAAGAGCCATTCAGAGGTGCCTAGACCCTTCCCAAGTCATTTGGCACACTCATCCCACTCTCTAGAAAAAAAAAAAAGAAAATGGAGTTTTCTTTCCATCATACAAATTCTGGAAAGTGATGAAATAAAACCAAAAGAGGAAAAGAGAAATTATTACCCAGCCCTTTGTCAGCCATAATAATATGAGAAATGGATGGAAAGAGGTAAATGTGATTAGTTGCTGTTTGAGGATTTTTGAAGAGTCATTAGGAGGATGGAGGAGCCATAAGCTCTTTAACAGTACTTATTTGCACAAGCAGGAGAACAGAACTAGACTTCACAGTAGTAAGGACCTCGGCCAGCACCTGTCTGCTCACTTTGTGCTGCTGGATTTCCCTTTCTCCAAGGGCTGCAGTCTCAACCCTTCAAATTGCCTTTCTGCCTCCCCATCTTCTATGAAGACAACGTATATTGTACCACTCTCCAAAGCCAAAGTTGTCTTCTCAAGCCCCACAGTGATCATCCAAAACCTGAGTCTTTTATTGCTCAGTCATGGCCTAACTCATGTCTTCATATTGCTCAAAAGCAGAAGCACATGCGACATAAGTAGGACATTTCCTGTAGGTGGCAAGCAAGACCACTGACGGGAGTTTGGGGTGCTTCTGCTGTGTGACTTCTCTGTATACTTTGCACGCATCCTTGGCTGACCTCTATTTTCATTAAATATCTTGGCAAGTTTTTTCTCTCAGTCATATTTTCTATTGTAGTATTTATAATTGCTAATCTTAATCCTATCAAGATTATCATTGTTTACAGTAAGTACTTCTCAAAATCAGATCTTTAAAAAAAACTTTTCATCATAAAAGGCACTAAAGACAATTACGTTCTCACCTCTTCCATTTCTGGAGTTCATCTGAAAGTTAACACTCTATGAAACATTGCATGTTTTGATTTAGTATTCAAGGAAAATGAAACACAAATATCCAGGCCATTTTACGTCTGGAGGGAGACACAGTCAGCAACTAGAATAGAGCAGCTTTCATACAGGCACAAAAATCACAAGAGTAGCTGGTCAATGTCCACTTCCTAGCAGCTGATGGCCAGGATCTAGCTTCTAGACACTAGTGCTTCAGTCACCTGGGAAACGTGACACACAGCTCTTTTATCACACAGACACTACTGAATGACCTATGAGTGTGTACACCTTTGTTACACAGCTCTTGCATTTCCCAGACACTACTTTGAGTGTGTACAGTTCAGATCGGCAGCTCTTTCACCAACCAGACACTAGCTACCTGTAAGCATGTACATCTTTGATACACAGCTCCTTCCTTTCCCAGACATTAGTTACCCGTGAGTGTGTGAAGTTACAGGAAGGGTCCAGCTTGATTCTAAGTCAGCTGGACTATGATTTTACTCCTGAGATCCTGACCCCTCATGGCATCCTTCAGCTTTTTAGAAAACCAGCTATTTGTGCTGCTGAATGACATGTAAGTCAGAACTTTTCTGCCTTGCCATTTCTTGCCATTCTGAAGAAGTTTTATTCTTGCTCCTCAACTCTCTAGGCCATCCTTAGCCCCTCCAGGAGCCTAGTAATGGATCTCACTATACAGATGGTGCTGGCATCGGCCACTGAGATTTTTTGTTGCTGTTGTTTTTAATTTAGTCATGTTTTTCTGATCTCTAAGAAGCAGAAGGTGTTTATTTGAAAAATATAACAATGGTACTTGCCAGTAGCACAGTGCATGGAATTATGGTGTTCTGTCTAACTGTAGGGCCTGAGTGAGTTTTCATCATTGACTTAAGAAGTGAGAGTTATCATTGCTTAGGTTTTTTTTTTCCCATTTCTTCATGTATATTGTTCTTGGTTTTTCTGTTGGTTTAATTGGTGTGCTAACTGCATGCATTTGCTGTTGTACTTGTGTCAAATGACTCTCTAACTTCCTTTGGAAAGCACTAATGAATAAGTGCTATTTCTCTTCTCTATTGTTGGGTTTTTTGTAAAGTTGCTCAAATGCTCTCAGGTATGGCGGCTCTGAATGGAGGACTTGGCGCCACAGGCTTGACGAATGGCACGGCTGGCACCATGGATGCTCTCACCCAGGCCTACTCAGGAATTCAGCAGTACGCGGCAGCTGCACTGCCCACTCTGTACAGCCAGAGCTTACTGCAACAGCAGAGCGCTGCAGGCAGCCAAAAGGAAGGTAGGTGCTTGCCTGCACCCCAGGGCAGGGCCAGCCACTTCATCACTGGTCTTCAGAGCACATTTAGAAGCTACGGATGTGAACCAAAATCATAAAGGAAAGCAGTTAATTTTTAATATGTGTGTCAAAAGAAACGTAGAAGGTGTAATCCATTTATTTATTCCAGTCTTATGTCCATCTTACATTTATCTTTTAAATGAAGCTCTCATTCCCCACCCCCCTGCCCCGGGTTTACAGGAAATAACTACTAGTTGCCGCCATCAGACATGTGACAGGAACCTCCCTGTGTGCAGTCAGCATGCACTCTCAAGGCTCTCCTCCCAGGGTCCCTGTGGCTGTTGCGGGTAGAGCATCTCTCTTCTGCACATCCCGAGGTTTGGCTGTGTGGCTGGTGATGAAATCCCTGGTTAGGACGGGTTTAGTTGGGAGTCTTCTGGAGAGGCAGGTGATGCATTACCTCACTTCTCTGTAGCAAGGTAGGATGAATTTCCAAGAACGTAGCATTAAGAACAAATTAAAATAAATTATTAAATGGTTAATTATGTAATGCAACTACGAAAGTTGCCCTTCTTTTTGGTTTTATTTTATTTTTGAAAATTGATCTAACTCCAAAATGTAGGCTGACCTTGAATTTTGGGCAGTCCTCCTGCCAGGCCTCCTAAGTGCTGGGATTACTGATGCATGCTACCATGTCATATTTTTCCTTATAATCTCCTCTTCACTATTTAAAGTCACTTTAAAAATCAGCTACTTGGGCTGACAAGATGGCTCAGTGGTTAAAGGTGCTTGCTTGCAAGGCCTGACAGTCTAGGTTCAATTCCCCACCCATGTAAAGTTAGATGCACAAAGTAGCTCATTTGTCTGAGGACTGTTTGCAGAGGCAGGAGGCTCTGACACACACATACTCACTCACTCTCTCAAAATAAATAATTTTTTTTAATCAGCAACATGCTATTTTCTTTCTGACTTGTTTAGAATATTGGAAAAGCTAGAACAGGAAAATTAATAAAAATTTTAAGTCTTTCCTTCCCCTCTCCTTTATTGTAACCCCAGTTATAAACTGACCTTGCCAAAAAATTAACTTAAAACATGGTATTTTGTAAGAAGTAGGATAGTTTTACTTTGTAATACTACAGAATTTTAAGTAAATACAATTTAAAAGATACCCATGAGTTTGAAAGCAATGGAAAAGGAATTTTTCTTTGATATGTAGTATAGCAGAACTCATTAAAAATGAAAAATAAGCCAGGTGTGATGGCATACACCTGTAATCTGAGCTAGCCTTCAGGAGGCTAAGGACAGAGCAAGGTCAGCCTCAGCTAAATAATGGATTTGAGGCCAGTTGTCTGTTCAAATAAAAAAAAACAGATGAAGCTGGGCATGGTGGTGCATGCCTTTAATCCCAGCACTTGGGATGCAGAGGTAGGAGAATCACCATGAGTTCCAGGCCACCCTGAGACTATATAGTGAATTCCAGGTCAGCCTAGAGTAAGACCCTTTTGGAAAACCAAAAAAAAAAACAGATGAAATATAACTTAAGTTTATTTGCATTTTCATTTCACCTTTGCTTTCACTGTCAGCTATAACTGCTATCTCAGATTATTTTAAACAGTGGCATCTGTTCAGATAACTGTGGTTTAGCAGACATAAGAAGGGGACCCTGCATCTCAACACCACAGATCTTCCCTAAACATGGGCTTTATTATTATTATTACTAGTCTGTTTTCATATGTCTATGTGACAAAGGCCATAGGAGAAAGGCTGTAAGATAATGATGTCCTTAGATAGAGACCACAAAGTGGCTTTCTAGAGCACGCTGGTCACCTCCCCGTTTTCCAGTATGACTGTACAACAAACTACAGATTGTATCACTTAGAACATCTGCCACAAAAGACACACAATCCATGATCTACAGATAAAGCTTAGACTTGGTAATAAAATTTCCTGACTTGCTTCACTCCAGTCCACTGCTATAAACTTCTTTGCTTTAACTCTTAGACATTTGTAAAATAAGTGAAAATAATGATTGCTAATTCTGATTTATTCTAACTACTCAGTAGTAGGGCTTAGGCCTTTTGATTTGTAGTGGTCGGTTTTAGGTTTGTTTTGTTGGGTTTTTCATCATCTTTCACCTTTTCTTACCTCTCTTCTGTTCATCTTCTCACCAATTACGGTAGCTCAAGAAATATTATCCATCTACTATTTGCTTAGGTAAAGTGCAGTTCAAAGGCAAATCATACCATGGGAAGAAAACAATTCCAATAACAGATTTTTATATTTTCAATCCACAGTTGTCTTCTGGTGTTAAAAAAAAAAAAAAAACCTGAAAGGCATGCGCATGGAAGTAGGAGTGTGGACCCTGGTGCGTCCACCCACCCCCACACGCACAAGGAAACAAACCTGTCAAGCTTTGTAAAGGAATGGTTTAAGGCGTTATCCTAACACCCACACATATGGGTGTTATAATCTTTTAAATGAAGCTCTCATTTAAAAGATTAAATGTGGGAAAGCCAGTCACCTTCTAGCTCTTCCTAAGCATTCTACGGTCACCATTTCTTTAATTACAGGAGGCAAATAGTAGTTAGGGGCACTGGTAATCTGGTTCAGCTTTTTTTGAGCAGACAACCCTGCCCTCCCCCCCCCCGCCCCCACACACACAAACACACGGTTCCCAGAGGTTTGTGCTATATCAGTTGCCCTGTGAAAAATACATAATATAAACACCAAACCAGTGGGAACTAGCAGTATAGCATAGCAACTCTTGGTTAAAGGGACATGTGATAGGAAAAGGTGCACTAAAGGGTAAGTTGTGGGCAAATTGATTACTTTTGGAGACAGACAGAAGAAATCTTCAAAAGGTGTGTGAGTGTGTACGTGTGTTGACATTTTGTTGTTTTGGTATCAGGTGCCTCAGTTACATATCTTTTTTTCATTTTAATGTTAAAAAATTGAGATGATTGAAAACCAAAACTGTTTCTTGTGATGGACATGAGAGGGAAGCGTGAAGACGCTGTGGGTAATTGTTGCTGGGAAAGAGAAACGAAGTAGAAACCGCCGTCTGTGCGCAGCTGCTCGTGCTCTCCTTTCTAGCCTGGACTCGCGCTGGGACAGCGAGGGTGTCGAGGCGTAGCATGCCCTGTCCTGTACCTGAAACCGCTGCTTTGTCCTCAGGCTTCCGTCGTAGAGCTGTTCCTCACAGTGCAGACCGCTGCTACTCTTCTTGGGGCATTTGAATCTTTTCTTTAGAAGGAACGTAAATGTAGTGGTTCATGTTTGACCATTACCCAAAGAACACATATGGTCCAGTAGCACTCACATGACCCATTTTCCAGGACTATGGCTTTTGCATCTATTCATTTTAAAACCAGAAAACATTTTAAGATTTGAGTAAGTTATAGTTTTTCCCTTTAAAATACAGGCTGATTCCCTTGCATTGGACTGTAGAGACATATCCATAAAATTTGTGAGGAATGTAAAAAGTTAATACTCACAAAGACCTATTTTTAAATAAGAAAGAAATAACTGCATATCTGGCATTAGTAGTTTGCCTCAAGAAGTCTCTTAAGAATATGTCCATTATCAGAACAGTTTGACAATTTATTTTATGGAGGCAAGAGAAGAAACTTAATTGGATACTTCTTTGTAAAAATAAATGGATAAATACATATCAGCAGAGTTTTTATTTTTTCTTCAACCCACATTCCCCTTATCTAAGGAGTCCACTTCAGCCTGCTCCCTGGAACTGCACACTGGACAAGCAGGCTTAGCTCCCTTACCCAGAGAGCCAGAAGTCACCTCACAGGTTCTGTGAGCTACCTTTCTTCCCAGTAGCCAAGGAACATGCAACCTTTATTCTTTTTCCATCCAGCTTATTTGGGTTCCCTTCCTTTCCACTCTTTTGACTTCCATGGGTGGAGGGTTCAGTATGTAAAAGGGGGAGGAGCTAACCCTTCCAGGCAAGACAGCAGCAGAGATCTTCCCAATGCTGCTGTGGTGTGTTGCTTACTGGAAATGAATGGATAAAATGGAAGAGCTTGGCTGGCCTTGTCTTGGAGACTAATGCCCAGTGGTATATGCCTATTGAAGCTGTAAGACTTTAGACTACCTGTTTTCCTCACTGTTGACTCATTGCCAGTCTTTTCTAATAAACATGATTATTTGACTGTCTTCAGAAATTTGACAAATCAAAATTGGCTGGCTAATCAGACAATCTGAGCAGCTTTACTGCTATATTCACTATCCTAAATTGTTACAATTCACTTTGAATGCAAAAAAGCATGTTCTATTATTTAAGAAAGTCTACACTTAAGACAAAATATGACTACCCAAGAGTAACTCATGCCTATACTGTCTGACCCTGTTCTAACCCTACTCTCACCTTTACAACCCCATGAAGACGAGAGGCAGATGTGTGCTAATGCAGTGAGCACAAGTGGCCCAAAGAGGCAGCTCTGTGAAAGGTAGTTACAGAGCCCAAAGGACGAGCGCTCCCTGCAGAGATGAGCGAGCTGGCATTTGGCATGTGTCCATCTGCTGCTTCCTTTCCAGAGAAAGCCAAGTGGTTAGCCTGTGTGTTGTTGAAATACTGCCAGGAAGAGGCTTTGGGGACTAAGACTTGGGGGATACCTTACTCTGATTTTTTCTTCTTCTTTAGGTCCAGAGGGGGCAAACCTCTTTATTTACCACCTTCCACAAGAGTTTGGAGACCAGGACATACTGCAGATGTTCATGCCTTTTGGAAATGTTATCTCTGCTAAAGTCTTCATTGACAAACAGACCAATCTGAGCAAGTGCTTTGGTATGCAAAGAGACCTAGCCGAATATTGCAGGTTTCCCAGGCAAGAGTCAGGGTAGAGCCTCCCTGTTTGGTAGTGGCTGCTGATTTTCTGGATGCATGTAAACAGATTTTTGGGAAAGGGCTATGTAGAAGAAAAAAAAAAAAAAGATTGGGGAATTCCCTTAAGTAATAATGTTCTGCATGGTAGTCTTCAGGTATTTTCCTATGTAATCTAATCATCTTTCTTCATAGAGCAGTATCTGTTACTTCAAGCCCTACAGATGGAACCAGGAACTCTTATTAGGTAGAAAACAGACTGTAGGTTTATCTACACTGATTGCAAAATGGCACTGCAAACTCTTTGCCACAAACTCCTCACCCCTGTGGAGTGACCTGTACTGGACGTTTGTTTGGTACATGGACATGCATGGACTTCAGCAAACACAAATCCATTCATAAGCAAGGGTGTGTTCAAGTTGCTGCCACATTGCAAGTCCATGGATTCAGGACTAACAGATGACATCACACAGTGACAAAATAATGCATTATAAAGAGACAGAACTGAGGATTTTAAGATTGGTAGGGGATGTGTGGGTGAGTACAGAGCATAGGAATGTGTAGACTAAAGAACCAGTGCTCGAGCAGCCACCACTTATTCCCTCCTCCGGCTTCTACGAGCCCACCTCCTGCGGAGTTTTGTTTGTTTGTTTTGGGTTTTTTTTTCTTTTTTCCCCAACATGGAAAACACAGATATTTTTACACCTTCCTTCTTTGCATTTCAAACCCTAAGTAGTTTAGAGGCCAGGGTGTTCTGAGCATATCTCACTTGTTTAGCCCAGTCTGAGTTAGAACATTTTGCTTCAGTTACTCCTACAATTTAGAAAGTCATGTTGGTAGCAGATAGTAACATTCATATGAAATAAAACAGGGCCAGGAACAACATGTAGAATTGTATGTTGTGTGTGTGTGTGTGTGTGTGTGTGTGTGTGCGCGCGCGCACGCGTGTGTAAGATCTGAGCTTTGGATGTTAGAGGAGTTAGTGTGTCAACCATCTCCAGTTGCTGTTGTTACCCAAGTGGAAAGGCTGACAGCCAGAATCCAGATGCTACAGTGGGAACTATAGGACCCCTTTGTAATGATGGGAGTGAGATCGGAGTTGTCACATAGGGTGTGTGTAAACGTGCATGTGAGCTCACCTTTGGAAGAATCCTTGTACAAAGTTCTCGGACCTATTTTCGCAGCTGAACAATTATTCCAAGTTTTTGATTTGAGAAAATATTACCTTGAAAAGAAATTGTAAATCTACAAACCAACCAATATGTTCATAATAATGCAATTTTGTAATTGTGAAAATCAGCAAATACTGAGTACTCAGAGCCGTGTTTTCAATTATTAAAAGCCTTGCTTCCCAGGTTTCTCAGCACACACTTATGATACCCAGTTTGTTGGATTGCTAGTCATAAGAGGACAACCCACCCTTTCACCCATCTCACTCTTGACCCATTTCCATGCTTTAATCATCTTACTACTTTTGTCCAAGACCCCAAGGGAAAGGAGAAATAGTGTCAGAGTGAGCATCGTGGATTCAAGATCACTTTCAATAACAATATAAACAACCATTTTTGAAATACAGCTTGCCTGTGAAAAGCTTTTCTGCCAGGTGCCCATTTTTATCAGCTGAGAACTCTGCTCAAAGTATATTTATGTCCTGTTCTCTTTAGCATTAGACCTTGATAGCAGATGGAGATACTGAGTTTAGAAGCTTCTGAAAAGCTGATGTCCAAATGTGAAAAATAAATCTATATGATGGCTTCCTTTCATAACTAAGTCATTAGAAAGTATCTAACCTTGCCACTTGCCACAGTATTAATACCAAAGCTTGCATGTACTCCTTCCTTGGCCTCAGCCTCACTGTTAGAACAGGCTATATAATGGGAATCCCCCTCTTTCTGGGTCTGTGCTGAGCATCCTTCATTCCTTGTCCGAAGCACGCCCTCCCTGGTTTTTGGTTGTGGTTTCTTTCTGCAGAGTAGGTGTGATCTGGGAATGTGTTGAGATGATTGCTATGCCCTGAGCCAAAAGGAAACACTCCACCTTTCCCTGCGTTTTTATGAGTACTAACTAAAAATGTTAAGAAGTTAGTATATGTTATTCTAATTCAATTAATTCACTCGCTGATTGACTCGTCCCATAGCTGTCTGGGCTTGAGCTCATGAATGAATGTGCCTCTGAACTGGGATAAGAGAGAACCAAGGTCTTGGCAGGATAAACACTGTAACTAGGACTACCTTAAGTACCTCACCTCTATAAGCCATGCTTGCTTGGACATGGGAACCCTGGAATATTCAGACCACTGCTTAAATGAGCAGTGGTATTCACTGTTGGGAAAACCTTTCAGAAGACTCTTAAGGGGATTTAAAACAAACAGGTATAACTTGAAAGAACTAAAGAAAGAGACTAAATTCACTAGAGCAACTGAGTTTTAGTGTGGGGGAAGGTTTTGTCTTACATTCATAATTACCAGTCCAACTAGCTTTTTCATTACTTCTCCAAAGCCATTCCCAGCGCTGTCCCTAAGACATGCTTGGTACCGTCATGGTATACAATAAACCTAGTAGAGCTCATCTGAGACCACCCCTCTTGCAGCTAGTGATGCTCTGACTCCTTCCTCCTTCCCTCTGCCTTTCCAGGTTTTGTTAGCTATGACAATCCAGTGTCTGCACAAGCTGCAATCCAGGCTATGAACGGCTTTCAGATCGGCATGAAACGCTTGAAGGTGCAGCTGAAGCGCTCCAAAAACGACAGCAAACCTTACTGACCCCCAGAGGCCCCTGCGCTCATTTTAGCTTCTTAGGGTAAGTCCCAAGAGCCAGCCTGCTCTCAGCGGAGAAGGCAGAGGAGGACCACATTGCCAACTTTACCAAGAGACAATTATTTTTACAACAAGGCCTCCATTTCCCCCACCCATCCCCCCACTCAGTTTGCCATCATTAAAACTTGGGCTACTTTGTTTCTATTGAGTGAATTCCTCCTCCAGCTGTGCCACTGTATTCTCCTTTGTTTTGCAATTTGAATCTCCTTTTTTTTTTTTTTTTTTGCTTTTTTAAAGAAAAACATATAAACAAATAAATGACACCTTGAGAATTTAAAAGGCAAACACATGCTGATGTGCAATTCTAACTCTGAAACCACTGGTGCCCCAAGAGCACTGCCTGGAGAGTTCGCCCTCCTTGTCCGCCGGCCCCTCTGGAGGCCTGGGCGGTTAGCGGTTAGCTAACGCAGTGATCTAGCCGAGGGAGAAGCCAGGAGAAGCACTCAAACACCACAAAACGTCTTTCCACTACATTGGTTTGTTTTAATAAGTAGAATTTTATTTTAGGGTTCAAAGAAACATGACATTTTATTGGTCAGATTATTACACTGGTCGTCTATTTTGTTATTGTTTTATTTTTGTTTTTAGAAAGGATTAATGTAAAAAAAGAGTTAAGAGATCTGTTTCTTAAAGCTACAGGGTTTAAAAATAAAATAAAAATGAGTGAAAATACTTGATGTTTCTTGAAAGATAAATTTAATAATAAATAAATACATAAATAATACATAAATAAAAAAGAAAGCCACAGGCCTGTAAATTTTATTTGTAAAAAAAGCATTTCTATTTTTATACAAAATTTTTACTGCCTCAGAAATAATGGAAGTTATTTATTGCCTATTGTTAACTTATTGGGTACCTAAAGAGCAGTTCTCTGTCTAGCTAGAACCTTCTTATGAAGTAGTCTCTAGAGCATTGTTCTAGGAATGGGCTTTTTTTCACTGTTGAACCCTAGACCTAAAGTTCATGCTTTACCCTCTCGTTGTTTGTATCTGTCTGATTACTTTGTTCGTAAGTTCCATTATCTAGTTTACAGTTCGATCGTCTTCCTTCCCCCATATGTCACCTGTGTTGACACTGGACCCTCTTCCTGTCCCTTTGCTACTCCTCGACCCCAAAGCACCTAGAATCCATCCCCTCACTCTCTCCAGATGGATTCTCTTGGGGTTTCATTGTGCTGTGGAAAAAGAGTGTAAGAAATGCAAATTATGGGAACGGCTCATAGACTCCCTGAAGACCTAAGATTTGCATTAGTTTTTCTCCTGCACCCTATAAGTGATTTTGTTGCTACTGCATAGATTCTGTGTAACTTTTACTCTTCCTTGTTTTTTCCCTAGACATCTTCATGCCCGTTAGCTCATCGTTTGCCTAGCATGTCCCTGTGGCGTCTCAAAAAAAAGTTTCATCGTCCCGTCATTGTTTCTGATGTCTTTCTGACCTCACATCATATTTGGTTCTCCTACTGACCTTTGATCTAGTTTGACCTTTGAAATTTGCATGTGACCTCATCTAGCTATGAATTCTGGGAAGTCAATGTGAAAAACATTGCTGCATTCATGCAAGACTGAAATTAGACAAATTATAGGGAAAAAAAACCTGTGGCAAAAATGTTTCTTTCTTATTTTTTTCTTTTCATAAAACAGACTTGAAAGTATTATACAGGGATTGGCATTCTTCCCGGTCACTGGTAACAATAGCAATATGTGTCCAGGGACACAGAATGTTGGTTTCTAACAGACTACTTCCAAAAACAGTTTGAGAAAAAAAAAAAAAAACTGTCTGATTTTAAGTCTCTAGAGGTCTGTAATAGTTTTTACATTTTTCAGGCAGTGTAAAGTTTTTTGATAAGGCCATTTTAGGTGGCTCACTTTCTCATTAAGATATATATATAGAACCACTTTTTGTAGATTAGTATAAGAAAAATATTTACCCTGTTTTGGGGCAAATGCTACCTATTTGTGTCACCTTTTGCTGAACTGATTCACAGTTAGACAATCCATGGTTTAATGCACATGAAATTACCTATATTTTATACTGTTTCAATGTACAGGAGAAAGGTTACTGTAAACTGTGTCACGTCGGTGCTTCTGTGAATTAAGTTGTGGTTTCATCATGAGTCTTATGGTCTTAATGTTCTTTGTTGATAAGACAAGTTTAGAATTGGTTTACTTAAAACAAAACAAAAAAAAGAATTTAAAAAAAAAAAAGGTGTTTGCTTAAAAAAAAATTTCATGTGAAGAAAAAAATAAAACCTATTCCAGAATAAGTTTTGTGTTGGCTTGTGAAGCATTGATGTCATTTTTTTTTTTATTGTGGACTATTTAGATGTGTTTGCGTTCAGC
Source organism: Jaculus jaculus (assembly GCF_020740685.1). Lineage (NCBI taxonomy): Eukaryota > Metazoa > Chordata > Mammalia > Rodentia > Dipodidae > Jaculus > Jaculus jaculus. Next base: position 69,152,235 of record NC_059116.1, on the reverse strand, counting down.
AAAATGTGATTTTTTTCTTTTAAAGAAAAAAAAGTGAAAATATATAGTGCCAAATTCCAAAGGTACTTCCTTCCTAGAGCTTCAGTGTGTTTCTTGTGAGAAGTAATTTGATAACATGGGTATTTTATTATGTGTTTTGTATAAATCCCTAATATTTAAAAAAAAAAAGGTTAAAAAGTTTGTTAACTTGCTATTCTGTGGTCTTGTTGCCTGAAATTGTTATTGTTTGTTACTTCTCTATGATGTTTTTTGTAAGACGTTGTATAAGTGCCCATGTCTCACTTTTGTAACCACTCTGCACATGAACGCTGTGAAGGCAAAACCTCACAATGTATTTTCTTCATGATATATGGAAACCTCTAAGGTGAGAAAGTCTTGAACTTTTAACCCTTTCTACCCAGAGCTATCTGAAATGTTGGTAACTTTTTTACGGTCATCATTTGAGTTTAGGGGTGTTGCTAAGTTGGACATTTTCCCCAAATATATCTTCTGAGTTCTTTATTTTTACCCTTTAATTGTGACCTCCCCTCAAAAAATCCACAAGATAAATTTGAAAGGGGAAAAACAACATTCTAGATGTTTTTTTCAATTCCATTTTTAATTTTGTTTTTGGTTATCTCGTGTCTTTTTTTTTTTTTTTTCATTCCTAATGTGCTACTGGAATTAGAATTCCTAATGTCCTATGCTCCCTCTTTACTTTAAATTAAGAAGTTTATTGGGTAAACAAACCATCTAAAGGGAAATGTGGGTAGATTCAGCCCCTTAATGAACCTTAAAAATGCTGTTTGCTTTTTGAGATCAGGTTTCACGGTATGTTCTAGTCTAGAATATTTTCATATACCTTGCAGTTTAATGACTTTTGTAGTGGGATAGTCTTTTGAGGAATTTTGTGTTGTTTCTTAAGTACTCTTGTTCAATCAGCCATGTGCTGGAGATTCTGTCTCCCCAGTGGACACCTCTGAGTAAGCAAAGTGTCCGCATTGAAAAGCCCACAGTCCTTACTCTGTCTTTGGTTTTCTACTTGTGTGTGTGCACGCGTGTGTTTTAACTGAACACATTTAAAGGGGACTGGCCATATCACCAGATTTCAGCTCAGTTCCTTACCAGTTAACCAGTTACCTAGCACCAGTACCTTGCTGCCACTTTTTAAAGTGCCATACTACTCTGACATTCTGTGAACAAACGTCATACCTACAGCCCCACCACACACTGCGGCCTCTGAAAACAGGCCCTGGAAGCTTCTTGGTCTCAGCTCCCTTTGCCGCCCACCCACCCTGTTTGGTCTAGTGTGTGTGGATGTGATAGCCCTGAGATGGAAAGGACTAGCCTCTAATGATGCAAAAAATAAATAAAGTTTCCTTCTTATAGCACATGCACTTCTAATGAAATGATTTGTATTATCCTCACACGTGTTTACTACTGCCGGGGCCTTCCTTCATCCTTCGAGGGCTATTTTGTACTTCCTGCAGTGCTCAGCTTAGTAACAAAAGTGATCACACATGTCTCATGTCTCTATTATACGGTGGTTGTAAATACAGACATAGAAGCATAAAAGAATACCAGTCGTACTTCATAGACCATGGCATTCAGAATCTATCCACTTATCAGTTACATAAGTCTAAAAATTTGTTTGTTTTTTTCTCTGAAGCAAACTGCCCTTTCTCTTCACTCACCTGCACGTCCTGTTCCTGCCCCTCAGAGAAACCTAAGTGCAGCTGACAGGAGGCTCCGCGCGGCACTTTTGTTGAGTGTTTGTGATTTTGTAGGCAACAAAGACAGTACATTTAGGGGGAATTTTTTTTTATTTTCTTTTTGCATGTATTATTGTTAGATAACCCTCCTCAGAGATAAACTGTCCTTTTATCTTTCAATATCAAAAGGAAAAAGCTGCAAGGGTGCAAAGGGCCTGTGCCAGAAAACAAAACACAGGGAAACTGCTCTTAAAAATGAAGTGTAGAAAATGTTATTTTAAAACTAGAGAATTGTGATAAAATGGCAGTCCTCAAAGGCGTAACAAGTTCATCTTTCTTTCACCATAGGGGTTATAGTTCTTTGGCTTGTGCTACTCTGGAATCATTTTACTGTTTCTGTTTTTATTATCTTAAGTGCTAATTAAAAAGAAATAAAATTTTAAAAAAACTGTAGTTTCATTACCTTTTAAATAATGTCATACAAAAAATGTATTTGTGTTTTTTGTGCTGTGAAAATTGTTGTTTGTAGATTAATAATATCATTTCGTTTAGAACTACAAAATAGTTTTTAAATATTGTCTGAGAAAAGCCAAAGTTAATGCAACCTAGTGGAAACTGTAAGACCATTTGAGTATTGTTTCTGTTTTATTGATGCATTTGGATTTTGTTGTTTGATGGAATTTGAGCCAAAAAAAAAAAAATGCAGGCTTTCCTATTTCTACAACTGATTGTACTTAATGCATTTTGTACCAGTGGAACTTTTTATACTGGAGATTAAAAAAAAATGGAAATTTTTGTGGCTTACTCTGGTGGGCCCCCTGACAATGACTGATTTCAAGTTTGATTTCTGGGTGATAGATAAGAAAGTTGCTTTTCTTTTGAGAATTAAAAAACTTTGGCTTGATTTCTTTTTTCCCTTTGCTTATATCTAGCATTAGAATTTTGTCTTAAATACAGCGGTAAGTTTCACTTTTTATTCTGTATTGTGCAGTTACACAATAAGATAATTAGATTTAGAAGTACTCGGTCACTTTAAGTGGATAAATGTATTAGTTAAACTTTAGAGGTTTGCTTTTTTGCTGTTTGTAGATCAGAGTTTTTTCTGATTCTTCTGTCCTCATTGTGAACATAACCGTGTAGTTGAAACAGTCAAACTTATTTTTGTAATGTATGTTATCGTGTGATGCGGTTTTTTGCTTCTGTCTCCAATATTAAACCATTTTCCTAATACTCGTTTCTCTCTCTGCGTGTTGTATTGTTGGCAGTCATTCTATGTTGGTGATGCATCTATACACCTCACTGTTTCACGTATGTTTTCTTTCTATATGTTGTGTACAAAGATACAGTCGATTCCACCTAAGTGAATATCTGATTTGGGGAAAGAGGAAACTGCACACCAGCCACCTCTGATTTATATACAGCCTACTCTGCCCAGTGCTTCTATGATTCACATAAATGCCTACTGGGCTGGACATGCCAAGAAGTTCTGTGGTCTTCTGACCACATGCGCTCACTTCGCCCCCCCCCCCATATACAGGCAGTCCCTGACAGTCACGCAATCAGCTGCTGCAACCTTAAGAAGAGAAGCAGCAGAGGCGGGGGTCTCCCCTGTCTGCCCCCAGGTCCAAAGGCACATCACTGAAGGCAAGCTCTTAGAAACAGACCACCCCTTCGAAAGAGGTGAGCTCTCAAGGAGGGAAAAACTAAACGTAGCCGCTCAGCGAAGACGTGAAAGCAGTGAACAGGTTTCTCTGTTGCCACCAATCAGTAGGTATGTACAGACAAGTAATTTATTTCTACAGGCTAATTACTTGGATCCAGGAGTAGCTTTGATTATTAAAACGAGCACACGTGGAAAGAAACACCCCAGTGCTCTCGTGGAGGCTCGGCAGAGCTCAGGCGGCAGAGCAGCTTCTCTTCCAGCCCGCGCTGCGCGTCCCAAGAGCGGCTCAATGCCACAGGTGCCACCTCCCTCCCGGCTGCACGCAGGAGTGCCCCGGGCTCCACTGCCACCGAACCCAGTCATCATAAACAGAATACTTTCCATCCACTCTGTATCTTAAGCCCCAGGCCTTCCTCACTCTGCTGCCCTGTTTCTCTGCTCAGGAATCTGACTGCTCTTAAAGTGCTCTTAAAAGATTCCATGGATGCTTGCTCCCTCGCCTTCTCACCCCTCCAACTTTTCAGTGCACAGGCTCTGTCCGCCTCAGGCCACCCAGCCCGTGGTGCCAGTGACATCTCCCCTGCAGGTGCTCCAGCCATCTACCCCCTGATTTCAGCTGTCCTTCAGGCCTCCAGATTGTTTTTCAGTCAAGTTGATAAAAGCAGGCCTAAGTGAGGTAGATGACAGGTGTTTCTCTCCTTAGGCCGGACACCTCAGTGGTAGTGACTTCCGCCCACTTCAGACCTACCCAAATGGGAGCTGATTTCTAGCAACACTTTTGCTTTAAATCTCATCATAGCCTGGTCAGTTTGCCTCTAAAAAGCCACTGTTTCCATTACTGGGGAGAGGTGGCTAAGCATGTTATTTCTTTTTCTTTCTCTTCTGTTGGTGAATGGGGGGGCATAAGGGAGGGAAGATTGGGGAAAAGGGGTGATCAAATTCCAAGATGCAAGTGTTTATTTTTGAAATACATAAGCAAACACAACCACCGCTCAGCACAAAGCACAATGTTTATGCTAAAGTAAAGGAAGGGAAGACAAAGCCAGTCTTCCAAAGAAGAGGAAAAGGCAAGTGCCTTTACGCACTTACAACTATAAAGTTGGTTGCTGCTTAAATTCATACCTATAATTTTGATTTTTATAAACTACATTGCACTGCAAGCAAGTTCTATCTATTTGCCATGCACAAGCCACCTTGGGACACCATGGACTGGTCAACATTTTCTGGCTAATGGAAATCACATGTGTGCCTGCCCAGCCCACAACAATTGAGTGTGATCCATGGGCTTGGACTCAGTTCACAGGCTAGGAAACACAGTGAACACAAACACGCTACGAATCGTTCCTGATAAGTGAATAAAACATTGTGGCCAAACAATCAGCATTATTCACTTATCAGGAATCGACTGTTCTGCTAACTCGCTGTTTTTGTTTCTCATTTCTGTTGTAGTTCACTATTTTTACTGTGTTCTGTTTTCTCCTCATGCTTCGGCAAAATCACTGAGAATAGTATCTTCATGTGACCATGAAACGTTTATATTGAGTGAAAATGGTATCTTAAACAAAATCTATGCACTTGCTATCAGGAACACAATACTGGATGTGTCTTATATATATTGAACTATATAGTACGCAGTTTCTTAAATAAAGCTTAAGAAAGGACTCGTGTGTAAATTTAATGTGATTATTTTTCAAAGCAGTGTTTCTAAGGGGTATTTTTGTTCTTTTAAGTCTTGGGTGACACAGGATATTTTTCATTAAAACTATATCACTGGCTTTATGACAATATTCAATAAATTGACTTTGGAAACAAAATGGAATTGGGGAAAGTTCTTCTGAATGCATTTTAGCAAGAGTTAAAATACCATTTTACTGGCCATCTCCAACCAGGTGCTGCAGAGGCTGAAAGCAGCGTCCCTTAATCTCCAAAGAGCACCAGGAAGCAGCAGTGTGCCCCAGCCTAGAAACCCCTTTCTGAATGTGACCTATTTAGGTTCAGAAGAAAGGGGACAAAAGACAAAGGCAGACCCAGACAGAGTATTGCTGGTTTGTGTCAATTCTTTGCCAAGTATGTGATATTAAAGCCACACCCTGCTGAAGGACAATGGCTGTTCTGTTCAGGACCACAAACTGAGAGACACAAGAGAAGGTATTTGATCATTCTGGATGAGACGGGCAATACTTCAAAGTGGTACGTGAGAGAGATAGACACCCATAATAGTCGTGAGGCTTAAATAGGAGGCCTGCTGCTTGGCCCTTTGAAAAGGTTTTTTCCAATTTCTCCTACAAGGCCTTAAATTTAAACAGAATGGCATCTTTTACTGGAGCTTCTGGCTTTGGGTGTTTTATGTTGGATTTTTCTTCCCTGCTGCTTGACTCTAAGAAAAACTAAATTTCCATTTGCAAAATGTCATGGACAGGGCTGAGGAAATCACTCTAGCAGTTAAGGCATTTGCCTGCAAAGCCTATGGACCCAGGTTTGATTCCCCAGGACCCACGTAAGCCAGATGCACAAGGGGGCACATGCATCTGGAGTTCATTTGCAGTGGCTGGAGGTGCTGGTGTACCCATTCCCTCTTTCTATCTGCCTCTTTCTCAAATAAATAAATATTTTTAAATGTCATGGACATCCTAACCATTTATAGGAAATTAAATCTTACTCAGATCCCAATAAGGGACAGAAAGAAAAATTTGGTCAGTAAATATCTACTGATAATCCCAAATTCTTCCATTCTCTGTATCCTCCTACCTCAAACTTCCAACTCATGAATTTGATACAACACCCCCTAAAAAATCAAAACTAGTGAAAGCGAGAGGTCAGGGGCAGAAGTAAATTGCCAAATCGGGGGGGGGGGGGAGGTTGGACAAATTACCCTTGCTGGTGCCATGCATCCTGGGTGGACTCCATGACACAGAAAAGCACTCATTTCGGGAGCTGGGTTGGGTGCAAAGAGTTGGCTGCACAGAGGCATCCTGGGAGACAGCTCTCCTGGCCTCGCCTCACCAGCCATGCACAGCTGGAAGGCACCGGCTTTCTAAACAGCATGCCCGAGACCACGGGCAGGAGGGCTCTGAGCCTCGTGGCTCAAGCATGAAAGCCAGCACAGTGTCCACGGTCTGCAGCCCTGAGTCACAGGCTCCCGGCACTGAGAAAGGTGGGGATGCTGGGAAGCCAGCTCAATGGCTGCGCTGCAGAGAATTAAGTCAGTGCTGTCTTCTAAGAGCTGCCTTGTGTGAATGCTGCGCTTCCTTTAACCTCCATGTGCTGGTCAGAAAAGCAGGTAGGCACCTGCCTGCATCAGGAGAATGTCTTCACGGAGAAAATAAAGCATGCACAAACGTATCTACACGTGCATGCAGTATTCTGCAAATGGTCAACTATAATTCAAGCCACACCAAGGATCCCAGCTATGGAATGCTGACACTTCTATCATGAAGCTGATGTAAGAGGTAGGGGAAGCACCAAGCATTCTCTGGGCAACCACACTACCCCAGTTTGAACGTAGCTCTCCCACTAATCACCTGTGCGAGCTCCCTATGTCTTAATTTCCTCATTAGCAAAAATCAGGGTAATGCCTACATGTGGGACTGTTATGAGTGTTAATGAAGCCAGCACATGTGAGATGATCTGATCACAGTGTAAGCACCCAATAAGGTTCAGTCAAGTTGCAGCAGTGCCCACTGACATGGGCAGCTGAAAGATTGGCATCCACTGGGTATCCTCTCAGTGTCCCCAGAGGGCCCCACAGCCCTCCATGGCTACCCTAGGAAACTGGTGACAAGGTCTGGCCAGAACCCACAGTCTTTCCAGCACGGCCATCTGTACTGACACACTTTGGAAGAGACGTCTTCTGCCCCGTGGGACCCACGCGGCGCGGCCACACAACTCACTGTTCTCATGAGAGGAGGCAGTTCTAACTCTAAGCCTCCTCTGTTATATTTGCTCAACTCTTTCCCAAAAGAAAAGTTGAACTACCAGTTTATGGCCAAGGCAGGAAAGAGGGTCACCTACAGATCTGGCTCCAGCAGGCCTTCCAAGGCCGAGCTGTCCTCAGCTATAATTCAGATCAGTCTATCTGCAACCTCTCTGGAGAGCAAAGGGAGGGGCTCAGAAGCACAGAGGGAGCCACCCAGAAAGCTCAAGACCAACCTCATGCCATTTCTCATCAACCGCAACCACGACTTTTGTTGACTTTCTTTAGTGGCTCATACCCTATTCCATTTAGAAAAACAAATTTCACTACTCAGAGCGCAAAGAATGTCACTACTTTGCCAGACCAAAAAATAGTAAGTCTGAAAGAGGTTCTTTACTACCCAAGCCTTGTGGCAAATATTTGTCTCTTTAGTCCTCCCATGGGCCACCTCCCTCCTCTACCTTCCCATAGATCTGTGTCTGTGATGCAGTGAAGCATTCTATTTATTGTGTGCTGCTTATATGTTTATGTCTGTCTCCCACACAAGATGCATGCTCTTTAAGGAAAGTGACTATATCATTCATCACTTCGTTCCAAGTGCCTTGCACAGTGCCTGCCACATGGTGGATGTCGAAAGAAAGAATGGACGGATGGGTGGGCAAGTATGAATGTGACAAATGATTTGGCTGGAGCTAGAAAAAAGCATTCCTTAGTAAATAGACAACAGTGAAAAAGCAGGTGGAGAGAGGTCTGCTTGTAATGGGCCAAAGAAGATGGGAACTGGAGACCTCTTGGCAAAAATCAGGCTAGAGAGATGGCTTAGTACTTAAGGCATTTGCCTGCAAAGCCAAAGGATCCCGGTTCAACTCTCTAGGACCCACGTGTAAGCCATCTGCACAAGGGGGCACACGCATCTGGAGTTTGTTTGCAGTGGCTGGAGGCCCTGGCACCTCTAATTCTCTCCCTCCCTCTCTCCCTCTGCCTCTTTCTCTGTCTCAAATAAATATATTTTTTTAAAAAATCAGGAAGCCTGGTATTCTGGTGGGAACAAGGAAGTCACTTTTGCTGTGAGCCCTAAACTTTCAGAGACCCTCTGTTGCCACAGAGCTTGTCAGCCACTGAACGGAAGAGCAAGCCACCCTGGATAGACCTCAGATCTGAGGAATGCTTTCTAGCGAGGGACTGCCCCTTGACAGAAACTTGTCATCTAAGAGACCAGAAAAATCACAGGACTGAGTCTAAAACACCAGGAAACTCTGAATAAAGGTGCCTGGTTGTAGGGCCTTTCAGAAAAGCAGGTCAGCGCTCCTCCCTATGGTCACACTGAAGTACCTGCTGAGCCTGGAAGCTGGAGCCTGGCGTGGGGCGAGGGTCGAGACCAGCCCTCAAGCAGTACAGCACAACCAAGCCACTGAAACAATCTTGAGAAAAAAATCAAAGGTCCACGCTGCTTCTGGAATGACCCATTAGCTCCAGATGTCCAGGAATGTTCTTGAATCCCAGTAATGTGCCCCAACTTATCCATGACTTCCATGAAGGCAAGGTATGATTCACAAATCATTTCATGTGTTCTAAAGACATGCAGTACACAGGTCCCCCACCAGATACTACGGTAGTGAGCAGGATACATGGCCCCTGCCTTAGGGGGTTCGGCCATAGCTATCTTTCTGCCATCAAAGGGAACGAAGGTCTTCCCACATGGTTGGGCCAGGCAAAGCTCTCATCCCCTCCCAAGGACACTGGATATCACCGTACCTGCCCACACGAGGTAACGTGCTCAAGACTTATAAAGGGAACAGCTCTCCCAGAACTCTACCCAGCCTTTGAGGTCACTGCAGAGCTCTTCGATGTCATCTGCACACCAGCCCAAAGGCTGTGCTAACCAACATGACACATTTTAGAAAATATGACCCACCCAAGAGCTTCACCTCTTTAAAAACCTATGAACTAAACTAATACAGTGAGCCTCCTGTCAAGAGGGGAGGGGACACAGGGCAGACGGGGCCCCTGTGGACTTGAGGGTCGGGTATGGCACGAGAAGCTCACTTTGCCAAGCTGGCTGTAGTCACCACCTACAGCTTTGAGGCCCCAAAGCTGAAGCTCCCTACCCACCCCTTCCGAGCTCTGACAGTCTACCCGTACCTCTGGGACGCCATCCTTCCCGAGGTGGCCTGCTCAGCTTCTTCTACAAGCTGCTACATATGCCCAACTGATACCCAGCAGCTGTGACATGTTGGCAATCGCCTCCTGCCTGCTCTGCCTGGCAGTAACCTCTCTGCAGGGCCGATGACAAAGAAAGTGAGACTCCCAACTGCCCTCACTTAACCTAAATGCATTCCTGAGCTTCACTCGGGAAAAGGACGAGGTTCGCGGTGACTGGAGGGTCAGCAATGTCTGTTGTGCACACTATTCCATATTAAAAACTACTTAGCCCATCCTTTTCTCCCACCTTTGTATTGTGCTGCATCAAACCCACAGCACAACTTCATACCTCGAGCTACGATCCTTCCTGTGCCCATTTGGCTCGCCCAAATCTCCAGGTAGCATCAGCTCGTCTACTTAGCGGCCTCCGATCCCTCCAGGCGGAGCGCACACATCAGTCACCTCTCTTCCTGGGTGAAGACCCTCTTCTCTTGCTCACTTTCGCTCTGAGGCTAATTAGCTCAGCCAAGAATAGACGTCTGCTGCGGTGTGACCCTGACACACAGTGCTGCTGGCTGCAGCGTCCCCTGCCAGCTCCCAGGCATGTCCTGGAAATTGCTGAGGACACGGTGACACCACCCTAGGCCAGACCCGTGCCTAGCCCAGCGCCACCTCACGCCTCAGGCCGCTCCTTCCTGCTACCTGCTCGAGATGTGTGCCAACCAGTTCTAACAAGCTCCACCTGCCAACCGCTTCCACTCCCCACGGACGCGAGGCGGCGAAGATGCAGAGACCCTGGCGCAGTTAAACAGCATCACCTGGAAACGTGAAAGGCCACTCTTTGACAGGTGGCTTTTTAATCCAATGCATTCGGTAATATAAAGAGCCAGAAAGAGAGGTGGGAGGGTTTGGTAAGGAGCTGCCCCAGGACAAATTTATTCTACCCAGTAAAATAGATATAGGGCAATTCTGCTGTGTGCCAGGCACCTCACTATATGGACTCTGCCCATATTATTATTATTTTTCTTTAGGTTGGGTTTTTTTGGGGGGGGGGTTGTTTTTGAAGGTAGGGTCTCACTCTAGCCAAGGCTGACCTGGAATTCACTATGTAGTCTCAGGGTGGCCTCGAACTCTCAGCAATCCTCCTACCTCTGCCTCCCCAATGCTGGGATGAAAGGTGTGCCCCACCACGCCTAGCTTCTGCCTATTTTATTTTATTGACTCCTACTAGTAGCCCCATGAAAGGAACATTACTGCATCCATTTTGCAGTTTGCCGGAAAACGGAATTCCCGGTGGGAAGCGCCTGCCTAAGGCTAAACCACCAGAGACGGGCTAAGCCTGCGAGGGCTGACTGGGTGGCAAGCACGTGGTTCGTCCTTCCCAGGGCTCGCAGATAAGCTGTAGAGGCAACGAGAGGGGGCGGGCAGCTGGCTCAAGGGGAGCCAGTCTGCACTGGGCCAGAAGGCGCGCACCGCGGACCCCGAGCTCCCACGCAAAACACCGGAGCGCCCGGGCCCCGACCCCTGCGCGAGCACATGGCCGGCACCGTGAAAACCACACGGACAAGCACGCCTCACGCCCCGCACGCAGCTGAGCAAGAGCACGAACCGCAGCGGCCTTGCTCGGTGCAAAATCTGTGCACCTCGCACATCGCCAGTTTCAGGCGCCAGTGGGCCCGCTTTCGCCACCCGTGGCCCACACGGGGCTGGCTTACCTGGCCTTCCGTCCTATGGCATCCGTGGTCTGCGGCATCCTGATGTTGCCTCCCAGCCAGTGTGCCGGATGCCTGACCTCGGACGGGTGGCGTTGGGCTCACAGGACCTGAAAGAGACTTGGTCCTCGGAGGGGCATGGCACGCTGCTCCTCCGTGAAGGCGCCAAGCAGGCCACAAAGAACTGTGGGACATCTGCACTCCGGGAAAGGGGTGGGTGGGGCTTCCATGGCCCCCGCCCCATGCCCACGCTCTTGCCCCAGCTGCTAGCACTGGAGCAATCTTTTGTCCTCCACCTGTGGGTTCTGTGGCCTGCAGAGCAGAAGGCGAAGCCACCTTCCTCATGGCTGCTTTCGCCTCTGGCTCCACCTGCAGCTCCCTGGGCCCCATCCCCATCCCCGTTCCAAAATGCTTCCTACCTCAGGCAGTAAAACAAAGCTAAACCCAGCAAGTTCTCTTCCCATATGCCCGGCTTAGTCCACAATAGCAGATCTCCTTATGATACTTTCATTCATGCATATCATGGGGGACACAGGCACTCCTTACTGAACTCTCTTGAACCTCCGCCCTCTCTTACTGGTCTCCTTTCTCTTCCCAAACAGTCTCCCCTCTACTTTCATGAACTTAAAATCCAGATTCTGCTTATGAAAGAAAACTTCACATTTCTCCCTTGGATTGAACTTGCCATGGTCACAAGCAGCAGTCTCCTTCGACAACACCGTGACGCAGTGCACACTAGCCTGGACCTCCAAACCCATTTTTATACTTTTTAATCTATGTGTGTGATCAGCTGCAAGAAACATTTAAGAAACATGGGGCTGGGGAAACGGCTCAGTTAGTGCAATGCTTGTCACACGAGCGTGAGGACGTGACACACGCATGAAAAGATGGGTGTGGAAGCATTTGCTGTCATCCTAGCACTGCAGAGACAGAGACAGAATTCCGAGGCTTGCTGGTGGCCTAGTTTAGCCAAATAGTGACCTTTAGGTTCAGTGAGAAACCCTGTGTCAAAAGATGAGTGGAAGGCTTGAGAGATGGCTCAGCAGTTAAGGCACTTGGCGGTAAAGCCTAAGGATGGGAGTTCGATTCCCCAGCACCCACATAAAGCCAGATGCACAAAATGGTGCATGTATCTGGGGTTCATTTGCAGCAGCTAGAGGCCCTAATGCACCCATGTGCATGTGCTCTCTCTCTCTCTCTCCCTCTCTCTCTCTCTCTCTCTCTCTCTCTCCCTCTCCTCCCTCTCTCCTACCCCTCCCCTCAGCTGGGCATGGTGGTACATGTCTTTAATCCCAGCACTTGGGAAGCAGAGGTAGGAGGACCGCTGTGAGGTTGAGGCCAGCCTGAGACTACATAGTGGATTCCAGGTCAGCCTGGGCTAGAGCGAGACTCTACATAGAAACAAACAACAACAACAACAACAAAAGATGAGTGTTGAGTTCTGGCTTTGACACACAAGTGCACGCAGGCATGCACCCACACATACATATTCATTTAAAAAAAAATGAGAAACAGAGTAACTTTGGCCTTGAGAAAAAAATTGATTTTCTTTAGTCTTGATTGATGGTCGTTTTCGTCTGTATTACTGCAATGTTCACTGAGTCTATAACATCCCCAAAGAGATTAGCAGAGTCTTTCTCCGACCTTGGGCTTCAAGGTCCCCTGAGCAGTAGACACCAGTTTGTCACAAAAGACTTCTATGGCTCTGACCGTTTTACAAAGTCACTGGTGTGGAGAGCCATGTCTCCGTCTGCTCACGAACTTCCTGAAGAAAAAGAAAGGAGACAGCAGTCACCAGCAGATTCTTCTAAGGGTCAAAAGTGACCATTTTCATTCTTTTTTTTTTTTTTTCAGGGGAGCAGGGACTCAGAACTTGGTGTAACTCACTAAGAGATACACATTTTCAAACTTATCTCCCCTTGCTGCAAGGAAATGCTTTGGGTAAGCAACCTGGTGGTTTTTCGGGAGAGAACTTCTTCAGTTTCTTGAATGTGCCCAGCATCCTGAGAATTTGAAAACCTCAACATATGCAAATCGATAAATATAATACATGATCATCTCATTAGATGCAGAAAAAGCAATTGACAAAAATCCAACATACCTTCATAATAAAAGTCCAACAAAGACTGGAAATAGAAGGGACATATCTCAACATAATAAAGGCTATTTATGACAAGCCCACAGACAACATATTACTACATGGAGATAAACTTGAAACTTTTCTGCTAAAATCAGGAACAAGACAAGGGTGTCCACTGTCCCCACTTTTATTTAATATAGTACTAGAAGTCTTAGCCATAGCAATGAGGCAAGAAACACACATAAAGGGGATACAAATTGGAAAGGAAGAGGTCAAGTTATCATTATTTTCAGATGACATGATTCTATACATAAAGGACCCTAAAGACTCTACTAGCAAACTGTTAGAGCTGATAAACACCTTTAGCCATGTACTAGGATACAAAATAAACACTCAGAAATCAGTAGCCTTCCTATATGCTATGAACAAACACACAGAGGATGAAATCAGAGAATCACTCCCATTCATAATGGCATCAAAAAATAAATAAATAGGGCTGGAGAGATGGCTTAGTGGTTAAGCGCTGGCCTGTGAAGCCTAAGGACCCCAGTTTGAGGCTCAATTCCCCAGGACCCACGTTATCCAGATGCACAAGGGGGCGCATGCGTCTGGAGTTTGTTTGCAGTGGCTGGAAGCCCTGGTGCACCCATTCTCTCTTTCTCTCTGCCTCTTTCTCTCTGTCTGTCATTCTCAAATAAATAAATAAAAATTTTAAAAAATTACAAAAAAGAATAAATAAAGTACCTTGGAAGAATTTGAAAGCCTGACAAATGGAGTAGGAAGAGTCCCTGCCTTCAAAGACCTTCCCCTCTCATCTCACATGGGTGTCCGCATGGGCAATTTATCTGCTTTGTGACGGGGCTTCCACCAGCCTGGGGTGATTGGGACAGAAAAGGCTTAGGGCAAGAGGGAGGAGGCAGAGGGGCATTTTGGGATCAGGGAAAAATATTTTCTAAAATTTCTAATAATGTTTAAATCTGCTTTCATATTTTTTAAATGTGTTTCAGGAAAGTTATAAAAAACTAAGTTTCAAAATCTATGTTTATTCTGGGTAAATAACATAAATCAAATCTGATCTTTAAAAAAATATTTCTTTATAAAAAGTTATTTCAGAAGGCCCTTTAAAGGGAAAAAATGGTCATATATGTAGAAATTTTAGAAATTTAAACATAAATCTTAAGGCTGCTGTCTGTGAGTAATTCCATAGAAGCATAGAAAGATAAAGCAAATGTAAAACTGTTACAAAATGTTTTTATAAGCGTAAAATATCTGCAAATTTCTTATAAGAAGTCCCCACAGGAACTTGGCACTCATTCATCATCATGCTGGGCCAGGATCCTGGGATTCCCTGGGCTTGCAGTTCCCTGGCTCTGCAAGGCAGGGAAGCTAAGAAAGAGCCTTTTTTCCCCCTTAACTTCTAGGGAGAGTTTTGATCTTCGCTCAGGGCTGTAAGGCAGCTTTTCGAACCTGTCATTTTATGACTCTTTAGGAGTAGGAGAATCTTGCTCTTTCTTTTTGTCTATGATCTTAATTATTTTTGGTGTTCCTCCTGGGAGACACTCAACAGTAAAAATTGGCTATGCCATCTAGTACAATGGGCTTGGTGGAGAACATCCCCACCATGAAATGGCACTGCTCAGAACAGAAATCATTCTGCAGCCTTAGGGCTGGGAGCCCCACACATACGCACACATTCATTTCAAGTGCACTTTCACATAGGCTCTAGACAACCATTTCTCCTTCACACATTCATTCATTCATTCATTTATTCACAGAAGTTATGCATTCCCATTTTAAATTTCTATTTGTTTTTTACAACTCTGGAGATTAAAATAAAATCTTATTACCAGGCAGACTGAGGGAGCTGAAGGGGGGGGGGGGGCAGGTGATGTCGGGGTGAGGTCCTCTATGGCATCAGGGTCAGAAGCACAGGGTGAGGACAAGTGCTCCAAGCAGCCAGGCCTTTGGCGTGGGGAAGGGAGCAGGATGAGGGAGATGCTAGAGTAAGCACCTCAAATCCTAGCCTCTTCTTGTGGGGCAGGAACTGATAGGATCTAGGGTGGCCTAAGGAAGCCTCTGGGCATTAAGGGATTATCTTGATTAGGTTCACTGAAGTGGGAAGACCCACCCTAAGTGTGGGTGGTCCCATTCCATGGTTTAGAGACTGAGATGGAATAAAAGTCAGCTGAGCAGCAGCACCTCGGCAACCTAGAAAGCTCTTCCTTCTTTAAACTGATCTGTGTCCTTTTTTTTTTTTTTTTTTTTTTTTTTTGGTCTCAACAAATAAGAAAGGTAACATACAGTAGATACAAAGACTCTTGACTTTAAGGAGCCCCCAGACTGGGAAGGGGAGGCAGAGTATAAGCAGTCATGAGGTTATGAGGCATGACCGAGCCTCCTCCTTCCCCTGCTCAGACTACCGAGAGAGTCAAGGAGAAGAGCGAAGCTACAGCCAGGGTCCAAGACTGAGCCGAGAAACCTCCGGGAAGAAAAGCCGAAACAGCTAACCCTCCTTAAGCAAATGTTAAATACACCTATTATGGTAATAAATAATGGTGCGGGATGGAGTGTACATGGGTATAAACACCTTTAATACAATTCTAATTTTCTCTTTGCTTCAAGAGCCACAGATTGTTATGGCAACAAAACAGAAAAACAGATCACAGTATTAATTTGATATCTCAGCTTCATTTGTTCCACATTTGCAATACAACGCTCGCATAATAAGCAGCCAGGCCTGAGCCAAAGCTGAAAAACACTTCTGCCACCCAAGGGCACCACAGAGCATCCTCTCAGCCTTGGGTTTTGTGAAATAAAAATAAATAATAATTTTCTACAAAGAATGCCAGTTTTGGTTTCCCACACAGTTTGCCGCTTGGTTGACAACACTTGAGAGACAGAAATTCCATCCTGGTGGACGGACACAGGAGGGAGACCGTGAAAGGCAGTGAGGTGTGTAAGGAACGCTCTCGGCGGCAAGTTTTGAGCTGACATCACTCGCCTGGCTGGTCCCCCAGCCGACCTAGTACCTGGGCCCTTCTTGCAACCTCCCATCCTCCACTGACTCTTTTTCAAAATTGTTTATTTATTGCACAGAGAGAGAAAGAATGGATGCACCAAGGCCACTTGCAGGTGAACTCCAGACACATATGCCACCCTGTGCATCTGGCTTTATGTGGGTGCAAGATATCAAATCCAGAGTTGGAGGGATGGCTTAGAGGTTAAGGCATTTGCCTACAAAGCCAAAGAACCCATGTTTGATTCCCCACGACCCATGTTAGCCAGATGCACAAGCATCTGGAGTTTGTTTGCAGTGGCTGGAGGTCCTGGTACTCCCATTCTCTCTCTTCTCTCTCTCCCTCTCCCTCTTTCTCTGTTAAATAAATAAATAAAAATAAAATATTTTTTTAAATTATTTATTTATTTATTTGAGAGCGACAGACAGAGAGAAAGACAGATAGAGAGAGATAGAGAGAATGGGTGTGCCAGGGCTTCCAGCCTCTGCAAACGAACTCCAGATGCATGTGCCCCCTTGTGCATCTGGCTAACGCGGGACCTGGGGAACCGAACCTCGAACCGGGGTCCTTAGGCTTCACAGGCAAGCGCTTAACCGCTAAGCCATCTCTCCAGCCCAAAATAAAATATTTTTAAAAAAGAAAAGAAGTCTTTATTTTTTTTTTAAAAAAAAAAAAAAAGGAAAGAAAGAAAAAAAAAAAAGAAATTGAACCCAGACTGGCATGCTTGGAAAGCATATGCCTTGAACTGCAAGCCATCTCCCCAGTCCACACTGACTTATTTCTGACTTTGAAACCAGAGTGATATTTTCAAAAACGAAAATCTAAGTACAGATTCTCCTCAGTGTGGGGTCCTCTTCTCACTGTGACCTTATACCCAACAAGAAACAATGCAAGGGAAGGAGGGCTTACTTTGGCTTCGGGGTTGAGGGTGAGTCAGTCCATCATGGTTGGGAAGACGGGGCGTGGGAAGGGCCTAAGGCTATGCGGAGGCTCTGGGAGCAGGAGCATGAGAATAGTCGTTCATATCTTGGACAATCAGAATGCTGGGAGAGCCTGGGCCACAGAGCTGGGCTATAACCCTCAATTTCCTCCTAACCTACCCACTTCCTCTGACCGGGCCATGCCTGCTAAAAGATTCCACAACCTGCCAAGAAACCATCACCAACTAGAGACCAAGAGTTGAAACTCAGGAGAAAACTACGGGGACATTTATTTCACGTTCAAACAGTAACAGGGGTCCATTCCCCATGACTCTATCACAAACTGAGAATATAATAAACTGAAAATATCGCAAGTCAAACGTATGTGCAGGGCTGGGGAGATGCCTCGGTCAGTAGTGCGCTGGCTGTGCTCCCTGACAACTTGAGCTCAGGCCCCCAGCACCCACATAAAGAGCCGGGGATGGGAACCCCCCCCCCATAACCCTGTTGCTAAGAAGGCAGAGACAGGATACGTGGGGCCTGCTGGCTAGCTAGGTGTGGTGGTTTGATTCAGGTGTCCCCCATAAACTTAGTTGTTCTGAATGCTAGGTTCCCAGCTGATGGATATTTGGGAATTAATGCCTCCTGGAGGGAGTGTATTGTTGGGGGCAGGCTTAAGGGCTTTATAGCCAGGTTCCCCATGCCAGTGTTTGGCACACCCTTCTGTTGCTGTGGTCCATCTTATGTTGGCCAAGGGGTGATGTCCACCCTCTGCTCATGCCATCGTTTTCCCCTGCCATCGTGAAGCTTCCCCTCAAGCCTGTGAGCCAAAATAAACCTCTTTTTCCCAGAAGCTACTCTTGGTTGGGTGATTTCTACCAGCAATGTAAACCGGACTGCAACAGTAGTCTAGCCAGATTGGTGAACTCCAGGCTCAGTGGTACACCTTGTCTCAGAAAATCAGATTAACAAGACAGCTTTCTGTCAAAGCGCTTGATTACCCACCTGCGGCAAAAGCTAAGACCCTGTTGCTGAAGACACCATAGGCTATGGACAGAGAGCATGGAGAGGCCTGGCTAGAATTCAGATGAAAGCCAGTCCCCAGACAGTTAGCCTGTCTAGTGCTGGAAAGGGCTACATGAGCTACTAGGAAAAAGTGGCCAACAATGGTCTGAGCAACCAGACGTCTAAGCAAACACCCTGACAAGATGTACACACCACGGCACCCAGCGTCAGTGGGTGACCATTAGCTTTCTGGTTGGCTAAGAGATGCGCTCAGTGCAAGCGAACCCATATCTGGAATTGGGAACCAGATTAGAATCCTATAGAGATGAAGATTATGTTCTCCAGTGTCAAGCTCTCACGAGTCTTTGGCTAAAAGAGGGGTTACATACATCAAATTCTCCCTAAATTAATAATGCTTATCCCATTTAAACTATGCTGACTTCACTCTCCATTGGAGAATCTGTTCTTCCTTTTCACAAGGTAGCAAGATTGAAGGAGACAAACCACGCCCCACACTTCAGCCAAGCCACAGCTGAAACCACAGAGGGATGCGGAGACCAGCAAGAGAGCTGCTTCCATGTGGAACCTGATAATCAGTGCCAGGACGTAGGACACAGACGCTGAGGATGCTCAACACCTACCAAAGCAGAGACCCAGAGGCTCCTAAGAGCCCATCCCTGAAGTAGACTTAAAACTCACCCACCACAGCTCAGGGAATTTTGCGGAAGAGCAGGTGGAACGATTGTAAGAGCCACAAGTTGAGACGTCATGCCAGAGGCATTCCCTCCCCTGCAAAAATAACTGACTGCTGCACCCACAATGCATAAACCACAACCCCATGGGGAATACCTGCAACCCCACTGAGGAGGGTCCACAGTGGAATGGGGGCAAAGAGGGTACCAACACATGATGTATCCATATGACACACCTTGTTAATAATAATAAATATCTTAAAATCAGATTAAGAGTTATTAAGGAAGATATCCAATGTCAACATTTGACCTCCACATGCATGCCTACACACACACACACACACACACACACACACACACATCACACAGACCAAGAGAGAGAGAGAGTGGAGAATGAATGCAATCCACCCAACCTATCAAGCATGGCGCTGAGCAGCACAGCACACCATAGAGTGTTGTTTGCTCACTTCTCTCAGGCAGGGAGAACCAGGCAGACGAGAAGGGAATCAAAGATAACTCAAGGGCTGGAGAGATGGCTTAGCGGTTAAGTGCTTGCCTGTGAAGCCTAAGGACCCCGGTTCGAGGCTCGGTTCCCCAGGTCCCACGTTAGCCAGAGGCACAAGGGGGCGCACGCGTCTGGAGTTCGTTTGCAGAGGCTGGAAGCCCTGGCGTGCCCATTCTCTCTCGCTTGCTCTCACTGTTACTCTCACTCTAGCTCTGTTTTACTCTCTGTAAAATAAATAAATGTAAATTATATGTATTATATATATGGGTCTAAGAATTGCTGAAGAAAGATCCCGGACTCAAATAGTAGATAAAAACAAAGAGCATTTATTCTGAAGAATCAGCCAGCATGCAGGGGTCAACCATCCATACAAAATGGTGACCCTGACAGGAGCACACAGGCCCCTTTTAAGCACAGCTAGGGGAATTTTAGGAGGGTTAGGTCACCTTTTAATGTGATTGGCTAAGCAAGCAGAAGTTACATTTGTACACTTTTGATTGGCTGTGGCCCAGGTTTTACTATCCTTGGGCATGTCTAGACATGTTTTAGAGACTTTGCAGGAACTGACTCAGCCCTGGAGCCCGCTATCTCTGGCAAGTCCTTTTTGGTCATAGTCCAGATGTATTTCAGGAACTGACTCAGGCACGTAGGCAGCTATCTTCCCCGGCCACATGTCAGGGTCACTGTTGATTAACAGTCCTTTGTTCATGGTTTCCCCCAGAAGTCTTACCTGCCTCTCCAGGAAACTGAAACTTAGGCTTAGCTATAAATTGGATCAGATTTGATCCACCCATATCTAAGAGCATTCTGTATTGCCATGTTCATACGCATTGATCTGACTATCCCATGAATGGCTACTGATGATGTATGTGTCTGATTTTAGGGAGCGCCCAGCCTTGCTATCTCCCTTCCTACAGGTTCCACCATCCACCTATCCATCCATCCATCATCCCATGCACATGCCCAAACTGTGTCCAAAGGCAAAGTTAATGTGCAGGGAAGAACAGAAACAGGACATGAATACTTGGATTGTGGCTTTGAAGACTCCGGGATCTTTGTCGCAAAGTGGATAAGACTCGAGGACAGGAAAGTAGAAACCAGTGTTCATGGAGTCCAGGTGGAGTCCAGGATTTCTGGGGATCCCTTAGTCCTCTTGGGAGGTGGCAAAGTAGAGGTGTGGAAGTACCCTGGAGTGCATGGCCTTGCTTGGCCACAGTGTGATGCGTGATGTGTACGTGAATCAGTTATTTCTCCAAACTTCATGGTGATGGTTTGTCTGCACTGCCAACTTGACTGAATTGGGAATGAGCATGGGAACATCTTTCAGAGTATGCCTCTGAAGGTTATGAACAGGGAAGATCCGCCCTGGACACAACACCTTCCCGTGTGCATGGTCCTGAGCTGAACGAAACAAAGAAAGCAAGCTGAGCACCAGCCCTCCTCCCCTCCCTCCCTCCCTCTCTCCTTCCTGACTGTATATTCGGCCACACCATGCCTTCCCCACCATGATGAACCAAAATAAACTCTTCCTTCTCTATGTTTCCTTTTGTCAGATATTTTTCACAGCAAAAAGAAAAGTTACTAGTACACTCACTTTCTCCATATGCTTAAATAAGCAATAAAAGTTTACCATTAGTAAGAAATGAGCAAATCTATAACTGCAATGGTTACACACCAAACAGTATTAATGGAGAATATTGATATATTTAGAAATTAGCCTTCTACTTATTTACTTCAATAACTCCTTGGTATAGAAAATATTTAAAGGTATTGAAGACCAACATATAAAAGAGTATAATGTCAAGAATTGGGAATGGAGCTAGGAAGGCAGCTCAGTAGATAAGGCAATTTGCTTCACCACTCTGAGTGCCTGAGTTCAGACCCTCACGCTCCATGGAGAAGCTGGGAGCCATGGTGAGCAGCTGTGGTCCCAGTGTGTCTAAGCGGGCAGGGACGCTGAAACAGAAGACTGATGAGAGGCTTGTGAGTGGAGCAGTGAACGAGGAGCCCCACCTCAAATGAGGGGAGACAGTGGAAGGAAAGCTGAAGAGAAAGACAGCGGACAACTGCCGTAGAAGGAAACCGTTTATTGCAAACGTGATAAACAGTGGGGGACAGAGACCTCTGCACAGGCTAGAGGCTCTCTGCGTCTCACCAGAGCTGAAGTGGAGCTTCCCAAAGGAGCAGGCGTGGTGGGAGTCTAGGGGGCTGTTACAGGTATTTTCTGAGAAATGACTTGGGGAATATGGTTTCTGAGGCTGTAACACCGCAGAAGTTTCAATGTGGTTAGGGGTTGTTTGTGGGTCAGGATTGATTGTTTCTCTGTAATTTGTGGATGGCTTAAGTCAGTGTTTATTCATGGGTCATGAATTCAAGGAGATTCTGTTTTTCTTTTGGGGACAAGGGAGAGTTCTTCAATGAGAACCCACAAGAGAGTTGTCCTCTGCCCACACACACATGAACACACACACATGAACATACACATGACCACACACACACATATGTACACACACATCAAATAAATAACAGTATTGGGGATAGATGACAAAGAAGAAACAGGTTACGATAAAAACAAAGAATCAGATTAAAAACCAAAATCAGACTGGGACACAAAATCAAGCACTCCACCCTTGCTAAAAAGCTTATTTTCCAAGCTGCCTAAAAAGCTAATGTGTGAAGAGAAACTTACCCAGACCAAAAGATAAAAGTAATCCCACATTCCATAAAGAAACAAGCAAGTACTATGTGCTTCTGTAGATTGCTATTGGAGGACAGCACTGAGTGTAACGACCAGTGTCCTCAGGTGTCAACACAAGACCCACTGTGAGGTCCCGAGGGCAGAGCCCAGGCTGGCAGAGCCAACTGGCATGAAGGCCAGAAGCCCAGGGATCCAAGACAACAAATTCTGGGCATGGAGTTCCCTGTGGCCCTGGATAAATGTAGAGATATTTCAGATAATTAATGTTTTAAGGAAGGACCAAGGATCAGCATTCTCCACTTTCTATCATTTTTAACCAGTTTCAAGATGTCAGATAAAGACATTCCTGTCAGCATGGTTAAGTGCTTGTCTTGCAAACATAATGCCCTGAATTCAGTTCCTAGGACTCACATTATAAACAAAAACAAGGGCTGGAGAGATGGCTTAGCAGTTAAGCACTTGCCTGTGAAGCCTAAGGACCCCGGTTCAAGGCTCGATTTCCCAGGACCCACATTAGCCAGATGCACAAGGGCGCGCACACGTCTGGAGTTCATCTGCAGTGGCTGGAGGCCCTGGTGTGCCCATTCTCTCTCTCTCTCTCTCTCTCTCTCTCTCTCTCTCTCTCTCTGCCTCTTTCTCTATCACTTTCAAATAAATAAATAAATATAAAACAAAAAATTTTTTTAAATGTTTAAAAACAAAAACAAACAAAAAACCCCCACTGGTCCAGTAAGCTAGAAAGGGGATATAAAGAGAATAGAAATGAAGGGGGCACTTAATAGGATGGTATTATACATATGTAAGTAGAATAACAGATTACTGGGGGTGGAAAGGCCTAAGTGAGGTCAGGAGAAGAGACTGAGTAAAGGAAGGGTGGGGGATGGCTAATCAAAATCTAAGAAGGTATGAATAAGTCATATGGAAACCTACTTTTTTGGACAATGGTGTGCATCTAGAAACCACAGATTGTTAGTAGAAAATTTTCAGTGCCAGGAATGGGATACCTTCCAGTGAGTTGTTGTCCAGGGAAATCCCTGATGCCTCCAAAACATTACAGGCCATTGATGATGCTGTTGATTTTTCACCAGGAATAGATGGTAAGACCCTATTGCTGAAGCCCACATACATGGGCTGCAAAGTCAATGAAAAACCCTGCTGGAGCTGACCTTAAAACCTCCTCCATGCAGACCAGCTGACAGAAAGCTGGAAAAAGCTATGCTTCATGCAATTCAGTGGAAGAGAGAGAAATCACTACTGAAGATATTCAACAATGGACACTGCAAGCTTTATATTTGGCCAGCCAGGCCAAATGAGCCAACGGGTGAAATAGTGGCATGTCTGTTATGGGGGAAACCAGCCGCTCTCTAATTGGACTAGAGGCCTGCTCCATGGGAAGAAATACATCCCTGATACTGAAGACCAAAAACAGGGGTAGTCATGAGCCCTAGGGTTGTAATGTCTTGCTGCTGTCTGGCTAAAGTATAGACTATGGAAACTAGACTGCCTAGTAATCACTTCTCTTAATGTTCCCACCCACATGTTAATGTTACTCTTACTTTTAGTTAGAGAAAATTCTCCTTTCAGATAGCAGTGACCTTGGGGTGACTCAGAAGGCACCATAGTGCTGAGAAAAACTGACAGAGGAGTGTTCAACACTGAAACATCTCTATCACACCTTTCAAGGCTCAGGTCCATTGCAGAAGAGGTGGCAGAAAGAATGTAAGAGCCAAAGGAAGGGTAGGAACTTACAACACACTTTTCCAGACACAAAATGGCCTAGATATCCATGATCCCACAGTGCCTGACACTACCTACACAAAACCATGATAATAGGAGGAAAAGATGATGACATCAAAATAAAAGACTGATTGAGAGGGGGAGGAGATGTGATGGAAAGTGGAGTTGCAAAGGGAAAAGTGGGGGAAGGGAGGGAATTACCATGGGTTATTGTCTGTCATTATGGAATATGTCAATAAAAACATAAAGATAAACCAAGCAGGTGTGATGGCCCTTAACCCCAGCAGATCCCTGGGGCTCCTTAGCTAGCCAGTCTCTGTCTAGACACACACAGCAGGTGAATTGCATTTCTGAGGGTGAGCCCAGGCGGTCCTCTGGCTCTCCCACCCCTCACAAACACAGACAACAGACATTTCTGTCAACTGAATTTTTTCAGTTTTATCAAAATGTAATGACAAATAAAATTGTATAATCAGAAAGTTGTATACATGGGGAAATGATTACTGTACCTAAGTTAAATAACATATTTATCAACTTACAGACCTTTTTTTCTCTTTTTTGTGGTGACAGTTAAGATCTACCACCAGCAAATTTCAAGTAGCAGTACAGCTATTAACTATAGTTGTCACACTGTACATTAAATCCTCAGTGCTTTAAAAATTTCTGTGTGTGTGTGCATATTTGTGTGCGTGTCTGTGTGTGCATGCATGTGTGTATGTGTATGAGTGTGTGTGCATGTGCAAATGTGTGTGTGCATGTCTGTGTGTGTGCAAGTGTGTGCATGCATGTGTGTGTGTGTGAAGGGTACACACATGCCACAGAACATGTGTGAAGGCTAAAGGACAGCCTTGAGGTGTCCGTCTTCTTCTTCGACCTTCCTTGGGGCCAGGCCTCCTGCCATTGCAAAGGAATGCCAGTCTAGCTGACCTGACAGCTTTGGATTCTGCTGGCTCTATCTCTCATTGTCGTAGGTAAACTAGGATCCCAAACACAAGTGTCACTTAGCATCCAGCTTTACATGGGTGAGGGCTGGGGAGTCCAACTCGAGTCAGCAGCCTTTGCAAGCAAGCACCTTTAACTGCTGAGCCATCTCCCCAGCCTAGCCCATAGCCCAAGTTCTCAGAACTTTTTCATGTCAAACTTGAGTTAACACCCTTCTGATATAGAACAGGGGCAGGGTAGCTTAACAAAAAACAGGTATTCATCCAGGGATGGAGGTCCGGGAAGATGCCATCTTGCCTGCCCTGGTAGAACTGGCACTGGCGTCTGACCCAGGCTCATTCAAGATGGCTGCGGGCAACTCCTGAGCTGGCTTCACATGCCCCTGGGCCAACTGGCCCTCCTGAGTCAGCCTCTTAAGTCCCCCCACCAATCAGGAATCTCCCATACACACCTGAGTCTAAGTGGACATTTGACCCGTAGAAAGGAGCCTAAGCACGCGGGCCACTTGTGTGCGTCGCATCCTCCTGGTCTCTGGCTCTCCCGGTCCTTGCTCCCCTCTCTCGTGTTGCTCCTGGCTGGGAAGCGGGAGAACTTCCTTTGTCTTGGCTTTACCATGTTGCCCTCCCTCTGGACCCCAAGTGTCCCTAAATAACCTTTATAATTCATCTTTACGCCGCCCCAGCCTAGGCTGTCAAATGTGTGCTGACTTGGACAAGGACCTAAATTTGGGTTCCATGGGCCTGAAGCTCTTGCCTCTTTATGGAATTTAATCCTTCCTTAGACCCAAAATCCCTCATTACCTCTACCAATGTCTCTCCATGTCCCCACCCGAGGCTCCTGGTGCCCACCACTTAACCACTTAAGTCTCTTTCTATGAGTTTGCCTTTTTTTTTTTTTTTTTTTTTTTTCAAAATAGGGTCTGGCTCTAGCTTGGGCTGACTTGGAATTCAGTATGTCGTCTTGGTGGCCTCAAACTCACTGCAATCCTCCTGCCTCTGCCTCTCAGTGCTGGGATTAAATATGGACACCACCACAGCTGGCTTATTGACAATTTTTATACATGGATATAGTGTATTTTGGTTGATTCCCTTCTTCCCAGCTAGGTCCTATTTGACGTGTGTGTGTGTCCCACTGAGTTCTACTACAGCGGCCTGCATGGGCGGGTGTGTGCTGGGGGTGGGTGGGTGTTATCTACCAGAG
Organism: Jaculus jaculus; assembly: GCF_020740685.1. Classification (NCBI taxonomy): domain Eukaryota; kingdom Metazoa; phylum Chordata; class Mammalia; order Rodentia; family Dipodidae; genus Jaculus; species Jaculus jaculus. The sequence continues at coordinate 69,126,318 of NC_059116.1, read as the reverse complement.
CATGTACAATTTTACAATTTACCAGTGGAGAACACAGCATTGAAGAAAATGTCTCCCCCATCCCCTTCCCTCTATTTTTTTTTTCTTTTTTCATTGTTGGAGATGTAACCTTTTGCAGTCAAGTTCTCATTGCTGGCAGAAATCACCTGACCAAGAGCAACTTGTGGGGAAAAAAAGGTTTATTTTGGCTTACATGCATGGTGGGGGGGGGGGGGAAGCAAAATGATGGCAGGGAAAACGATGGCATGAGCAGAGGGTGGACATCACCACCTGGCCCACATAAGGTGGACCATAGCAACAGGAGAGTGTGCTCAATGCTGGCAAGGGGAAACTGGCTATAACACCCATAAGCCCGCCCCCAACAATCCACTCCCTCCAGGAGGCGTTAATTCCCAAATATCCATCAGCTGAGAACCCAGCAGTCAGAGCACCTAAGTTTATGTGGGTCACCTGAATCAAACCAGCACACAACCCAAGTTCATTCAACCCGCATCTGTCCCTCTTTTATTATTATTATTTATTTTTTTTTCTTTTTGAGGTAGGGTCTCGCGCTAGCTCAGGCTGACCTCAAACTCACAGCGATCCTCCTACCCCTGCCTCCTGAGTGCTGGGATTAAAGGCGTGGGCTACCACACCTGGCACATCCGTCCCTCTTGAGTCACATCCCAGCTCCCCAAACTTTTCTTGGTCCATCTGTCTGGCATCCCCAAGGGCCCCTCCACTGGCTCCCACACAAGGCTGGCTCCCGTGCCTCAGTCCCACCCCCAAGGCTGCGGGTGGTCCTGCAGCCGCCACTGCGCGGGCGCTGCTCCTGCGCTTTCGCCTGGCTTGCTTTCTCCATGAGCCCACGTATAAGCAGAGCACTCCACGCTGTCTTTGACTTACTGTGTTCCTCAAAGTGCCCTGCAGGTTCATCCATACTGCTGCAAATAATAGGGTATTTTTGGGCAGTGCTAGGGCTTAAACCCAGCACCTTACTTGTGCAAGGCAGGGGCTCTACCGCTGTTAGACCCCAGTCTTCCCTCTAGTCATGACTGAGAGCGAGGGAGTGCGCGTGGGAGTGCTTGAACCACCTTGTCTTCATGGTTCATCTCTGCGTGGACAAGGGCCCATTGCAAGCCTCGGCTTTGTGAAGGAGTCAGCACGACGGTGCAGATATCCCTGTGAGAAAGAGATTTTATTTCCTTGCTATATGTGCTCAGGAATGAGATTGTTGATTCATATACCAGTTATGATTTTTATTTTTTTTTTATTTACTTACTCATTTTGAGGTAGGGTTTCGCTCTAGCCCAGGCTGACCTGGGTCACTATGTAGTCTCAGGGTGGCCTCCTATCTCTGCTGCCCATTCTTTCTTCCACTCAGAAGCCAAACCTCACCTCACAGTCCACAGTTTTGACTGCATTTAGGTCTCTCAGACTCTGACCAGAATGGTCCAAGAAACCCTGCCTACAGCACTGCAAGGCATCTCTTGGGCCAAGGTTTCAAATCTTTCCACATTCCGACCACAAATCAGTTCCAAGACGACAAAAGCCACACCGTCAAGTTTACAGCAGCAACTCATCTGGTACCAATTTTCTGATCTAATTCCCTTCTCATTGCTGAGATAAAGCACTTGACCAAAAGAAGGCTGATGGAAGGAAAGTTTTTATTTTGGCTTACAGGCTTGAGGGGAAAGTCCAAGATGACAAGAAAAAGATGCTAGAGCAGAGGCTGGACGTCACCTCCTTGCCACAAACATCAGGTGGACCACAGCATCAAGAGAGTGAAGCAAGGAACACTGGCAAGCTAGGGCTCATGGACCTCACGCCCACTGCCAACACACACCTCCTCCAGCAAGGCTCCACCTCCCACGGCAGCACCAGCTGGAGAGCAAGCAGTCAGAAAACAGGAATTTATAGAGAACATCTGGTTAAAATCCCCACACAGCCTGATCCCATGAAGGCTGGAAGAGAGCTCTCCTGAGCCCCAGGAGTCTAAACTAAAGGCATCCCCCTTCCCTCTGGCAGGACTTCTGCCCGTTTCTCACTTGCTGGGCTCACTAAGAGGGGGTCTGCTTAGCACATTACCAGACCAAGTGGGTGCAACCTGCGAATTACACAGCTTCTCGGGGGTAACTGCTCTGTCACCCAACCCACAATGTGCTCGAGGGGAGCTCTTTCACCATGGGCTGTAGGAATTCCGAGGAAGCGTAGTGAGACATACGGAGGGCAGGTTCCGTGGAGTGTGGTGGTGAGTGTGGTACCGAGGTCAGTGCACTGTGGCCTGTGTTGCAGTTCAGTGGAAGCCATGTTACGCGTGGCATAGGAATTGGACTGTGGCGCAGTGTACAAGTTGAGTCTGAAAATAGTATGGTGCTTG